>NC_137071.1:126910284-127440582 GCF_951640355.1 Cnephaeus nilssonii | reverse complement strand
GGTGATTTTTAACTCTATTATTTTTTCCACATTTAATAATTGTATTTTATTGCAAGGCACTGGTATAGACTGAATGTTTTCATTGACCCCGAATTCATATGTTGAAAACCCAATGCTGTCCCTGGCAAGTTTGACCTCCTCATCCTTGGGACCAAGGAAGGAAGAAGGGAGGTCTGATTCTCCTCTCTTGCTCTAACCTCAACTATGTCAGCCTCTACATGGATTGATCCCAATTTTAGACACCTCACTCTAGGTCAATGCTATAAGACATCTCTTTTTCCTTCTGTTTTAGAAAAGGGTTTCCATGAGATAGAATGCTATTTAGACTGGAAATTTTATGTATATTTATGTATCTATGTATATAAAACCCTAATATGCAAATAGACCAAACGGCAGAACAAATGAAGAACTGAACAACCGGTTGCTGTGAAGTGTGCTGACCACCAGGGGCGTGCGTGGGACATGAAAGGCGTCGGCAGCAGGTGGCAGAGCATGGAACATGGCCGATGTAGGCCGTGGAGTGATGGTGGAGCAGGTGAGGGGGGGCACCAGACCAAGGCAGGGCACCGATCGCTGTCATTGGGTTGAGCCTCTGGTGGTTACTGAAAATTCTTTGCTCCTGCATGCCGTGGTCCCACCCGCACTCGCACCCGCTGCTGGCATCCGGAGCCAGCCCTGATCGCTTGGCACCATCAGTGGGTGTGAACGGAGGCTGCCAACCCCAATTGCCCCTGAGGGCTTCTCCACCTCCCCCTGCTCCTGAGGGGCGACTGGGGCAGCAGCTGCGGCTCACACGCGCTGCTGGAGCCAGCCCCAATCGCTCTGTGCCATCAGTGGGTGCAAGCAGGACTTGCACCATCAGTGCTTAGGAGCGGCAGCAGCTGGTGCAGGGCTGCTGGCAGACAGGGGAACCGGGGCCACAGTGGGAGGGGCTAGGTAGGGGTTCGAAGGATGGGCTGAGACCCGCCCCTGTGCCCACCACAGCCTCAAGGCCCACAGTTCCTTTCAAGGTGCACGAATTCGTGCACTGGGCCCCTAGTATAATCTATAAAATTGTCCCCAGCTTTATTGAGAAATAACTGAGAATTAGTTTTTCTATTATTCTGATCATTGGGCTTGAAAATTGAAAATGTACAAGCCTGCACACTTGCTTAATTTCACACAAAAAACATGGAAATACTATATGTAGCATATAATGAACTTTTAAAAAGTTAACTGGGAAAAAAAAGAACCTTATCTGTTGGTTTAATGGTGTGTTTTTCACCAATTTGGATTACAGGGATAATTCAAATTATGTTCAATACATTTTGTTAGGAAAGACTTTTAACTTTGAGAGTATGTTATTAATGCTGGGGACAGTGAAACAAGGGCGGGCTCAGGACAGTAGAAGCAACTGGGGAGAGACTGGGAAGGCTGCTTTGGATCTCCAGAAATGTTATAGGAAAGTGAGCCCAGGCCGGGCAGCTGTCCGCTCACTGCAAAGTCAGAGAAAGGAGCCTTGGAGACAGGTGCAGGGGGTTAGGCCCTGACAGCTGCTATTCCCCATTGCTCCCCTGGGTGCAAGTCTCAGGGAGTCGCTTAGAGTTTCAGAGATGCATACCTATGGAGGAAGAAGAGGGGGAAGGGAGAGGCGGGGTGTACTCCCCGGAGGAAGAGTGCGCAGGACTTTTCCTAAAATAATGTTTAGGTTTACTTGTAAATTTCCCACACTCTGACCGCAGGGCTGTATATTAAAAATGTCTTCAAGAAATATTCAGGCCCTGATCGGTGTGGGTCAGTGGATAGAGTGTCGGACTGCGGACTGAAAGGTCCCAGGTTCGATTCCGGTCAAGGGCATGTACCTTGGTTGCGGGCATATCCCCAGTAGGAGGTGTGCAGGAGGCAGCTGATTGATGTTTCTCTCATCGATGTGTCTACCTCTCTATCCCTCTCCCTTCCTCTCTGTAAAAAATCAATAAAATATATTTTAAAAAAAAGAAATATTCAGAAGTTGAAACTTCCATACTCTGCTCCAAATGGAAAACTTACAGTTGCATGTCCACTCATTTAAAAGTACCTTTTTTTTTTTCAATTACAGTTTATTTTCATTATTACTTTGTTGACTTTAAGCTGCTGGTTTGTAGCAAGTCTCAGACCTGCACCGCCTCCCATTGGCTGGGGCGGCCCAAAGCCCACCTCCCATGCGTAGCTATTGGTCTGCCAGTGGCTCCTCTGAATTTGAAGTCCGTTCTCACACTTCACGCAGAGGTGAAGTAGAACCTATCAACGCCCCTGGTATCCCTAAGCCAGCCTGCCACTGGGAGCGCAGAATGGCTCCCAGCGAAGCCAGTAGTTGAGACCGGTGAGTCAGGCCAGCGGGGACCACAGCTGTATCTGGGGGTGTGCACGCACGGTCACGTCTCCCAAAATGGGTAGCTGAGAGAAAGGCTGCGCGATGGGTTCCCAGAGGTGGCGTTCGTAGGAGTGCCTGAGGCACGCAGGACTGCTGGGTGGATCCAAGATTCCTTAAGGAGGTGCCTCTGGCCTGCACCCGGTTCAAACACCTTTTTTTAAAAAAATACATTTTTATTGATTTCAGAGAGGAAGGGAGAGGGAGAGAGAAACATCAATGATAAGAGAGAATCATGGATCGGCTGCCTCTGCACACCCCCTACTGGGGATCGAGCCCGCAACCCAGGCATGTGCCTTTGATCAGCATCGAACCCAGGACCCTTCAGTCCGCAGGAAGACGCTCTATTCACTGTACAAACCAACCAGGGCTGTTTGAATACCTATTATCAAGCTTGAAGTACTGGAGCTCTCTCTCCTCTCCCTCCGGTTGGGGCAGCCTGAACCTCAATTTGCTCAGCTGTAAAATGGGTAGGATTACAACCACAGTCAGTGAACACTTCAGATTTTGTACGTTTTCCAGACATGTTTCTAAGAATTTAAAATCAACAATAATAAAAGCCAACAACCACTTTAAATCTTTAAAATTTCTCGATGGATATTTTCTAGGTGGATGTCAGAAAACCATAATCTGCTAGTCAAGGTTTTAATTTTTGTTTTAATACATGGTGCACCTGATGGTTTTAATGTGATGACAATGATAATGAAAATTCAAATTAATTTAAGACCTTCACGGCTTGTCAAGTACCTGTGAAGAGGTACCTGGCTGAAGTGCCAGTTGGGATGGATTTGGCGTGAGTCCTTGAGAAAGAAAACATTGCCCTTGAGTGATCCCTGACCCCCTTCACTCTCCATCCCTCCTCTCTAAACGTGCAACAGAGCCAGAAATCTGTCTTCAAACACTGTCTAGAAATTAAAGTTTTAAAAATAAATAATACTGCCCAGCTGGTGTGGCTCAGTGTTTGAGCATTGACCCATGAACCAGGAGGTCATGGTTCAATTCCTAGTCAGGGCACATGCCCAGGTTGTGGGCTTGATCCCCAGTGTGGAAAGTGCAGGAGGCAGCGGATCAAGGATTCTCTCTCTCTCCCTCTCCCTTCCTCTCTGTAATCAATCTATACTAATAAAAGGGTAATATGCTAATTAGACCAGACGTCTTCTGGACATCCTTCTGGACAAAGCCACGGTGGTGAGGGCTGAGGCAGAGGCAGTTAGGGGTGATGAGGCCAGCAGGGGAGAGCAGTTAGGTGCAATCAGGCAGGCAGGCAGAGTGGTTAGGGGTGATCAGGCAGGTAGGCAGGTGAGCGGTTAGGAGCCAGCGGTCCCAGATTGTGAGAGGGATGTCCCGGATTGGAGAGGGTGCAGGCCGGGCTGAGGGGACCCACCATGCATGAATTTCATGCACCGGGCCTCTAGTAAAAATATATTAAAAAATAAAATGCACTGCACTGGCCTCAAAATTCTTCTTCCTTTTGGCGAGCATTTTGGAGCCCCTCACTGAGCTCCCACTGGAGTTGTTCCTGACCCAATGTGGTGGTATGGCTCCTGCACTGGGAGATAGGGTGTGGTCCAGGGATTCAATTTCAGAAAAGAGAATTTTTAAAAAACATTTCTCTAATCAATAATTTGTAAGAAGTCTAAATATTTAGAATTATGTTTAAACCATTTTTTTTGCCATGCACTTTTAACATAAGGTATATTTTACATTCAATAAAATGTGCCCATTTTCACTATAGAGTTTGATGAATTTTGAACTGTCCAATCACCTCCGAGAGTTCCTTCATGCCCTCCTCAGTCATTCTCCCACAAGACAATCAGTCTGCTCTCCTTCACTATAGATCAGTTTTGCCTGGTTTGGAATTTCATACAAATGGAATAATACAGTATTTCTCTTTTGTGTCTGGCTCCGTGCACTCCACCTTTTGTCTGTAAGAGTCATAGAGCCATGAAGCAGTTTGTTCCCTTTTGTTGCTCCGTAGCGTAAAACATAATATAAATGGAGCCACTTTAAAAAGGAGTCAGAGCTTCCATCCTGGAGGAACTGCCCTCCATGTCTTATTCCTCAAACCTTTGGAATGTGTGAACTGGGCAAAATAACCTTCGGACTAGACCTAAAGCAGCATTGTCTCTCAAACAACTGTTTGCAAAGATAACAAGAAAGCAGATATTAAGACTAATGGACTGACAATTAAAAACATTCTTTAGCCCTAGCTGGTTTGGCTTGGTGGATAGAGCATTGGCTGTGGTCCGAAGGGTCCTGGGTTTGATTCCGGTCAAGGGCACGTACCTCAGTTGGGTGGTGAGGATTAAAAAATAATAATAAACGGAACCGGTTTGGCTCAGTGGATAGAGCGTCGGCCTGCGGACTGAAGGGTCCCAGGTTCGATTCCGGTCAAGGGCATGTACCTTGGTTGTGGGCACATCCCCAGTAGGGAGTGTGCAGGAGGCAGCTGATCGATGTTTCTAACTCTCCATCCCTGTCCCTTTCTCTCTGAAAAAATCAATAAAATATATTTTAAAAAAATAATAAAGAAAACCTTCCCTACTCTTATGTCAATATATTACCTTATATTTTTTTAAAAAAAATTCTTTAGAATTAGCATCACACTGTTAGCTTATTTGCACTTATAAAAATGCCTTCTTTCTATTGAGGTAATTGTCCCTCTTCCCTTTCTCATAAATACCCCTTGCCTTACCTCCTAATCTGAACATTATTTGAGTTTCTGCTTGAATCACTACTTTCTAAATAGCTATTCTTTGGATCTCAAAAAATGCTTGTTGCCTCTCATTTTGACCTTTTCATTTTAGGTTAACAGTAGTATTCCATGATCCCATTGTTGTACCATTCTACCCCACAGTAGCAATCCATGTAAGGTCCAGTTGCTTCGCATTCTCATCATTGTGTGCTATTTATTGTCAGCCTCTTTAATTTTAGCCATTGAGTGGTGCAGATAGAATAGACAAGGGGCCATGGGAAATGGAGGTTGTATGAGAGCCCAGTAAGCAGAACTTTTGTCTTTCCCTCCTTACAGGTAGAGAAAGCACTTTACAAATACAAGTTGAAGCATGTTGAGCCCCCCTCAGCTAGTAACTTTTCTCTGATCC
This sequence comes from Cnephaeus nilssonii, assembly GCF_951640355.1. NCBI lineage: Eukaryota > Metazoa > Chordata > Mammalia > Chiroptera > Vespertilionidae > Cnephaeus > Cnephaeus nilssonii. Next base: position 127,435,089 of record NC_137071.1, on the reverse strand, counting down.
TTCCCACTTCCAAGAGGGATGCTGTGGCTCCAAACATGAGACTGTAGTCACTTCACATACAACAGGCTGTTCATGCTGTTGGGGAAAGAATTAAAATCTTGTGCCGACCCGGGGAGTCCTCTCCACAGAGGTAGAAAGGAATGACATAGTTTTATTATTGAAAACGTTAAACCAGACTGAGATGCACATCACAAGCAATTTGCTAAAGAGTTTGCAGAAGACAAAAAACAAAACAAACAAACAAACAAACAAACAAACCCTCACCTTTTATACAGCCAGGGAGATACAACCCATTACATGTATGTTGTCAAGAAATGCTCTAACCGGTTTGGCTCAGTGGATAGAGTGTCGGCCTGCGGACTGAAAGGTCCCAGGTTCGATTCCGGACAAGGGCATGTACCTTGGTTGTGGGCACATCCCCAGTGGGGGGTGTGCAGGAGGCAGCTGATCGATGTTTCTCTCTCATCGATGTTTCTAACTCTCTCTCCCTCTCTGTAAAAAATCAATAAAATACATTTTTAAAATTAAAAAAAAAAGAAAGACAGTAACTTGTCCTCAAGTAAGAGAATTTTACAGCACCATTTGCTACACATAGTTCACCTCAAATTCCCGGGGCAATTGGGGTAGCCATCTGCCCTTCTCCAAAGGAAAAATAAAACCCCAATCTTTGACAAGCCGCTATCTGGAGCCGGCCGCCTAGATCTGATTCCTGCTGAGACTCAGATAGGGACGCTATCTGCCCTGATGTTTACATTTCAAAGAGATGACTCCAAGCCCCTTCCTGGTAAGAACAACATTCTTGGGCCATAAAGCTGTCAGGGGGCCTAGTTAGCTTTGAAAGAGATTTACATACATCGCAAAGGGACAGAACAAATTTTACAAATTTCAGCTGTGTGCGCGCGCGCGCGTGTGTGTATGTATATGTGTGTGTGTGTGTGTGTGTGTGTGCGCGCGCGCGCGTTTTAAGGAAGTGCTCTAAGAAAAGGGAGGGTGGAAAGTCTCTTTCACTTTTGACACCAAGTAAAAGTCATTTTAAAGAAACTGTATTTACCCGTCAATTCCTCCACTCATTTCGCTGCGCTTGTGCCCCATTCGATGCCCACACTCCCCCCCGCCCCCTCTTCACCTGGCCAACTAGGACCAGACTTTCAAAACCCTTATCAACTCCATTCCTAACGGAAGCTTGTCAGACAGCAGGCTGCTCCTCCTGGGGCCAGACCCCCAGCCCGACACCACTCGAGAACGGCTCTTCTCAAAGGCCTTTCCTCTCGGAATCGGAAAAGGTCGCAGATATTCGGTGTGTTGCCCACCCATTTCAAAGACGGTAAAACTGAGGCCCAGGAAAATCCCAACTGGCGGCTGCTTAGGGTTCCAGGTGACTGGAGCAAAGAGGGCACGGAAAGATTCAGGGAACTTTAAAAGTCATCTCCAAGTGACCAAACCCTGGGCCCGCTTCATTCTGCCTTGGCACCTTGGGAGTTAAAGCCCAGGGCACCCCGGCTTCCTCCTGATCGCGCCTGCGCAGCTCAGGCCTTGCGAATTTGCCCCGGACCCTGCCGTTTCCAGGGGGCCCCTCCTAATCCGGAACCCGATCCACATTCCGCCGGTCCTGCCTTGACGGACGTGACCCGGATCCAATCAGAATAGAGAGCCGAGTGCCGCGGCGCCAATGGCGACAGCCCGCGGGGCGGCGGAGGCGGACTCTCCGGGGAAACAAGAAGACAGGCTCAAGATGGAGGCGGCGGCGGCCGCTGCGGCCTGACAGGTGAGGGCGGGCCCGGCAGGGGTAGGTTTCTGGGCCGATCGCCGGGCTTGGACAGGGAGCCGGCACCGAAAGCGTAGCTCCAGGGTGACTGCGCCCGGGCCCCGGCGCCCCCCACCCGGAACCGGAGGAGTGGTTTGACCCGGGGCGAGACCATCGTCGACAGCCGGGGGTAGTGGTGGGTGGACAGGAGTCCGGGGGCCCGGCTGCGGGGGGTGGTTTCGCCCGCTGCGGGTGGTAGCACGCCTGCGCAGAGTGGAAGGCCCTCGGTGGGCGGGGCCGTGCCGAGTGGGTCTGGGGCTGTGGTGTGTTGTGCCGGGATCCATCGTTCCTGACCATCAACGGGGAGTGAGTGGAGACGGGCTCACTACTCGCTTTATTATTCTGGATCAGTGTCTCACCCACCAGGAGAATGTGTGAGGATTCGCCCTTTATTCCTCCTTAACCCACCCTGGCTTCCTTCCATTGTCACCAGAAATACTAGTATGTCTGTGACCCGTTCATTCGTTGACAGGGATCCTTTTGTTTTTTGTCTGTCTGTCTGTCTGTTTGTTTTATAGTTTTATTGATTTTTAGAGAGGGAGAGAGAAATTGAAACATCATGATGAGAATCACTGATCGGCTGCCTCCTGCGCGCCCCCTACTGGGGATCGAGCCCGCAACCAGGGCATATGCCCCCGACTGGAATCGAACCTGGGACCCTACAGTGCAGGCTGATGCTCTGTCCACTGAGCCAACCCAGCCAGGGCCGACAGGGATCCTTTTGGAGCCTCCCTGCTCTACCCCCATTCACCTCACCTCAGCAATGACTGGTGATGCACCATTACCCACCTGACAATGTCTGTTGATGGCCATTGTCCACCCTTCTCCCCATTAGAGCCTCTAGTGACCTTTGTTAACATCTCCTTCAACGTAGTGTCTGCTGATCCTCTATGAACTTCCGGTCACAGTCTGGTGGCTCTCTTTAGCCACCTAACAGTGTCTGGGAGCCTACCATCCTTACTGCCCAGGGCTTAGGGATGGCCACAGGACCCTTCAGAACACTCCGGTGCAATTCCCATTTTTCCCCAAAGTAAGGGCAACATCTGATGATCTCCCATTTGTTCCCCTTCACCCTGTGTGTGACTTTTCCTTCAGCACAGGATCTGGTAACCCCCCTCTCCATTAAAAAGGCAGGACAGCCCAGCTGGTGTGGTTCAGCGATTGAGCGTCGACCTGTGAACCAGGAGGTCACGGTTCAATTCCCGTCAGGGCACATGCCCGGGTTGTGGGCTTGATCCGCAGTAGGGGGCGTGCAGGAGGCAGCCGATCCATGATTCTCTCTCATCATGGATGTTTTTATCTCCCTCTCCCTCTTCCTGCTTCTCTGGAATCAATAAAAAAATTTTTTTTCTAAAAGGCAGGACATCCAGTTCATGTCCATTGTGTATCTGGCACACCCCAGGGCAGTGTGTGCTGCCTCCTCCATTAGCCCGCACCAGACTGTACTCCTGTGCCCTCCAGGACAGTGTGTGCTGTCTATCATTGTGTTAGCACCCCCCCACCTGGCCCCATGCAGAGACCTTGGCAGAGCTGAGCAGAGGAGGAACTGGACCGACTTCAAGGTGTTACCAAGTTCCCTTGGACAGCTTTGTGGAAATGAGGCTACTGGGGGTGATGTGGAGCCTGGAGGTGGACATTTTTTTGTCTCTTGCCACTGTGATTCCAGACTGTCGTTATTGGACCACTGAATTCCCTCTCCGTCTTCTAGGAGCCCCATGGCACCTGCCCAGCCCCGCCTCAGCCCATCTTGACCAAGTCCTAGGCTCCATGGAGCCACCACGGGGCCCCCCTGCCAACGGGGCCGAGCCGTCCCGGGCAGTGGGCACTGTCAAAGTGTACCTGCCCAACAAGCAGCGCACAGTGGTGAGTGTGATGGGAGCAGAACTGGCAGGGATGTAGATGGACCCGGTTGTAAATCTTGGATCAGAAGGGTAGCTAGGGCTGGATGGAAGGTTTTGCCAAGGGATGGGAGAGTTGGCTGGGATCCCAGTAGGGCTCTAACCCACTCTCCCCTACCCCCCAACCCCCCCCCCCCCATCTACACAGGTGACTGTCCGGGATGGCATGAGTGTCTACGACTCTCTAGACAAGGCTCTCAAGGTGCGGGGTCTCAATCAGGATTGCTGCGTGGTCTACCGGCTCATCAAAGGGTAAGTGTGGCAAACACACACACCGCCCTCTGGGTGCCCAGTCTCCTATCCCCTCCTCAGAGCCATCTGACTCCTTCTTCACTCTGTTGTGGCGTCTCCATTAGTCTTCCCTTGGTTCAGTGAATCCGTGAGTCCAACCAGCTTTTGTCTCATTACTTTGTTAGTTCATTGGCCTGTAAGGTCAGCAGCACACTCTCTGCTTGGTCCCCAAGTCTTCACCTGCTCCATCTATTTTGTTCATTTATTTTGTTCTTTCGCTATTTCATCAATTTGCCAGCTCTCTCCTACCTCTGCTTTCCCATACTCTGTCTGCTGAGTTGGGCCTCGCTGACCTTCCACTTATTCCTTTGTTCTGGGGTTCCTTAATTTTTTATGCAATTCACACATTGCTTTTTTTTAAAAAAATATATTTCTTTATTGATTTCAGAGAGGAAGGGAGAGGAAGGGAGGGAGAGAGAGAGAGAGAGAGAGAGAGAGAGCGAAACATCAATGATGAGAGAGAATCATTGATCGGCTGCCTCCAGCACATCCCCTACTGGGGATCGAGCCCACAACTCAGGCATGTGCCCTTGGCCGGAATCGACCCTGGGACCCTTCAGTCCGCAGGCCAACGCTCTATCCACTGAGCAAAACCAGCTAGGGCTACACATTGCTTTTTATTTGTTGTTTCAATGCCTCATCAGCCGTTTTTTTTTCAGAGGCTTGCTTAGCACTTCTGAGATTTAGTTGTTAATTCGCCATCTCATTTGCTCTTCACCTTATGGGTGACAGCAAGGACTCTTCACGCTGTCCTGCCACTCACAATCCCTGAGGCGTTAGGCAAGTAAGCCACTTGATCCCGCTGAGCCTCAGCTTCCCCATCTGTAAAGTGGGGCAATGATAGTAACTAGTTCCTAGAGCTGCTGTGATAAGAATGGGACATGTCAGGTGTTACTCCACGGATAGCCGACTTGGGGGGCTTTCAGGAATTCCTTGCCTTCCCAGGGCCCCGGTCCACCCTCCTCCTCACTCCCTTCCTTGCCTCCTGCAGGCGAAAGACAGTCACTGCCTGGGACACAGCCATTGCCCCGCTGGATGGCGAGGAGCTCATTGTTGAGGTCCTTGAAGACGTCCCACTGACTATGCACAATTTTGTGAGTGCGGGGTGGCTAGTGGGTGCGGGGTGGCAGACCCTGGGTGTGGGGGGTGGTCCTTGACCAGGCCTCAACCTTCCCTGCTCTGTGGCAACAGGTACGGAAGACGTTCTTCAGCCTGGCGTTCTGTGACTTCTGCCTGAAGTTTCTGTTCCACGGCTTCCGCTGCCAAACCTGTGGCTACAAGTTCCACCAGCATTGTTCCTCTAAGGTCCCCACAGTCTGTGTTGACATGAGTACCAACTGCCGACAGTGAGCCTGGCCCGGGGTGGGCGGGGAGGACAGATGCCCCGACACTCGTCTTATAGATGGCTGACCCTTCTCCCCTTGCTCTATACCCTAATGCCCTTAAGGTACTACCACAGTATCCAGGATTTGTCCGGAGGCTACAGACAGCATGAGGCTCCTTCTAACCGTCCTTTGAATGAACCGCTCACCCCTCAGGGTTCCAGGTAGGGGGATGCCTAAGCCGAAGGGCTGCTGTCCGAATAAAAAGATCTGGAGACCCCTGGAGACCATAAGCGATTTTGTTCTCCAAATACAAGTGAAAGTTTATTTGGAAAGTCACAGAGCCTGCCTGGGTAGCTCAACTGGTTGGAGCATCATCCCATGCACCAAAAGGTTGCCAGTTCAATTCCTGGTCAGGGCACATACCTGGGTTGCGGGTTCAATCCTTGGTCAGGGCATGTATGGAAGGCAAGTGATCATTGTTTCTCACATCAATGTTCCCTCTCTCTCTCCCCTTTCTTCTTGGGTGAGGATTTAAAAAAAAGATAAAAGAAAGTCACAGAGGTAGAAAAAGTGAGCCATCTGGGCTGTGGGGGCTCAGGACACAAGTTACAGAGGCAATAGAAGGGCTCTTGGAGCTTAGGAGAGAGAGAGAGCACCTTGAGGGAAGAAGAGGGGGAAAATGCCGGGTGTGCTCCAGAGAGAGAGAGAGAGAGAGAGAGAGAGAGAGGAAAAGGATGCCAACCACAAGCCATTTTTCATTTACTTGACAAACATTTGCTGAGCACCTACAAGTGTAGGTAAGGGCATCGAGTTCTGGGATCTTGAGTAAATCATGCAATGTTTCTAGGCCTCAGATTTCTCATCTGTAAAGAGAGGATAATGATACTTTTTACCACATATTGTTCTGGTGAGAGTTAAATGAATTAAGATGTGTCCAGTGCTTGGAAGAAGATGCATGCAGTACAGGGAATAAGTTCTTATTCATTATAAACATGTGTATGTTTATGTTCAAGCCTTCCCATTTTGAAATACATGTTATTTTATTATAAATTTCCTTTTATTTCTCCTTTATGTTAAGTATTTCTATATCAAAATACATTATTGCTCTAATATATCAAAAGTTTATAAAATATGCATTTATATGTCTCTTATATATCTTATAACACCTATATTTATATGGTATAAATGTATCATGTGTTAGATTTATATATAATATAGAACATATTTTTTTAAAGATTTAAAAAAATAGATCAATTTCTTTTAAAAAAAAGTATTTTATTGATTTTTTACAGAGAGGAAGGGAGAGGAATAGAGAGTTAGAAACATTGATGAGAGAGAAACATCGATCAGCTGCCTCCTGGACACCCCCCTACTGGGGATGTGCCCGCAACCAAGGTACATGCCCTTGACTGGAATCGAACCTGGGACCCTTCAGTCCGCAGGCCGACGCTCTAGCCACTAAGCCAAACCGGTTAGGGCTGTAGAACATATATTTTTATGTAATATATAAAATAATAAAGTTAGGGCATTATGTTATTTTTAATTATGGGATGAATTTCATTTTAAGATAGTGGAAGGGAACATTAAGAAATACTTTTGTGGCCCTAGCTGGTTTGGCTCAGTGGATAGAACGTCAGCCTGTGGGCTGAAGGGTTCCAGGTTCGATTCCAGTCAAGGGCACATGCCCAGGTTGTGAGCTTCATCCCCAGTGTGGGGTGTGCAGGAGGCAGCCGATCAATGATTCTCTCATCATTGATGTTTCTATCTCTCCCTCTCCCTTCCTCTCTGAAATCAATGAAAATATATATTTTTAAAAAAAGAAATACTTTTGTGACCTAGCTGATTTGGCTTAGTGGATAGAGCATCGGACCATGGACTGGAGGGTCCTGGGTTTGATTCTGGTCAAGGGCACATATCTTTGTTGCAGGCTCCATCATGCAGGAGGCAACCAATATATGTGTCTCTCTCACATTGATGTTTCTCTCTGTCCCTCCCTCTCCCACCCACTCTCTAAGAATCAATAGAAAAGTATCCTCGGCTGAAGATTAACAAAAAAAAAAAAAAAGAATTTTTGTAATGTTATATATACACATCATATACATAATCTGACCACTCCGTGTGTGTGTGTGTGTGTGTGTGTGTGTGTGTGTGTGTGTGTGTACTAGAGGCCCGGTGCATGAATTTGTGCATGGGTGGGGTCTGGCCAGCCTGGCCAGGGGGAGGGGACATAGGTGGTTGGCCAGCCTGCCTGCTGGTCGAACTCCTGGTCAAGGGGACAATTTGCATATTAGCCTTTTATTATATAGGATATACACTGAGTGGTCAGATTATTATGTGTTCAGAGATCATAATCTGGCCACTCAGTGTATATATCATATATATATAACATGTACATATAGCATATCCTATATAATAAAAGCGTAATATGCAAATCCACCGAATGGCAGAATGACCAGTCGCTATGATGCACACTGACCACCAGGGGGCAGACGCTCAACACAGGAGCTGCTCCTGGTGGTCAGTGCGCTATCGGTGTAGCTCATTGTCCCTTCCTTAGGTCTTTCCGCAGATGTCACGTCCTTAGAGAAGCCCTTCCTGACATCACCAGTGTCACTTTCTGTCTCCTTATTTTGCTTTATTTTTTTCCTTTATTGTACCTATCACCATCAGACACATTAAGTATTCTTTGTTGTTGTTTTTTTATTTTCTCTTTCCCTACTGGAACATCAGCCCCGTGAGGGTAAAAACTTTTGTTTTGCCCACAGTTTTTTTCAATGCCTAGCATGGTATCTGGCATACAGCAGGTACTCAATAAGTGTTTCTTGAACACATGAGTAATAGTACTAACAGTGAATGTTTGCTCTGTGTGAGCTAAGCACATGTTTACGATGGGGCGGGAGCGGGGGCGGCTTGACTGGTCTTCCCATTCATTGGACAGTGATTTCACAGTCTCTCCCCTGGCAGCTCCAGCTCCCAGCACCGAGACCCTGAGCACTTCCCCTTTCCTGCCACGGCCAACGCCCCCCTGCAGCGCATCCGCTCCACGTCTACTCCCAACGTCCATATGGTCAGCACCACAACCCCCCTGGACTCCAGTCTCTTCCAGGTTGGTGCCGAGGGGGGCAGTCCCGGGGACCCACAAGGCAGAGGGAGAGCCATTCCTGTTGGCCTCCACCTCTCTCTGACTGCTGTCCCTCTTCTTCCAGCTCGCTGCCCAGAGTTTCAACGCTGATGGTGAGCCCCCGCTACCTGTGCCCTGAGCCCCCCTGCACCCTACTTGCCTCCACTCACATCCTCTTCACAACCACAGCTGCCGGTAGTAGAGGTGGCAGTGATGGAGTGCCCCGGGGGAGCCCCAGCCCGGCTAGTGTGTCCTCGGGGAGGAAGTCCCCACATTCCAAGTCCCCATCCGAACAGCGGGAGAGGAAGTCCGTGGGTGATGACAAGAAGAAAGTGGTAAGCTCCAGGGGGAACCTGTGGGGGGCACCACAGGCTGAGCGATAAGGGATGTGGGCAGGCCCCTGAGATGCCGCCCATGTGGCCCACAGAAGAATCTGGGGTACCGGGACTCGGGCTATTACTGGGAGGTGCCACCCAGTGAGGTGCAGCTGCTGAAGAGGATCGGGACGGGCTCGTTTGGCACCGTGTTTCGCGGGCGGTGGCATGGCGATGTGGCCGTGAAGGTGCTCAAGGTGGCCCAACCCACAGCTGAGCAGGCCCAGGCCTTCAAGAACGAGATGCAGGTGCTCAGGTGAGATTGCACGTGTGTGTGGAAGCGGGGAGAGGGCAGTGGGCATGGCCTTGGCGCCTCCAGGGAAAGGCCATGCCCGGGCGCTTCTGCACATCACCTGTGTTTGTGTCGTTGCAACCATAAACGTTAAGTTGTCTCAAGAGTGTCCCTCCCCCCTCTGGGAAACAGGTATGTCTAGAGGACCTCTGATGATGCGATTGTTTGTGTTTGGGTTAATACCGACATTAATTAACAGCGCTGGCTCCGAAACGTGGGTCTTGTTTGCCTGCTGTGAAATGGGCAGGGGTGGGGAACCTTTTTTCTGCCAAGGGCCATTTGGATATTGATAACATCATTCGAGAACCATACAAAATTGTCACCTTGAAAATTAGCCTGCTGAATTTGGTCAGACAGTTAATGAACTCACCCCTAATGCCTTGGCAGGGCCAGGCCAAATGATTTCTCTGGCCTTATATGGCCCGCGGGCCGGACGTTCCCCACCCCTGCCCTAGGACATCATTAACACCATTGAGTGCGCTTACATGAAGAGCATAATGCTAGTTAACTGCATTGCCAGGAAGGCTTGCGTCCTTTCTCCTCTGCTTGTACTGTGTCCTTAATATTATGCTTATTGTGTTGCATTCTTGTCATTAATTTATTATGATAATGCCATTATTTAAAGAATAGTATTACAGTTGACCCTTGAACAACACGGGTCCACTTATACGTGGACCTTTTTTCAACCATACTGTAAATATGTTTTCTCTTCCTCATATTTTCTTAATAACAGTTTCTTTCCTCTAACTTATTTTATTGTAAGAATATAGTATATAACATACAAAATATTTGTCAATCAACTTTATGTTATCAGTAAGACTTCTAGTCAACAGCAGGCTATTAGTAGTTAAGTTTTGGGGAGTTGAAAATTATACGTGGATTTTCAACTGCATGGGGGATCAGTGCCCCTAACCCATGTGTTGCTCAAGGGTCAACAGTATTAACTATAATCATAACCGTAATTTAATTATTGTTTAATTAATGATTGTAGTTGCTCTACTTAATATGTCATTAATACTATATTAGCCCATTTGTGCTGAGTGTTCCCTTTTTGCCACCCTAGTTACTACCACTGCAAGGCTTGCTGGCATGGGCTTCCCTCTCTGACAGATGAGCACAGTTGTGTTAGAGTTGATGTTCTAACCCCTTGTGCTATTTTAATATTTATCCTCACAATGGATGCCATAGTAAGAAAACGTTTTTCCTCTGTGAAATAGCAAAGATTTAAGCATGCTGTTCACTTGCATTACATTCATGTTTTAACCATAACATGACTGCCATGAAAAATGCTTATGTGCTGTTACCCGCTCTGACATGGCCAAATCAAAGAGCATCACTGATGTGACAGTTGACCCTTGAACAATGTGGGGGTAAGGGGTGCCGACCTCCCTGCACAGTCGAAAATGGGTGTGGAACTTTAGACGCTCCCCAAACTTAGTTGTCCCCATGCGGATTGGTTCTAGGACCCCCCAACAGATACAGAAATCTTCAGATGTTCAAATTCCTTATATAAAATGGTGTAGATCAGTGCATACAGTCAGATCTCGGAATCCATGGACTCCCAACCTCAGATCGAAAACTGTACAGGTAATTTATGGAAAAATATCCGTGTATAAGTGGATCTGTGTAGTTCAAGCCTATGCTGTTCAAGGGTCAACTGTGTTTATACTTGTGCTACCATAACTGCAGTTAATCCTTCTATAAGGAAAGAAGGTTTTCTTCTAAATTAGGGCTGATCTATTCATATGTGACAGAGTTCACGTGAGGTAGAGCCAGGTACCTAGGAGCAATAACAAGGACAGTGACATTTTCAGAGGGCTTACTTGTGTTCGGTGCTGTTGTATGTGCCTTACAGATTATTTACTCCCTCCTCCCAACATCTGCATAAGGTAGCTAATGTAATGATCACATTTGAGGAAAATGAGACACAGATTACTAGTAAGTGTCCTCCTGAGGTTACACAGTGAGTATCTGGGGAAGCCTGGATTGGAACATAGGATCTCACTTGAGTCCAAAGCCCAACTTCCTTACTGCTAAGCCTCTTGTGGTGATCAATAGGATATAATCACATCACTGATATTTTTACCTGGCATTTGTCAATATCACTCGGCTATAGCATACTATTCATAAGTTGGCATTCATCTTTCTTGATTGTAGAATGGTCACAGGCCCAGGTAATGGTCAGGGTCGGAGGTATGGCAGGTGTTGATGGTTAAGACACTACTGGGTGGCAGAGGCTTGGGGATAGTCATCCATCCCTCCTGCTTTTGTTGGGGGACTGGGATGAAGCTCAGAATGTAAGCCCCAGCTCTGAATCAGCCCAGCAAAGATATCTCCACAGAGTCATTGAATCTGACGAGGTCTGGCCCTGAGCTTCCTAAAAGGCAGGGTGGAAATGATGACAGAAGATGGCAGTGAACAGCATATTCCTAATGCTCAGAAAGTGAGTGACAGCTGCTCTCTTCCCTCCCTGCCTGCAGGAAGACACGTCACGTCAACATCTTGCTGTTCATGGGCTTCATGACCCGGCCGGGGTTCGCCATCATCACGCAGTGGTGTGAGGGCTCCAGCCTCTACCACCACCTGCACGTGGCCGACACACGCTTCGACATGGTCCAGCTCATTGATGTGGCCCGGCAGACTGCCCAGGGCATGGAGTGAGCCTCCTGGCCTAGGGACTAGGAAGGGGGCTGGGGAACTTGGGGGAGGGAGATGAGGTAACCCCCAGCCAATTTGCCACCCACTTCCACCCCCACAGCTACCTCCATGCCAAGAACATCATCCACCGGGATCTCAAGTCTAACAGTATCTATCTGTCCGTGTCTCAGAGCTGGGGTGGGGTGAGGACTTAGAGAGCTGTGTCTTGTGGGGGAGGGGAGCTTCTGAGGCTGAATAGGGAGGGGCATGTGTCACATGGCCCTTGCCAGGAGGCAGAGCTGTGGCTGGTGAGGAGCCTTTAGTAGAGTCTCCTGGTCAGGAGTCAGAGTGTGGGTTGTTCAGGTGCTATTCTTGGGGACTCTGGTCAGAGTTTGTATGGCAGTTGTGGAAGGCGTTATAGAGAGTTCCTGATCAGGGTCACGGGTATGGTGGGTATGGATGCCCTTAGAGGGGCTTCCCATTCAGAAGTCAAGGGGCCAAGTGTAGGGGGCACTAATTGGAGCTCCCACTCAAGTCAAGGTTGTGGTGGGTTTGTGTGACATTGGGGGACTTCTGGTCAGGGTTAGAGGCATGACTGGTTTGGAGGTGTTAATAAGAGCCTCTCAGTCAGGGTGAGAGGTGTGGCTATTGAGAGTCCTTGTAGTGGCCCTTGACCCCGGTGGACATCTTCCTACATGAGGGGCTCACAGTGAAGATCGGTGACTTCGGCCTGGCCACGGTGAAGACGAGATGGAGTGGGGCTCAGCCCTTGGAGCAGCCCTCAGGCTCTGTGCTGTGGATGGTGAGTTGGGCCAGGCTGGGCCAGGATCATGGAGGGCCATGGGCTGCAGGGCTGGGACATGGGGTGCTGAGTGGGGATAGGGATGCCTGTTTGGACTGCTCACGTTTCCCCTCATGTGGGTGGCTCTGAGTTGTACCCAGTGTGGCTAGTGGGATCTGGGACTATGGGCCAGCCATTGGCTGACCTTCATGGTTCTCCTGCCTGGTCTGGCCTATCGAAGGCGGCTGAGGTGATCCGTATGCAGGACCCGAACCCCTACAGCTTCCAGTCGGATGTCTACGCCTATGGGGTTGTGCTCTACGAGCTCATGACCGGCTCCTTGCCTTATAGCCACATTGGCAGCCGTGACCAGGTGAGCCCCACGCCTTACCTGCCATTTCCTAGGCTAAGGGATCCCCTCAGCCCCTAAACCCCAGATCTTCTCCTTTGTACAGACCAAGAATGCCACATTTCCTCCAGAATGTGGCATTTTTTGGGCTTAGAACTCCCACAATCCTCTGGGTCTCCTCTACCCAGAATCCCCTTCCCCCACAGCCACAATCCTCTGGGTCCTCAAAGTTCAGAAACTCCCGAATCCCCTATGCTCAGAAACCCCTTCGACCCCCCAACACCCAGAAGCTCTCTGGACCCCTCGACAACTACCAGTCCTTTCCTGCAAGTCCCCAAAGCCCAGAATCTCATTTCTCCCAGGAACAGCATTCCTCCAGGCTTCTGTAGTACAGAAACCCACAATTATTCAGGCCTTGGGTGTTTGGCACGTTTTGGGGCCCTGGCATCCACAATACTCTAGGCTCCAGACTCTCACAGTTGTCCAGATCCAAGGCAGGCCTTCAGAAACCAAGGATCCTCTCTAGACTCCAGATACCAATAGTCCTACAGGCCACATGGACGTATAGCCCTCAGGCCCCAGAACCCCACAGAAATACAAGCTCCTGAGGGCTACAATACTTCAGCTCCCTGTAGACCCAGAAGTTCACATTTCTCCCAGACTCAGTCCTTTCCAGGTCCCTAGGCCCCCTAGAAAACTATGGACCCATAATCCTCTGGGCCCCAGACACCTGAAATCCTTGTCTTTCCTCAAGCTTAAATCCCTGTGTTCTGCTAGCAGAGAATCCTTGCAAGGCCTCAGAGACCCCGAATCCTTGGATTCACAAGATACCACAATCCTCAGAGCCCCAATACCCCGAATCCCCAGTTCCCCCAAAGGAGCCTTCTAAGTTCCTTGAGAACTGAAATTCTCCAAGCCTTCTAGCCCAGATCCCTAGATCAGCCATTCCTCTCCCCCCTCCCCAGATTATCTTTATGGTGGGCCGTGGCTATCTGTCCCCGGACCTCAGCAAAATCTCCAGCAACTGCCCCAAGGCCATGCGGCGCCTGCTGTCTGATTGCCTCAAGTTTCAGCGAGAGGAGCGGCCCCTGTTCCCCCAGGTGGGCCGGGTAGGAGGGCTGGATACTCTGGGGAGGGGACTCTGAGGAGGAGGAAGACTCTGAGATGTGAATGTGAACCATGCATGTTCAGTGCTGAGAGGTATACAATGTGTGTGTATATGCTTCCCTGTAAGGCTGGGGTCTGGTGGTATTGGGGTGCCCATGTGACTGGATGCCCCTCATTGCACCTTGCCCCTAGATCCTGGCCACGATCGAGCTGCTGCAGCGGTCACTCCCCAAGATTGAGCGGAGTGCCTCCGAACCCTCCTTGCATCGCACCCAGGCTGATGAGTTGCCCGCCTGCCTACTCAGCGCAGCCCGCCTTGTGCCTTAGGCCCCGCCCCCAGCCACCAGGGAGCCAATCTCAGCCTTCTACAACAAGGAGCCTTGCTCACCAACCAATCAATGTTCCATCTCTGCCCTGATACTGCCTCAGGATTCCCCATTTCTGCCCTGGGAGATGCGGGGGTCCCCATGTGTTTTCCAATTTCTCTGGAACTGGGGGACCCCAAAAGACTGAGACCACAGCCTCCTCCATAGTTCGGTCTTCTCTTAACTTTGGGGATACTTCTAAATTTGGGAGCTCCTCTATCAACAATGGCTGGGATTTGTAGCAGGGATTCCACTCAGAAACCTCTCTGGAATTTGTGCCTGATGTGCCTTCCACTGGATTTTGGGGTCCCCAGCACCCCATGTGGATTTGGGGGTCCCTTCTGTGTCTCCCCTGTCATTCAAGGACTCCCCCCCTTTCTTCACCAAGAAGCACAGAATTCTGCTGGGCCTTTGCTTGTTTATTTTGCTTCCCGACTCTTCTCGTGGGGTTCAGAGCCGCTGAGGGGTGGGGTTGAGTCCAGGCAAGGAGTGGAGGTTGGGGGAAGGTGCAGACCACACAAACAGCGCCACTGCACGCATCACCACAGGCGGCACGATGAACGAGGACCACATATGCCAAGCACGCCACAAGAGGAGGCCACGTCAGTCACAGACACAGACATCACGGCAAAGGTGGGGAAGTGGGGGACCACTGGCCTTTCATGTGCAAAGGATTCTGGGAGGATGGGTGGAGTTTGCATATTTAAAGAGAGCTGTCAGAGGCAGGAAAGTGGGGCAGGGGTCCCTGGAGAACTGAGGGGGTCCTACCAGTGGGAGGAGCTCCCAATGTATTGAATAGAGTTGGGGGGGGGGGTGAAGGGCAATCCTTATGGGACTGGGTGGTGGCATTTGAAGAGGTGGTTCTCCAGAAATGGGAGATCCATGAAAGAGAGCTCAAAGGTAGGGGTTTCTTAAGGATTTGGGGAATTTGGGTGGGGAACTAAGTGTGCTTGAGAGATCTCAGGCCAGGAGTATGGTTGTCAAGGAATTTCAGGACTCCAGGAGGGGACTCTGTGGTGTAGGGCCAGAATGGGTTGCCTGGTGTTCGGGAGCTTCTGGAAAGGAAACCATACTTTGGGAGTGGAGGTCCTTAGGAATTTGGAGGTGACCAGGAATGGGCTTCCCAAGAATTTAGGAATTCCAAACATGAGAAATAGGTTTAGGACCAGAAGTGAGGTTTCCTTGGGGACTTGGGCATTCTGAGGAGTGAGAAGAAGGATCTTGGTGAACCAGGAGAAGGCTTCTCAAGGGAGTTGGAGAGTCCAAAAGTGAGAAATGGATTCAGGGCCCAGACAGGGGTTACCCAGGGATATTGGGGGTTCTCAGGGTGGGGTGTCAGTCGGAGAAGAGGCTGGCGAAAGACTTCCTCAGGCTGCGGATGGTCTCAGCTTTCACCTCGTCCTGGCTAAGGCTGGGCCTGGGCGGGGCTGGTTCTGGAAGGTTGAAGGCATTGGTCAGAGACTGGGATTTGCTAGAGAGAGACAAGGTGGAGGAGGTGTGGGAGGAAGGGGAGAAGAGGAAGGGAGGAGGGGGAGAGAAACACAATGTTACCCCAGGCCCAGCCCCAGCCCCAGCCCTGTCCCTCTGGTCCTGGGGCGGTGCCTGTGACCCTCCCCCCCATCAGCGTGGTCCTGGACCCTTATGGGTCATCAGGTAGGAATTGGGGCGCCCTGGTCCAGGCCAGGAGCACTGGGATCTAAGGTAAAGAAGTCTGGGATCAATGGGAAGAATCTTGGACTGAATCTTCTCTTCAAATCTGGGGTAGACTGGGAGGAATTTGACAGAAAGATATGAAGATGGACAGGGAGGTATCCAGTCCAAGGGTAAGGAGTCCAGGAGGGAGGGGGGCTTATACCAAGGACAGGCTGGGAGGGACAAATCTAAGGGGGAGCAGTTGGGTGGGGCAGTGAGGACTTTTGAGCTAAGGTGGGAGGAGCCTGAGATGGACCAGAAGGATTTGGGGATAGACCAGAAAGGAGGCTGACCAGCGATTTTCAACTGGTGTGCTACAAGAATTTTAAAACATGCAATACGTGACTATGTAGTTAGGGGACCAACCCCTTTTCCCTTAGATTGTCAAATTTTTAGAAAGTGACAACAGAGGCAACACAATAGCTGTCCCGTGTGAATGAAGGTTACACCTATTTTTTTTTTTTTTGGTCACATTGGCAAAAAATATATTTTTTGGTGTGCCGCAGAATTTTCATGATTCGTTTATGTGTGCCATGAGATGACAAGTGTTGAAAATCGCTGGCCTAACACGGTAGGAAAAGCATGGGGGTGACTGGAAAGAGTGTGACGTGACATAGGAGGACTGAACTGGGTGGGAGCATTGGCTTGGAGGAGTCAGGTTGGGCTTGGAGGAGTCAAGGAGGATTCGTTTGGCCAGGAAGGCTCCGAGATGGGAGGACTTGGTGGGCAGGGAGATACTGAAGGAGGGTCAGCCAGGTGCCTGGGCTGGAGGAGGGGACTTTCCCAGGGCATACTGGGAAGACTTTGAACTGAAAGGGGGGTTTCTCTGGGATTCTGGCCCCAAATCTCTTGGATGGAGGGGAAAGAACCTGGGATGGAAGGCAAGAGCCTCTGTGGACTGAAAGGCGTGATTGTTTGGGGGCGGGGTCTGGCACAGCCTGGACAGAGAGCTCTCAGGACCCCCGGATGGGATCTGGGTCTGAGGAGCTTGAGAGCTGGGGCTGCTCTCATGGTGCAGGGGCATGTTTCGTGAACAGCAAGGCAAGGGCTGCTGAGGGGTCCCCTTACTTGAGCTGGGGGTGCGGGGGTCCCCCGGCAGCAGCCGTGGCAGGTGGCGGCACATCCTGGCTAGGTTTCTGGGCCAGCTGTGGCTTGGTGGGACGCCCAGGCCCCGCTGGACCGCTGGGCCGAGGTTGCTGCGTGGTGGGTGGCCCAGTGCGGGGCATGGGACCCGCCTGGCTGGCCTGGCGGGTGGGGCCAGTAGGGCCTGGCGGCTTCTGGGGTGGGCCCTGGCGCTGCTGACCACCCGGTGGAGCCCCTGAGGGCTTTGGTGGAGCCTGACCGGAGACGGATGTCTGACGGGTAGCCTGTGGGGGGCCTGCCTGGCGCTGGGGAGATGGGGAGGCAGGCGGGCGGGCTACTGGAGGCGCCCCAGGTCCTCCTGCCACTGGCCGGGATTGGCGGCCTTGACCCTGGGTCAGTGGTGGGGCCTGGGACATAGGCTGCTGGGACGCTGATGTGGGACTTGGTAGGCGCTGGGGCAGGGGGCTGCCAGCTGGGGGTCCAAGGCCTGAAAGGTGCTGCTGGCCCTGTGGGGGCGGGCGCTGCTGCAACGGAGGTCCCTGGCGTTGGGGGCCTGGGCCCGGCTGTGGAGGGCCACCTGAGCGACAGAGAAAAAGAGTTCACATGTGAGAGCCAGCAAGTGAGAGGTAGGGGGCTGCTGGAGAGGGTGTCGGTCGCTCACTTACCCTGTGGCGGGGGTCGTTGCTGAGCCGGGGGCCCCGAGGGCTGCTGGGAGGTCTGGCGGCCCAAGGGCAGGGCCCCTGGGGACAGAGTCTGCGGTAGAGGAGTGGAACAGGAGAGGTTAAAAATAGCTACCAGCCAGTAGAGCATCAGCCAATCAGAAGAACAGGGGATCCCTGTGTGCTGGGTGTTGCCCTGTTTGTGGCTGAGCTGAGGGGGACGTCAGGTTGTTGGGTGGGGACCCCCAGGGGGAGGGGTCGGGAAGCACTCAGGGAAGTCAGGGTAGCAGCTATTGATCAATTCTGAACGCCACTGCTAATTGTGATCACATGCGTAATGGTGATGCCCTTAGCCTGCTGCTGATCAGCTCTGGGACGCAGCAGGGGCAAGGGCTGGCCTGCCCACCAGTAGCTGACCTGGCTGTGGGAACCCCTGCCAGGGGAGACATCCCGCTGCCGGGGCAGGGCCTGGGCCATCTTATTGACCACGAGCTCTACGATGAGCTGCTTGTCTTCGTCCTGGTGGTCACCAATGAGCGGCATGGAGGAGCCCACCACCTGGGGGAGAAAACACCCAGTGAGGAGAGAGGAGGAAGTGCATGTGAGGGCTACAGTGACTAAGTGCTTTCAGTTGGCAGAGGGCACAGCGGCTGCCAAGGCAACCAGCTTCAGCCTGAGAGACACCGATTTATAGTGTGAGGAAGGCTTGTCTCCTGCGAGGGAGGTACTGACAGCTTATGAGGTGCTGTCCTAGCAAATGAGGGCCTCCAAGCACAACCCCGTGCAGCACCCGGTTTTTGTATGGGCCCTGAACTAAGGATGGGTTTTACATTTTTTTAACGGTTGAAAAAAAAGCAAAAGAAGATATCATAATGTGAAAATTATGCCAAAAAACACACAAAGTTTTAGTGGAACACAGCCACACCCGAGCATATTTTTCCATTGCTTTTAGAGAGAGTGGAAAAGACAGAGATAGCAATGTGAGAGAAACACATCGATTGGTTGCCTCCTGGCCGGGCTGGGGAGGAGCCTGCAACTGAGGTATGTGCCCCTGGGAATCGAACCTGGGACCCTTGGGTTTGCAGGCCGACACTATCCACTAAGCCAAACCAGCTAGGGCCACACATTTTTTTTTTTAAAATATGTTGTCTATGGCTGCTTTTGCAGTTGAGTAGCTTCAACCTACTCAGCTGTAACTCATAGTTACTATATGGCCCACAAAGCCTAAAATGTGCACCGTCTGGCCCTTTCCAGAAAGCACTTGCCCATCCCTGCTTTATAGTGTGCTAGGTGCTCTGTCCTTTACAAGGAACCTTGTGGCTTATGTCCTACTTTGCAGTTCACAAAGCTCCTTGCCCTTGACACATACGGGATATATAGTGTTTTTAGAATTCAGGAAGTGCTTTTGCAAATGGCACCAATGTTTACAAACTGCATTATCATGTATGAAGTGCTGCTGTTTACCAAGCACTTCAACTTTTCAAGGCATTTTGCAGTTTATAAATTGCTTTACTGTTTACCAGGGGCACCACTGTTTACCAAGAACTTTAGAATTGTGAGAGTACTTTGTTTCAATCACAAGAACTTCCCAGTTTACAGAGCTCCTTTTTGATAGTTTTATAAAGCACTTTCCTGTTCACTAAGCATGTCCTAATTTATAAGGTACTTGATTGACAACAGACCACTTTCAAGATCATTAAGTGCTTTGCCATTCACCAACGGGGCTCAATTCACAGAGCACTATAGTTTAACAAATGTTTTGCTGGTCACTAAGGATGTCCAGGTTTACAAAGCAGTTGACAATTTACTATTTTGCCTTTTGCCAGGGTGTCCCAGTTCAAAAGGCACTTTACTAAACTTTTTGCCATTCACTGAGGACTTTCTGGGCCATGGAGTGCTTCGTAGTTTATGGATTGGTGCTCCCCTGCGCCGGCTCCTCCCTCTGTGCCCCCACCAATCCCTGGGTGCTCCCACCTCAATGATGTGATCCCTTCCGTCCTTGCCATGCAGCGCTTCCACTGCGCAGATGTCCAGTCCCCCAAAAATCTCTGAGCATGTATCCACCCACAGCTTGTACCTGGCAACACGTGGGGTGAGAGAGCCTGTCAGTACCTTTGCTGGAGCAGCCGCAGCCCCACCCTCCCGCCCCCTCCCCGCTGAGTTCAGGCCACCCACCTGTCAGACATGGCAATCTGCTCGAGCATGGCAGAGCCCGTGTTGGTCTTCCAGTTTCCTGACACTGATGTCCTCCTGGGAGACAGGAGAGAGGAGAGAGGCTCAGGGGGACCTGAACTGCACAGGGCAGAGCAGGGGACCTAGGCCTCTATTTCTCCACTCACATGTAGGCCTTGTAGTTCTGCCCAATCTTCTGGACGCGCACATCATACTTGGCGTCAATGAAGGGCTCAGCAGTGGCATACGTCTTGGTCAGTGCTACGACGCTGGCGATGTCCTGGAAGTCATGCTGGTTTTCCACCTTGACCTGTGGGCGGGCTGGGGATCAGGGCCTTGGCAGGATGGGGCAGCAGTGGGGGTGCCTCAGGGCGGGGGTGTGCACACAAGTGGCACGGGTGAGCTGAGTACACAAAAAATTCGGTGGACATACATACCAAGGCACTTGGTGCATGCATAATTCTGGGCCTCCTGGCTTTTACATGTATGCACAGACATGAAGGTGGGTGTATATCACTCTCTGAACATACTAAAAATGATTGAATTGTCACCTTATATGGGTACGTTGTATGGTATGTGAATTATATCTCATTAAAGCTGTAGCAAAATTGTGTATATATGCAGTATATCTATACAGACACAAAATCAGTGGTACATACAATAAATGAACAGGAGCACGGACACACTCCAACATAAAAATCACAAGTCTGCTTTCTACATACACAGAGACAAAATCAGAGGGATGGAAAGCATACAGGACCCCAAGACCCTTGAACCTAAAATATTACACAGTGTGTGTTTAACACAGAGGCATGCATATACACAGATATACTAACAAAATAACAGGACACATAAACTGGCTGAGTGCATGACAGAAAACTGGGCCAACAAAATCTACAAATGTGAGGGAAAAGATACAAATAGGTAAACATCCCAGGACACACAATTATACAAAATTAGCGGTGTGTACTGAATACCCAATGTACATCTACATACATTTAGGAACACACAGGGACACACCCAACCCGGGGACTCACCTTGCCCATCCCGGAGTGTGCATGCCCCATCTTCACAACCACAGGGTATGTTGTGCTGCTGAGCTGGTAGGGTGGAAAGGCAGAGCATGGTCAGGGCAGGAGGGCTGATTGCCAAGGGTGGGGGTGGTGTTGAGGGGAGCCATCCGGCAGGAGCCACATATTAGGAGCCATTTCCCAGAAGAGGCAGGCCAGAGATAAGCAGACAGCAGCTGGGGATCACACCGCACCCCTGAGCTCAGAATCCAACCCAGAGCCCTTTCTGCCTGTCCCTCCCTCCACCCACCCAGACTTCCCGCCTCTGCTTTCCCAGGCAGATGCATGGGATAAGGGGGGGGTGGGGGTGGGCTTTCCTGGAAAAGGGAAAGTTTATTTATACAGTAACTGGATGATAGAGAAGTGACTGTGTGCATGGGGGTGTGGTGGTGAGCATGTAGCAACTGGACCCCTCAGCCAGGCCTTGTATGTAAGCCTTGTCCACACACACACACAACCTAGACACACAAACCCTCCAAGCTCAGATCTACACAACCAAACCCAGAGATGCCCATGCACATTGAGACCCACAAGATGGAGGGACCTGCAACCAACACAAGCTCTGGAGCACATTTGCCCTCCAACTGCGTAGATGCCCACAGTCATTCAGCCAGCCTGGTGCTCACGTGTGGGGCAGGGACCAGAGCTTCTGCCAGCCTTCTTGCCCGGCCGCACACAACACTTTCGGGTGCAGGCACACACACAGCCCCCTCCCATCACTCACAATATAGAGGGTCACACACATCGTGAGAGATTATCCATGTAATACAAAGACAACCCTCAGGGCACAACCATAGAATCCAGAGATACACAGAGCTCTGAGAGGCACACACCACAGAACTGGGCATGTAGTCAACACTCACAGACACACATACAACACTCCTAGGCATACTGACAACAAACAGAAGGACCCACACCACACACAAAGAAAGGTACACACACTTCTAGGTATTCACACAACCGCTGAAACCCACACCACACTCCTGGGCACACAAAAAGTATATCTAGGGACACAACATACCGTGTTATATGTAAAAACAGAGAGGCATACACACAACCAGAGACACCACAACCCTCCTAAGCACACAGACAACACTCCTGGGCATGTGCACGCACACACACACACACACACTCACATGCTCACACATTCAGGTGCAGGCATACATCAAGTCTCCCAGATCCTGGGCAGGATCCAGGGACCAGGTTGGGCGACCCCAGCCCCATCATAGTAGGATGCACACAGGGCCACGCCCTCCATCTGCTGTGCAGACAGCTGCCCCACAGGGTAGAGAGATGGCATTCCGGGAGGGGTGGCTGGGGCGGCAGTGGTTCTCAGTTCCCGACAGACACAGGAAGCCCGCAAGCTCTGGGTGACCGATTGACCTTCAGGCGTTGCCCCCCCCCCCCCCCCCGCTGCACTCCCACCTTCCTCATTTCCCAAATGCTTGGCGTCATTATGGGGCACGGAGAGGCACCCTGTTGGGATGGGCTTGCGGGGATCCTCTAGGTAGTGTTGCAGGGAAACACTGCAGAGGTGGTTGGTGACCTAACAACAGGCACACTTACAGCTCACACAGGGAAGGAGAGACGTTCACCATTACGTCTGTGCAATCTAGACCCGCCTTCCAGAGGCAGACACACAACTCCCAGAAGCAGCACAAAACACACGGGGCTACACAAAACCCTCAGGTCCATACATACACCACATACATGCCACCTAAAGGCTCACGGGCAACTCTCCTGGGCAGAGACACAGCAGAGAGCTGTGCACAAGCGCGCGTGCGCGCACACACACACACACACACACACACACATACACACACCCCAGATTTTCTAGGCTCCTCTTTTTATAAACCCTCCTATTTCCTCTGGGCCTGGGACTGAACACAACACTGTGGACACGTGTAAGTGTGCTTGCACATGTGTGTGCAAGGAGTGTGGGGTCCTCTGGAGAGCCCTAGCTTTGAATCTTAGCATTTCCTCCTCTTCTTCTTTTTTTAAAATATATTTTTATTGATTTCAGAGAGGAAAGGAGAGGGAGAGAGAGAAACATCAATGAGGAGAGGGAATCATTGATCAGCTGCCTCCTGCATGCCCCCCACTGGGGATCGAGCCCGCAACCCGGGCATGTGCCCTTGACTGGAATCGAACCCGGGATCCTTCAGTCCTCAGGCCAACGCTTTATCCACTGAGCCAAACCAGCTAGGGGACGTTTCCTCTTCTTAAAACCATGTGGGACCCCTGGCAGGTCACTTAACTCTCTTTGGGCCTCAGTTTCCTGATCTGTAAAAAGGGCCCACGCAGGCCCAGGCCCTTGGTGTGCTGTGGAGATTGCCAGGTGTCCGTTCTGCACACTCAGGTGAGCCCCACGGCCCCCACCCCCACCCAGCCCCTCAGATGGTCACACACCTGGACACCCCTTTACGGGACCCCACCAGTTTCAAAACCTGCACAATAACCTGGTTCCACACGACCCCTCACATATAGACAGTCGACAAAACTCTGTGCTGACTCAGGTTTCAGCGTTAGAGAGCTGGCGTCAGAACCAGAGTCAGCAAGGGGCTGCAGCAAGACTTTCCCTTCCCTCACTTCTCCCTTTGGCTCCACCGCTGGCTTACTCAGCTCCCTGTCTCACTCACTCTCACTCCCCTCCTTTCACAATCAGCTTCTCCAAATTCCTGGTTTACGCGTCCTTCCCTCCCTCTCTCTCTCTCTCTTGTTTCCCCAACAGGCATTTCTTCACTCTCATTCCTGGGCAGCTCACTCAATCCTTTGTGTGTCTCAGTTTCCTCATCTGCATAATGAGAATATGAACAGTCTCTAACTCACAGGGATGTTTGAGTTATGTCGGGAAAAATGCTTAGTACAATATCTGGCACACAGGAAGTCTGCATCCTCCAAAAGTGTCGGGTACTATTATTATTATTGGCTTATCATCTCTTGGTTAGCCAACATTAACCAAAAAGCAATCTGGACTGACTGAGTGATAAAGTACTTACACAAAGATTTTAGAACAGCGCTTGATACCCATTAAGGACTCTTAAAGTGTTGGTGGTAGCTTTTGTTGGGTGATGGTGTTGCTGTTGACTGGGCTAATCTCCCTGAGTTAATCCAGCTTAATTAGCAAGAGGGTAATGGAGACTGAATAAAAGAATTTCCACGAAGACTTCGGGGCACAGTATACAGTAAATGCTCAGCAAGTGACTGCTATCATGACTACCATCATTATTATTGGTCTGTCCTTCCTGGACAACGAAGGCTGTTAATCAGCCTTCCCAGGATCCTAGGAAGATGGAGATAACATCTGGAATTTGGCAGGCAGGGGTTGTCTCACCCCACCACCTACCAGAGGCATGGTCAGGGAGGGGTTGATGGGGAAGGGGCAGGGCAGGATGGAAGAGTATCAGTTTTCTCCTGACTCACTCACTGACTTCTTTCACCACCATTCAACTCCCCCCCAACCCCAGGGCTCATTAATTAACCATCACCTTCCCGCTTGCTAAGCCTGGATTGAGATCCTGGGGCCAGCTGGCCTAAATCCAATCCCAGCCATACCCTGTGATCCTGTGAAAGTCCTTCAGTTCCTCTATTCCTCATCTGTAAAATGGGAATAATACTGGTACCCATCTCAGAGGCTTATTATGAGCTTTTAAAAGTTGAATTATAGCCCTGGCTGGTTTGGCTCAGTGGATAGAGCGTAGGCCTGTGGATTGAAGGGTCCTGGGTTCGATTCCGGCCAAGGGCACATGCCTGGGTTGCAGGCTCAATCCCCAATGGGGGACATGCTGGAGGCAGCCAATCAATGATTTTCTCTCATCATTGATGTTTCTCTCTCTCTCCCTCTCCCTTCCTCTCTGAAATCAATAAAAGAACTATATTTTTAAAAAGTTGAATTATAGTTGACATATAATATTATATTAGTTTCAAATGTGCACTATAGTGGCTCAATAATTTTATACATTATGAAATAATCATGAAAATTCTAGTTAGCATCTGTCACCATACAAAGTTATTACAATACTACTGACTATATTCCCCTGTGCTGTACATTGCATTCCCATGATTTACTTATTTTATAACTGGAAGTCTGTACTTCTTAATCCTCTTCATCTATTTCACCCACCCCATGCCCCCTCTGGCAACCACCAGTTTGTTCTCTGTATCTATGAGTATACACTGAGTGGCCAGATTATTATGATCTCTGAACACATAATAATCTGGCCACTCAGTGTGTGTGTGTGTGTATGTATGTATGTATATGTGTGTGTGTGTGTGTGTGTGTGTGTATATATATATATATATATATATATATATATATATATATATATTTAGAGGCCCAGTGCATGAATTCGTGCATGGGTGGGTCCGGCCAGCCTGGCCAGGGGGAAGGGACATGGGCGGTCGGCCGGCCTGCCTGCTGGTCGAACTCCTGGTCGAGGGGACAATTTGCATATTTATTATATAGGATATACACTGAGTGGCCAGATTATTAGGCGTTCAGAGATCATAATAATCTGGCCACTTAGTGTATTTCTATTTTATTTTGTGTGGGGTTTTTTTGGTTGGTGTTTTAGATTCCACATATAAATGAAATCATAAGGTATTTCTGTTTCTCTGGCTTTTTTCTTTCTTTTTTTTTAAAATATATTTTATTGATTTTTCACAGAGAGGAAGGGAGAGGGATAGAGAGCTAGAAACATCGATGAGAGAGAAACATCGACCAGCTGCCTCCTGCACACCCCCTACCGGGGATGTGCCCACAACCAATGTACATGCCCTTGACCAGAATCGAACCCGGGACCTTTCAGTCCACAAACCGACGCTCTATCCACTGAGCCAAACCAGTTTCGGCTCTCTGGCTTATTTCACTTAGCATAATACCCTCTAGGTCCACGCATGCTGTGGCAAAAATTGTGAACTTTAAGGGAGATAAATTATGTGGAGTGCCTGGTACACAGTTGGTGCTATATAAATGCTATTTGCCTGTGTTTTTTTGAGCAGGGTTAAGATCCAGGCTCTGGCTCCAGGCCACCTGAGTTCAAATGCCAGTTCTGCCACTTATTGTGATCTTGAATAAGTCACTTAATCTCTCTGTGCCTCAGTTACTCCACACTGTATTCCTCCTCCACTCACCTGCCTCATCTCCTTCCACTGCTTCTACTTGTCTCCTCTCTGCCTCCCCCACTCCTCACCAGTTTGCTGGATCTACCAGAGACGAATTTTTGTGTGTGCTTGGTATACAGTATCTGCACAAGACATGTTTATTGACGAAAATGAGCTAATTCGGGCTTCAGCCACGGGGAGTTTGCGACCCGTGGGTGAATGGGTAGACTGTGGAGAGTTGCATTGGGGGAATCTTGACTCTAAGCGCTCCGTGGAGGCCTCCGGTTAGGATTGGGACGGGACTTGGAGATGGGGGAGGGGGGTGACAAGGGCGAGGCCTAGGGGGAGGGAGAGGAGGAGGGTGAAGCGCCTTTTCGGCAGCCCTCGGCCCGCCCCTTGGCCACCACTGACGGTGGGCGGATGAGTAATGCATCCAGGAAGCTTGGAGGCCTGTGGTTTCCGCAAGACTGCCACAGCCACCCCCGCCCCCGCCCCTTGCGTGGACATTTATCCTCCGCTGCTCAGGCCCTGCCGCCATCGCCGCAGACCAGACCCAGCGTCTAGAGAGGCTCCATCAGAGGTAGGTAGGGGGCTGGGCGGCCGCAAGGCCTGGGCCTGGGCAGCGTTTTCCTGCCGCTGAACACCTCGCTGTTCAGCCCGGCAGGCACCCAGGCACCCAGGCACCGGGACCCTGGACTGGTCAAGGGGGAGAAGGTGGGTGTGGGGGGCTGGAACTGCTCCAAACTCCCGATATCCATCCTAAATCCGCCAAGCTCATGAGCCCCTTATATCACAGATGCCTCGCAAGCAGCCAACTCCCTTAAATTCCCTCATTGTCCCCCAAGGCTCCCACCCCCAAACTTCTGAACCTCCCCAAACTCCCCCAATACCCCAGACTCCTAAGTCCTCAACTCCCTAAACCTCAAAACTTCCTCTGCTCCCCAATCCCCCGGCACTCCCACCCTCTTAACCCCCCCCCCCAGAACTGCTGCGAATCCTTAAGCCCCCAACCTCCTCCAAATTCCTCAGCTTCCCTCAACTCCCAGGCCTCCTCGGCCTCCTCTATCTCCCAATATGCACAACTCGAAACTCCCAAATTCCTATAGTTCCCCAAACTCCAAATTCCTCACCCCAACTCCTCCACTTTCCGACTTCCCTAACCCCCCCCCCCCCCAAGTCTTCAAACTCCACCGGTCTCCTTTTCTCCCAAACACCACAACCCCATAATCTCTGCCACTTATCCTGTCCCCTAAATCGCTCAGACTCCACAACTCACCATCCCCTTAAAATCCCTAAACTCCCCAACCCATCTAGCCCAAGTGTGGCAGACTAATGCCCGTCCATGCTGCTGGGGGAAGGACACGATGGGGTGAGAGGCCTGCCCAGGTCTCCAGATCGGATCTGCTGGGCGGGAGGCCCCCTGACCCCTCCTCTCCACCCCTCCAGAATCCATCATGGCCGCCTTCGAATCCCTGGCCTCCGGCATCCTGTTGTTGCTGTGTCTGACAGCCCCTAGCAGGGCCTGCACCTGTGTCCCATCCCACCCACAGATGGCCTTCTGCAACTCTGACCTCGGTGAGTATACCCGACTCTGCTCACATACAGTGTTTTGGTTTCCCTCTCAGCCCAGTGGGGTTCAGGATGGTGCTCACCTCTAGAACAATTCCACTCAGCCCTGCCCTGACTCTGCTTTGGACACATGGCATCCTCACTCAATTCCTTCATTACTCCAGGCCCAGTCCCTCCTCGGGGCCTTTGCACTAGCTGTTCCCTCTGCCAGGTACACCCTTCCCCCCAGGTATCCATATGGGTGACTGCCTCAAATGTTACTTTCCCAAAATTTTAACCCCGGTCCCCTAGTACTCCTGATCCCCCTTACCCAGTTCTGAAGTTGCACATCATACGTAATACCTCCACCACTCCACAAATCTACCTATTTTGCTTGTGTTTAGTCTGTCTCTTTCTGGCTA
Organism: Cnephaeus nilssonii; assembly: GCF_951640355.1. NCBI lineage: Eukaryota > Metazoa > Chordata > Mammalia > Chiroptera > Vespertilionidae > Cnephaeus > Cnephaeus nilssonii. The sequence goes on along the minus strand of NC_137071.1, from coordinate 127,406,996 downwards.
GCATGTGAGCTCCACAAGGGAAGGGATTTCTATGTTTTGTTCACTGTCGTGTCCCTAACACCCAGAACAGTGCCTGACACACAGCAGGTGCTCCAAAATATTCATGGAGTGAATGAGCACATGGTGAATATATGAAAAAGGCTTAAAGCAGAGTGTGGCAAAAAGTAGGCACTCACTATATGGACAAATCAGCTAACAAATGTGTAAATTTCTTAGTGGGTTGTCTGGCATCCAGCAACCCCTATTTAAGTATGTGCTTTGCTAGTATGACTATTGTAATTATTTTATTTTTATTAGCTCACGCAGTCCATTTGACTTGTTTTTCCCCCCCTCTTCTCCCTGCAGTCATCAAGGCCAAGTTCATAGGGACAGCGGAAGTCAACCAGACAACTTTATATCAGCGTTATGAGATTAAGATGACCAAGGTATTCCTCCTGCCCCTTCCTCAGGAGTTCCTAACATCTTCCTCCCAGTAAAAATAAAAAAGCTTCTGGCCATGGTTGGCGAGGAAGTTAGCTGTGATCTCAGGATGCCATGTGTGTGGGGTGGGAGGATCAAGTCAGTAAAAGAGTCCTCCTCATCCATCCACAGATGTTCAAAGGGTTCAACGCCTTGGGGGATGTCCCTGACATCCAGTTCGTCCACACCCCAGCCATGGAGAGCGTCTGCGGATACTTCCACCAGTCTCAGAACCGCAGCGAGGAGTTTCTCATCGCTGGTGAGGCTCTGCCCCCTGGTTCCTGGGCCTTGGCACCCTGAAGAGGCTGGGCTCTGAAGGAAAGGTCCCAGTTGAAATAAGGACCGCCCCAATTTCGGCCTATCAGAAGGCCCCCAGCCGGGTCTGTGCTCCAGGGACGCCAAACAGGCGTCACCTGCCCGAGCCCAGCCCATCAGGAGCTGCCTGTTGTTCCCTCCTCCCCCAGGACACCTGTGGAACGGGCACCTGCACATCACCACCTGCAGCTACGTGGTCCCCTGGAACAGTCTGAGCTCCGCTCAGCGACGGGGCTTCACCAAGCTCTACAGTGCTGGCTGTGAGGAATGCACCGTAAGTGTTTGCGCCCTGCCTGCCACCTGGAGAGGTCTTCTTGAGCTCTTTCCTAAACTCATGGCTTGTTCCCTGCTCGATCGGGCTATTACTTTTCCCTGTGGCTGCTCCCCAAACCCCCTTGTGCTGTCTCTGATTTTTCCTGCTCTTCTCCCAAACCTGAGACTGGCATTCCGGTGACTCCTTTGCCCCGTGTGCCTAATACCTGGGGATTCACTGTTGTGGCTGCTTCCTGTTCCTCTAACGTTCCCTTGTGACTATTCTGTAGTCCTGATGTTTGTTCCTGACCTCCCCGCTTCCCCCTCCCCGGGATTGTTCCTTGGTTTCCTAGAATGTTCTCCAAGAACCCTAAGTGCTGTTTCGCAACTCACTGACTCTTCCCCAGCCACATAGGATTGTTGCTCTCCAGCTGTGACAGTTACACACACGAGGGCAAGTTACATTGCCCATTTGACTATTCCAGGACTGTTCCCTGATGTCTCTGAATGTCCTATGATTCAGTGACTGTATCTGAGAGCCCCACAGCTCCTTCCTATGCTTAAGTTCTTCACTTTCCAGCTGTTCCCTGGTACTGACAATTGTCCCCTATCCTATGGAAAGGTTCTCAGGAGACCCATCTGACTGATCCCTGCAACTGCCCCCAACCACGAAGAAACTGATCCTTTCTCTGGATTACTGTCACCTCACCAAGTCCAATGACTGTTCCCCCAATGGGAGGAACTGTTCTTGAGTCCGTATCCAGGTGGAGTGACATGATGTCTCTCGAGCAGCTCAATGTTGAATGCTTAGGAGAAGAAAGTTCTGCTCTGTAGGGGAGGAGAAGTCCTCAGAGATGTGCCTCCCTCCCCTCTTCCAGGTATTTCCCTGCTCATCCATTCCCTGCAAGCTGCAGAGTAATAATCACTGTTTGTGGACGGACCAGCTGCTTACTGGCTCTGACAAGGGCTTCCAGAGCCGCCACCTTGCCTGCCTGCCACAGAAGCCAGGGATGTGCAACTGGCAGTCCTTGCGGCCCCGGAGCGCCTGAATCCTGCCCCCAGCAGAAGCCGAAACCTGCACAGTATTCACCCCCTTTCCCACTTCTGTCTTGCTCTCTTCAAGACAGTGAAATAAAGTCCTACCACTCAGCAGGCAGTGTCGCTGTGTAGTGTCTGGGAACAAACCCATGTCGCTGATGACCTGGTGGGAGCACCCTGGGACCAATGCTGAGGGGACGAGGGCTGCAAAACGTTGGCTTTTAAATGTTACATAAAATTTGAGGTATTGCTAATAATTCTCTACATTGGCATTAGCATTGGTGATCTGCAGTGTCAGTAATTTAACCCGCATCATCAACCACAGCTTACTGGATAATCTCTTTAGTCAATATTTTAGAGCATTTTACTAGGCTAATTTATAAATCCTATTTGCATAGGGCTCTCTAGTTCACAAATTCCCCACTGCTGACAAATCACTACCTCTGGCAAATTCCCCTGTTCACAAATCCCTCCAGTCAACAACCTAGTTGACAAATGCCCTATCAATTGGCTAATAGCTCTCCTCCTCACCTCAGGCATTGTCCTGATGTCACCCTGGGAGGATGTCATGCCCCATCCAAACCTGTGGGTGTTACTGTCCCAACCATTAGGTTTTGTACTGTGAGTCTGACTGAAGTAAAAGGGGAAAGCCCCAGGGATCCTAGACTCCCACCCCCCCCACATAACCCAGCCAGGGACTCTGGGAGAAGGGGCAGTCTTCCCCCCAACCACCCCGCCCCCCATGGCCCATGGGAGATTCCTTGGAAAGTGGTTGTTTGGGAAATAGGAAAGATGAACAGAATGTATGATCTGGAAATCCCCTTCTCCCCCTTCTCCTACCGCTCCTTCCCTCACTTCTCTGACCAACTTTGACAACAGTGAAGTACAGGTAAGGGTTCAAAATCAGAACCAACCAAGTACTTCAGCCCACACCTTCTTCACAAACTGCTCCTGCCAATAAGAACCCAGGTATCCTCCAAGGTATTCTGGATCTCCAACCATGGCCCCTGGATCCTCTGTGGCCCTATCCTTTTGTATTCCTGGAGGTTCCCCCAGGGCCCAAGGTATGTCCCAGATCGGGATTGGTGGATTTGGAGAACCCAGTCGTTATCTCCTTACGCCAGGGGACATCCTTGCAGTAACAATTTCTGTGTCAACATGTACACCTTGGTTATGCCCTGGGGGGAATCTGAACTCTGGCTACCAAAAGGGGTGAATGGTAGCCTTCACTGATGAGTACAACTGTAAGGGAAGAGCCTGGTTTGGCCCTTGTGGCTGTGACATTATTGTCTCAGCTGCCTGCAAGAGTTTGGCAGCTCCCGCTCTAGCCGGTGTGGCTCAGTTGGTGGGGCATGGTCCATGCACTAAAGGGTTGCCAGTTCAATTCCTGATTCCTGTTTGATTCCACTCATAAAGCCCATACATAGAGCCCCTATTGACTGACACATTCCTGCTGAAACAGCTCCCAATATATTCCCCCTTATGTTGAAACATCTCTCCCCCATCTCAAATTTCTATAAGAACAGCCCTTTCATTTTATGAAGAATGACTGACACCTGCGTCTCGCTAACCGGTCCTGGATTCCTCCTATGCCAGTATTGGTAAAATCTGAGGACCAAACCCAATTACACTGTACAGCCCCCACTAAATTTCCATATGCAAATGGATCTATATCTGGACTTTTAATTTTTCCTTCTTTAGTCTCTCAGTCTGTCCAGGCGTGTGTCAGCATTATACTGTTTAAATTAGAAAAGCTTCCTACAATACATATTTGCTGGCAGAAGCATTCAACTTTTTGTAGGCTGGTACAACTAATCCCCTGCCCCCAGCTTCAGGGTTTTCCTGGCTTTCATTGTATGCTTGTATTTCCATATGAACTTTACTATCAGTTTCCTGGCTCTGTACAATGAGGGAGTCTAGGTGCAAGGACATTCCAGTAGTAATGAGTACATCTAGCTGCCATACCTTGGCTTTGAAATACCATTATCCTAGGGCTGAGTCTGGGAAAGAACAAGATATGCCTGGAGGTGATGTCAGTGGAAAGGTGAGAGTAGGGGCCTATAAAAATCCTCTCCTCCACAAAGCAATGAGGATACTGGCAAAAAACATCAAAATTAAATTTTTCCAGAACCTTTTAAAATTGCCCAAAGTGAATAACAATTAAAAGAATGTCTGAATCTCATTAAGAACAGTAAGTTTTGTCCATATGAACTTTCCCTCCTCCCATCTCCCCACTTCCACAACAGCCTTGAACATCAAGAGCCTTGAACAACCACTATATATGTAAACCAGCAGTCTAGAAACGCCAGGAGGAGGCAGAACAGGGTTGGGGTCCCTTCAAAGTTCCATTCTCAGACAACTATATTTGAACTTTCACTTTCCTAGAAAACTCCACTCGCAGGACTTGTCTATCTGATCTGACTCAGAGTTTACTTGGTGTAAACAGCTTTGCCTGAAGCTGTTTTTTAGAAACAACTGGCAGCAACTGTTTAATATAGGAGGTGCTTGAGGCAGTGATTACAGTTATAACAAACAAGAAGCTGACCAAAAAACCCAACAGAAAAGATGGGCAATGAGAGCTCCATAGGAGGCTTTGAAAAGCTCTTTCTGGCAATCTAGAAAGGCACACATATGCATAAGGCTGTGTGCATGCCCAGGATCTCTGGCTGACCTCAAGGCTCTGCACAAGTAGTATGTAAACTTGGGGTGGGGAACCTTTTTTTTCTGCCAAGAGTCATTTGAATATTTACACTGAGTGGCCAGATTATTATGATCTCTGAATGCATAATAATCTGGCCACTCAGTGTATATCCTATATAATGAAAGGCTAATATGCAAATTGTCCCCTCAACCAGGAGTTTGACCAGCAGGCAGGCCAGCCAACCGCCCATGTGCCCTCCCCCTGGCCAGGCTGGCCAGACTCCACCCATGCACGAATTCATGCACCGGGTCTCTAATACACACACACACACACACACACACACACACACACACACACACACTGAATGGCCAAATTATTATGCATTCAGAGAGCATAATAATCTGGCCATTCAGTGTATATATATATTAGAGGCCCGGTGCATGAATTCGTGCATGGGTGGAGTCCGGCCAGCCTGGCCAGGGGGAGGGGACTTGGGCGATTGGCCGGCCTGCCTACTGGTTGAACTCCTGGTCGAGGGGACAATTTGCATATTAGCCTTTTATTATATAGGACAGTGGTTGGCAAACCATGGCTCACGAGCCACATGCGGCTCTTTGGCCCCTTGAGTGTGGCTCTTTCACAAAATACCACGGCCTGGGCGAGTCTATTTTGAAGAAGTGGCGTTAGAAGAAGTTTAAGTTTAAAAATTTGGGCTCTCAAAAGAAATTTCAATCATTGTACTGTTGATATTTGGCTCTGTTGACTAATGAGTTTACCGACCACTGATATAGGATATACACTGAGTGGCCAGATTATTATGCGTTCAGAGATCATAATAATCTGGCCACTCAGTGTATAACACCATTAGCAGGCCATGTAAAATTATCAACTTAAAAATTAGCTTGCTATATTTGGCCAAACATTTAATTAACTCACCCTTAATGCCTTGGCAGGGCCAGACCAAAGGATTTCATGGCCCGTGGGCCAGACATTCCCTACTCCTGATGTAAGAGCTAAGGCAAGGTTGTAAATAGCCTGCCTGAGCATTGAAGGCATGCATCAACCTGCACACAGAGCCCATCAGCAAAAGCTTGGAGACTTACTGGTTCTAGGTTTTTAAAGAAATGCCTGTCCAATCATTAGCTGGCCACTAAATTAATGAAGCAGATACTTCAGTGGCTATATATTCCAAAGACTACACAATTTATAGAATTAGTTCAGAAACATCACTAAAAAAACAAAGAACAACAAAAACAAACCCTGAGGATGGAGAAGAATCTGATTTCCAGAGTTGTTACATTATATTATTTAAAAAGTTAAGTTTTCAACAAAAATTTATGAGACATGCAAATAAGCAATAAAATATGCCCTAAATACAGAAAAATAAAGAAGTCAGTAGACAATGTCCCTGAGGAAGCCCAGATGTTGGAATTAATTGACAGACTATAAATCAGCTATTTAGAATACTTTTAATGAGCTAAAGAAAACCATGTCTAAAGAACTAAACGAAAGTATAAGAATGGTGTTTTAATAAATAGAGATAGAAATAATAAATAATAGAATTCTGGAATTGAAAAATATAATAATAATGTAAATGAAAATAAGGAGCTCAACAATAGATTTGAGCTGCCAGAGGAAAGAATCAGTGAATTTAAAATAGGGCAACTGAGCCCTAGTCGATTTGGCTCAGTGGATAGAGCGTTGGCCTGTGGACTGAAGGGTCCCAGGTTCAATTCCGGTCAAGGGCGTGATCCCCGGTGGGGCGCGTGCAGGAGGCAGCTGATCAATGATTCTCTCTCATCATTGATGTTTCTACCTCTCTCTCCCTCTTCCTTCCTCTCTGAAATCAATAAAAATATATTTAACAAAAAAGAATATTGGAAGGAATAATGGCTAAAAACCTCCCAAATTTTATTTAAAAATTAATCTATAAATCCAAGAAATGCACTGAACTTCAAGTAGGATAAACTCATAGAGATCTACCTCTAAATGCATCATAAACAAATTATGATTATTGATACCATAATTCTCAACAAAATCCTAACAAACTGAATCCTACAACACGTAAAAAGATTGTATATCAGATCAGGTGGGATTTGGCCCAGGAATGCTCAACTTACAGTTAATATATGACACATGCACTGTTCTAATTGCTTTCACTCATTGAATAATTTAATTACCATACTAACTCTATGATTCAGAAACTATTATTACCCACATTTTGCAGACGGGTAAACTGAGGCACAAAGCATTTAAATGATGTTTCCTATGTTAGGAAGCTAATTAGTTGTGTAGCTAGGTTTTCAATACAGAAATTCTGGCTACAGAGCTCACACTCTTAGTCACAGTCAGCTATACTATCTCTCAAAGAATGTGAAATTATCATAATGATAAATTGGGTTTGCTTAGAACTAATGATTTGATCTTCATCTGTAAGTAAATTTAATTTACAACACTGTGAATTTATATCAGTGACCATAATTTGTAATACTGGTAAGAATGTTTAATAGTACCTGTCAAATAAATAAAATGAGCTTCTACAAAAAAAATGTTTAATAGTAATACCAATATTATTTAAACAAGTTGGCAATCTTGGGTCAATATTGATACTTAATTGTAATTTAATTCAGAAAACTAGTAATGATTATTTACATAAGTAAAAATAATTTGTAACATTTTTAAATTTTTAAAAATATATTTTTATTGATTCAGAGAGGAAGGGAGAGGGACAGAGAGCTATAAACATCAATGATGAGAATCATTGATTGGCTGCCTCATGCACACCAGGCATATGCCCTGACTGGGAATCGAACCATGACCTCCTGGTTCATAGGTCGACATTCAATCATTGAGCCACACCAGCCGGGCAACATTAAATTTTTAAAAATTAGTTTTAAAGTTTGACAGTGTTCATAATGGTGATTCAATTTCTATTTGTAACTAAAATTTGATTCATAATTATGGTACTCATAATTTATATTAGTAATCATAACTTTAATATTAGTAATTACTTATAATAACAATTGGAATTTAACCATATTAATAATTATTTCTATTAGTAACTAAACTATAATTCAAAACACAGTTACTCATAACTTATATTAGTAATCTTAATTTGTAACATTGCCAATAATTTGTAATAATATTTTACAATGTTTTACAAATAGTTTAATATATTTTAGTAATTATAACTTACTTCACAACATAGGTACTAATCACTTGTATTGATAATCCAAATTTGTGACATTGGTAATAAATTGTAATGCTAGTTATAATATTTGATGTAGTAGTAATGATAATACAATTTCTACCATTAAGTATAATGTAATTCAAAACAGGAACTTATAATTAATATTAGAGCATAATTTGTAATATTGATCATTGTAATAATAGTTATAATCTTTGATGATACTAGTTATAATTATTCAATTTCTATAGAACTATAATTTAATTCATAACCTTGGTATTAATGATTTACATCAGTAACAATAATTTGCAGTATTGGTGATAATTTGTAATATTAATGATTATATTTTATGATAATAGCAAAAACAATTTAATTGCTATTTGTAAACAATCTAATGTATAATATTGCTACTGATAATTTTTATTGCCAATCCTAATTTGAAATATTGGTAACATTTATATGAAGAGGAATATTTGATAATGTTAGAAACAATGACTTAATTTCTATATGTAATATAATCTGATTCATTATATTAGTTCTGTCAGTTTATATTAGAAATCTATTTTTAAAAACATTTTTATTTTTTTTACAGAGAGAAAGGGAGAGGGATAGAAAGTTAGAAACATTGATGGGAGAGAAACATCGACCATTTGCCTCCTGCACACCCCCCACTGGGTATGTGCCCGCAACCAAGGTATATGCCCTTGACCGGAATTGAACCTGGGACCCTTGAGTCCACAGGCGGATGCTCCATCCACTGAGCAACCGGTTAGGGCTAGAAATCTATTTTTAATACTGGTGAGAATAGATACTATACGTAACAGGATCAATGATACAAATCACACTTGTAACCCCCTAAGTAAATTCACTGTATTAATAAACCCTTCCCAAAGCAATTTCACTCTCCACAGTACATGCCACCCAGTAACACTCTCTGATAGTGTACCATTGGTACACATCCATTGGCAACTATTGCAGTAGGCATGATGCTTTCCCCTCTTGCCCACTCTACTTCCCCCAGACTCACCATCTCTTTGTGATTGGGGTAGAAGGTCTGATCGATTAGAGGGAATTCCTCTGTCCCCAGTTTCTTGTGCAGTCGAACCATCTGGGCAAACTAGGAGAGCCACGAAACACAAGTCAGCAAGTCCTTCGCCTGGAGGGAGTCTCCAAGCTGGAGGTTCCAAGCTTCCAAACTCCCTTAGTTCCCCCAAATCACAGTGATTTTTTAAAAATATATTTTATTGATTTTTTACAGAGAGGAAGGGAGAGGGATAGAGAGTTAGAAACATCCATGAGAGAGAAACATCGATCAGCTGCCTCCTGCACGCCCCCTACTGGGGATGTGCCCGCAACCAAGGTACATGCCCTTGACTGGAATCGAACCTGGGACCCTTCAGTCCGCAGGCCGACGCTCTATCCACTGAGCCACCCCGGTTAGGGCAAAATCACAGTGATTTTGAGCTCCCGCATGCATGCATGAGATAGTCCCTCTGCCAATAACACCCTTCTTGTCACTTACCACCCAGGGCTTGTCACAGAAGTTGTAGACAGAGTGCAAAGAGTTAACACTGGGGATTCCAGCATACTGCAGCCCAATGACCAAACTGCGGTGGTCTCCATTCCTTGCCATGCTGAAGGCATGCTGACGAATCAGCACAAAGTCCGGCTTCAGAGACCTGGGGTGCAGGGGTAGGAGTGTTGAGGATCCCCCAGAAGTTTCCCACCAACCTTACAATAAAGAGCACGTTTCCATATTTCCACAGCTCCTAACAATTGTGAAGTGGTTTCTCACCTCAGCACACATGCACAAGCTGTTCTTCCCCAGCAAGCACCCTTTCCTCATCTGGTGACCCCTTTAAGCCTTTCCTACCTGCTCCTCTCCTCACCAGGTCAGCTTCCAGCTCACCTACTCAGCTCTGACAGCTCCCTGGTCACAGTGTCTCAGACCAGTAGCTGTTCTCAAAGGATGCTGCCCAGAATAAATTCCAGCCTCAGGGGCTTTACACAGGTGTTCACTCTGCCCGAAACATTTTCTCCCTAGATACCTGCATGTAGCTCTCCTTCACCTCCTTCGGGTCTTCCTCGAATGTCTCTTAACCTAGTGGTCCACCTTATCCAAATTTCAGACTCCTCCACCAGCCAACAATCCCTTTGCTGCTATATACACTGAGTGGCCAGATGATGATGATCTCTGAACGCATAATAATCTGGCCACTCAGTGTATATCCTATATAATAAAAGGCTAATATGAAAGTTGTCCCCTCGACCGGGAGTTCAACCAGCAGGCAGGCCAGCCAACCGCCCATGTCCCCTCCTCCTGGCCAGGCTGGCCGGACCCCACCCATGCACGAATTCATGCACTGGGCCTCTAACACACACACACACACACTGAGTGGCCAGATTATTATGCGTTCAGAGAGCATAATAATCTGGCCACTCAGTGTATTTTTCTTAGCACTTGTACATTTTTAAAGTAAGTTGTTTATTGTGTGCATCCCTCAGTAGAATGTAAGCTTCATGAGGGCAGAGAGGTTTTGTGGGTTTTTTGGTCTTTGGGGGAGTCTGTTTTGTTCACTGCCAGGTCCTCAGCATGTAGAACAGTGCCTGTGCACAAAGGGTGCTCAATAAATGTCTGTTCAATGTAAAATGCTGAGAGCAGCACCTGCTATACAATGGATGCTCAAGAAATAAATTTTGAGTCAATAATTGAAAAGTTGGTTTGTGGTCTGCTGGAATCCTTGACCCTTCTTCAGAAGAGAAGCTATCTCCCACATTCTGTGCTTAAGGTGTTGTTGTTGTTTTTTAATGGAAATATATTTGACAGATAGCATCGTGTAAATTTAAGGTGTACAACTGATGTGTTAATTTGATACATTTATATATTATAATGTGATTGTCATTGCAGTGTTAGTTAGCACATCTATCGTGCCACATAATTATACTTTCATTTTTGTGGTAGAATAATTGAGATCTAGTTTCTTAGAATGTTTGATAATTGTGATACAACATTGTTGCCTATAATCACTTTACTGTTCATTAGATCTCCAAGACTTATCTACCAGTTGCAAGTTTGTACCATTAACCAACATCTCTCCTATTCTCCCAGCCCCCAGCCACTACTAATCACCATTTTACTGTTTTTATGAGTTTGGCTCTTTTAGATTTCACATGTAAGTGATATCATATGGTACTTGTCTTTCTCTCTCTCATTTATTTCACTTAATATAATGTTCTCAAGGTCCATATTCTAGTATGTGGTCATAAATGGCAGGATTTCCTTCTCTCTCATGGCTAAATAATATTCCTGTGTGTGTGTGTGTGTGTGTGTGTGTGTGTGTGCGTGCGCGCACCTCACATCTTCTTTATCCATTTGTCCATCGATGGACACTTAAGTTGTGTCCATAGCTTGTCTATTGTAATGTGCCTACGTTCTTGCTCACAGCAGGATGGGTGAAGAGTGAAGAGTCTCCCTCAGATCTAAGGGAGTCCTTATACCTCTCCCATAACACCAAGGTACCCTTCTTATACTCACCTCATCACCTTCACCCCATTCCGAAGAACTTCCATGTCCACAGAGAACCCACCATTGGCATGAGCCACGAGATTGAGATCAGAGAATTCAGCCTGGAAAGGAAAAAAATCAGTGATTCATTTATATCACACAAAAATGACCACTCAGTTTGCAATCTGGACAGTTGATCCCCAGGTCCGCCTGTCCCAACTAACCTGTTCTACTTTAATGTCAATTTCTCCATGGAGCTTTTTCCCTTTGAAGTATTTCGCCCTGTAGAGGAAAAGCAGAGCACATCCATCAATGCTCAAATCTCAGGAAGACAAAACCCAAGCCAGTCCTTTCACCCCTTTGCCCCTGCAGTGTCTCTAGAGAAACCATGAAGTGATTGTTATGATGGTTGAAATACTTTGAAAACTCAAACAGTGCTTTGTGAACAATACAGAAACAATAAAGTATGCCTCATGGAGGTGTATAAATGTCAAAGAACACTGCAAAATTTTTAAAGAAGTCCTTAAACCCCAGAGAGCAGATATTTCTTAAAGTATGGTCTGCTTGTCACACTACTATCATAAATGTTTTTGGAAAGCTTCAAAAACTAAGGAGTGCTTTGTAAACTGTAACATACTTTGAAATTGCATGGAGTTGATAATGGCAGAGAACCTTAGAGAGTACAAATAGATGAAGTGTGCCTGGGTATGGCTCAGTGGCTGTGTCTGCTTATACAGCCTGAAGCATCTCTCTGTTTTCTGGCCCTTTCCCAAGGAGGAGTGCATTCACCATGTGTGGCCGCGTGCCGTGAAGGACAGAACAGCCATGGGTGGGCACAGGTATCAGAAAAGGAGGAGCAGATTGAGGGGTGCAGGCTGGTGGTGGTTCCACAGAAGCTGGAGACTGCAACGGTGGGGTGGGGAAGAATTCAACTGAGGATGAGTGGAAACCACAGGATGGAAGAGGGGTAGGAGCAGCAGTAGGCACATCATGAACTGCTATGTCACTGTCCCTATGCCCATCCCCAGCTGGGCTAAGTTTCCAGTGGCCTCTTCCCCCAGGCCCAGGATTTCCTACCTGATAAGCTTCTCCACAGACAGAAGCTTATCCCCAATCAATTTTTTTTATAGAAGTGAGACAAGGGGAGAAGTCACTCCTGGGGTCATCGACATGCACACAATCAGGGTCTCTAACACATACACAATGCAACAGGCCCTTGTGCCTTGAATGACATACCCAAAGACCTCAAACACAGTAACACAGTTATTTCTCTCTCTCTCTCTCTCTCTCTCTCTCTCTCTCTCTCTCACACACACACACACACACACACACACACACACACGCCCTCCATTGCTGACAATGACCCCTCACAAGTGCTGGAAGAGAATCTTTTTTAGATATGTGCATTTTAAAAAATAAAATGATGACAAGTGCAAACGATATCACTATTTTTCAAACCTTTTTATTTTTCACCGTAAGTATAGTGGGTACTCTGCTCAGATCTGCTCTTCAGGGCCAATGCTCCCTGAATCTCAGTTGTTGACAGCTCATGGCTGTGTCCAACTGGGAACTGTCTTTGTTACAGGGAACTGCCTTAGCCAAGGTTATACCTACTTCGGGCAGCGCATGGCTTATATCTGGTCTGAGTGCATACAAAGGCCGCCTGTTTGCCTCAATATAGGCTGACTCTGAAGGACCATTACCAGCCCCAGAGCTCCCTCTAGGACCAGCTTAGGCCTCTGAAGCAACCACATCGTGGACCAACTTCTCTGTCTGCCCAACTCTGTCCTCCTTACAGGTGCTGATCCCAAAGGCACTCTGCAATGAGCTTCCTACGTGCAAATTTCTGCTTCCAAACCTGTTTCCAGAGAACCCAACCTAAAACATTGGGCCAGAGACGTCAAACAACAAAGACTCTAATGCTATTCTGGAGCTGAGTCACCTGGCAGCTAGCAGGCAATGCGAAACCATCATTTGTCAGGGGGAGAGCACAGATAGCCCCTGACAGGCTGTGTTGACTCCAAGTGCTCGGCAGCAGCTCCGGGCTGTGATGCAAGCCGTCCTGCCACTCAGGCCATACGATCCATCAGATCCTATGACACCGGAGGTGTCAACAGTGGAAAAAGATACAGTGTGGAGCTTAAGAGAAGCTCGAGCGGGAGGCCCCTGGGGCTCTGGAGCAAGGCCATGCCATCTGCAGCATAGAATTACACGCCTTTTGAGAAACAAATCTTGGTGTAATATTGGGCCCTGATATACAGTTACTTGACCATGAGGTACCAAATAACTGTGTACGCAGAAGTGTCCATTATAAGCTAGATCCTGCCAGGCCTGCCAAGTAATACAGTCAGACGGGTCCAGCAGCCAGGATTGAGCCCAAGCAAAACCAAGCAAGCTGCCTGAGCAGGTAAGCCAGATGCCCATGTCATCCACCTTGTTGCTACTGCCTCCCTCAGCTCACTAAGGGGACTCCTTTATCCCACCAGTGGATGAAGGAAGAGAAAGTCTGAGCTTGCTTCACAAATAGATTGCCTTGGTATGTGGGTGGATGACAAAAATGGACAGTGGCTGCACCATGGTCCCACTCAGAGTGGTCTTGAAAACAGTGGCAGAGCTCCCAATGGGCAAAGCTGTGAGCTGTACACTTGGCCATCTACTTTTGGGGGAAAGAGAAGTGGCCAAAGATTAGAATATGTATTCACTGATGGTGAATGACTTGGCTGATTTGCCAGAGGCTTTGAAAGAAATATATTGAAAAGATTAGAACAAGGAGGTCTAGGACACAAAAATGTGGGTGGACATATGGGAGTGGAGATGAAGTGGAAAGAGGAGAAAAGATCTCTGTATTGTATGTGAACACCCACCAGACAGCATCTGCCACAGAACTGGCACTAAGCAATCAGGTAGACAGAATGAGTCAGCCAGATGACGTCAGCCAGCCTCTTGAATCAGTCGCCCCAGTGCTGGCACATGAGCACATGTACAAAGTGGCAAGAGGACCAGAGATAGAGGCTATATGGGAGGGCCTACAGAATTACTGCAGTATATTCAACCTGCCAACAACAGAGACCAATATTGAATCCCTGACATGGCAGCATCCCTCAAGAAGACCAATCAGCTACTTTGTGGTCTCTTCTACCCTGGAAAGAGCAATGATGAATTTTGACTGGAATATTCTATGTATGGGTTTGCCTTTCCTGACTGCAGGACCTGAGACAGCATCACTGTTCAAGGGCTTACACAGTATTGGATCCCGGAAAACATTACATCAACCATGAAAGGAGGTGCAAAAGTGGGCCCATGACCATGGACTCAACAGATGACCTGTATACCACAGCACCCAGAAGCTGTTGGCCTCATAGAGCTATGGAACAACTTCTTGCAGCCACAGCTAAGACCCCAGCTTGGAGGTGATACCGTGCACGAATAGGGCACCATCCTCCAAAACCCAGTGTATACCCTAAATCAATGACCATTGTTTGTGCTGTGTTTCTAATAGGTAAAATACATGGGTCTGGGAACCCAGAGGCGAAAGTAGGAGTGGCCCAGCTCACCATCAATCTCAGTGAGCCACTTTTGGAATGTGTGTCTCCTGTTTCCTCAGAGCTCTACAAAGTTAGAGGTCCTGGTTCTCTAAGGGGGGACACTACTACCAGGGAACACAGCAAGAATCCCATTACATTCTAAGTTGTGAGTGCTACCTGGACACGTCGGCTTTTGCATGCCAACAGACATGAAGAGGAGTCACTATCTGGGCAGGGGTACATGACCCTGATCACCAGAAGGGGCGGGGCTGGTGTTACAGTGGGGGCGTGGAGGAACCCAGATGATCTGCTTGGGTATCTGTTGGTATTCTTTGCTCAACTTTGGTGGTAAAGGGACAAGTATAGCAGCCACAGCCTGAGGAGAGCGTGGGGACCAAGGGCTCAGAGATCTCTCAAGGATGAGGGAATGGATCATGCACCAGGTAAGCCACCAAGACCAAGAGAGGTTCCATCTGAGGGTGAGGGGAATTTAGAATGTATAGAAGAAGACAATGCATATCATTTATTTATGCTGCCTTTATCAACTGTGGCAGTGGAGACTGCATTTCATCCCACCAACCGTGCTCTTTCAGGTTTCTCCCAGAAAACAAGGTCAGTTACAATCCTGGAAATGCTGTTCTCAGATGGGGTGAACTTACTCTAAGAAGCAAGTGAATCTGAGTAGTACAAAGGGTAGACTGTGTGCTCCATCCAGATCCTCACCCCCCTCTCCTCAGGCCTTCACATCTATCCCCCAGCTTCTGGGAACAGCTGTTGTTGAAGCCTCACAGTGCTATCCCACCCTGGGAACTGCCCTCTGTAGCACGAATTTGCCTTCCCCAAGATTGTTCCTCCTCCCAGGGGACAGCCTGTGGTCAATGACGGGCTGCTGCGGGAATTCAGAAGCATGGCTACCCCAATTCCACTGGGGTAACTCTGGAGTGTCCTCCCAGCTCCAGAGCTCCCCAGAGGATCGTCTGAGGCCTCTGTCATGGCTGCATCATAGCTCAACCTTTCCCTCTGCCAACTCTTGCTTCCCCTACACCTCCCCCGGAACAGGTGTTGTTCCTCAGAGCTCTCCCCAAGAAATCTGCACGCAAATCTCAGCCTCAAGATCTACTTCCAGGGAAGTCACATAAAAGGAGCCATGATAAGAAATATAGTTTATATAACCCATTATATAAATATTTACATAATAACCCACCCTATATATGTAATACATATTATATAAGACACGTATGTTATACAGCAAACATAAAATAGGATGTCTTATATAATATATAACATACAATATATGGCATATTACATATTATGTGTAGATGTATCTAGAATGTATAGTAGAATGTGTTTAAATATACATATACTAGAGGCCCAGTGCATGAAATTCCTGCACGGGTAGGGTCCTTAGGCCTGGCTGGCGATTAGGGCTGATCTGTGGGGCAACCGGAGGGGCAATGGCAGGGGAGGTGCCCACTGGCACCCACCTTGGCTGGCCTGGGGCCTGAAGGCTGGGGGCAGCTCCTGCATTGAGCGTCTGCCCCCTGGTGGTCAGTACGCATCATAGCAACCAGTTGTTCTGCTGTTCAGTAGATTTGCATATTAGGCTTTTATTATATAGGATAATTAGAATGAAAGTTTCAGCAAATAATTATCTTTACTCTGTGCAATGGAGTCTGAAATTTCCTATTCTATTTTATTTCATTTCATGAAGAAAAGCACACACATATATGCATTATATACTATAAACCCATTATATAATAAATGTATTATATAGTATATGTCATATATAATATGTGGCATATATTATTGATTATATTTCTTAATGGAGTAACAGTTTTACTAAATAATAATTCCACTTACTATGTGCAATATACTCTTTTATTTTCTATTTTCATTTATCCTACTTCATGAAGCAAATGAAATGCTGGTCACAAGCCAATAAATAGGTGGCCCACAGTTTGGAAAACACTGGACTTAATTATCTCTAAAAAGGATAGATGAGTCTCAACTTTAAATCACAGAGGACTCAAGACCCCCAAAAATGAGAGTGGTGAAGTTTGGCGGGAAAGGTGTCAGACGGTACTTAGGTGTATATCCCATAGTTTGCACAATTCATCCTTTATTCCAGGCTGAGATCCCTAAAACGTGCACGAATGTCTGCAGAGTTCCTCACACTGAGCCTGGTGTACACAGGGTCTGCTCCACCTATGGTAGATACCAAATAAATATTTGCTAGATTGACTGGAAGAAAAGACTACAGCAGCTGCTGGGATAAAGGGGAGGTGGTTCTGGGATGCAGAAGGGGAAGAGAAGAATCTTTCCCTGAATTCAGCAGGTTCTCAATAAATGTTTGCTGGACAAATTAGAAGAAAAAAAGAGAAACATTAGAGTTGTGATTATGGAAAGGGGAAAGGTCTTGTCAGTATTCAGTAGGTAATTAATAAATGCTTGCTGGAATGAAGAAAAAAGCAGCAAAGCACCTGTCTGGAGGGTCAGAGTGGAGAAGGGAAGTCTGAAGGAGGGTGGTTAGCGATATTCAGAAGGGGCATCATGAAGGTTTGCTGACGTCAATGGAGCAAATTTAGCCAGAAAGATGGCATCTGTGTGAGTGGGTGTTGGTGAAGGAATTATACCATGTGTTCAACAAATGCTTTATGGATTGTTGGAGAAAAGACTGGGAGGGCCTGCTGCAGGGATGGGAATGTGGTTGTTTGAACAAAATACAGTAAGAGATTAATAACTGACTTTTGGATTCATTGGGGAAAGGGGCAGTTGAGAAGATGGTTACTAAGTGGGGGAGGGGACCTGGCCAGAATATAGTAGGTGCACATTAAGAGCTTTCAGGATTGTGTAGTGCGGAAGGCAGGGTGAAGATTATTGAAAGGAGAATTAGGGCTACAAGAGGGGTAGGAGAAGGGGCATTGAATAAGGGGTTCTTAGAAGTATACAATAAGTGCTCATTAAAGAACTGTGGCGTTAAGTGGAGGAAAATATAGAGAATCCAGTTTATGTTTAGGATTAGAGGGAAGAACTGAAGGAGGGGTTGTCCTAGTATATAGTAGTGCTTAATAAATGCCTCCCACACTCTGACACATGAAAATTATGCATTTAATATCTGTAGAATGAATAAATGGCTCTGAATAGAAAGGCTGCTGGGTAAGGGTTCCTGGGGGTGTGGTTATCTAACTAGTAAAGAACTGGTATTCAATATATTTAGACTGAAGTAGACCCTTTTGGGGGGGGGGGGGTTAGCACTTGAGACAGGGGCAGAACTTCCAGATTTGGAATGACCTTTATATAGTAGGCTCTCAATAAACGTTTAGTGGCTTAAATAGAAAGAAGGCCCTTTGGGGTATCGACTTAAGAGTGAGAGAGGGAATCCTAAGGACATTGAAGGGAGTGGAAAGGGGGTAATCCTTAAAAACTGGGCTCTAGACTTATCAAATGAAGGACCCTGGAGAGAGGCTTTATGATCGGTGCAGGTTATCCTAAGAGTAATGAAGGGGAATGTACTCCCTACACACAACAGGCACATCCTCCCTATACACATACATGCTCACTGGATCCACTGGAAGAAAAGGACTTTGGGGAGGAGGTGTGAACATAGAGTATACAGAAGTGACTCCATACACGCTCTCATTGGAGGAAAAGGCCTATGGGGGAAGGTGATTAGAATTGAGCACCTGGCAGACAGGGAATAAATGCACACCGAATCCATTCAGAGAAAAGGTATTTGGGGAGGGAGGGCTAGGGATGGGCATAAAATCACTGGAGAAAAATCTTTTGGGGAAGGGGAGTGTGAATATTCATTGAGAGCTTGACATGTATCTTGTGCCCTCAACCCTTGCCCTAAGGCCTTTTCTATAATAGATCTTGTGAGTATATATCCAGAGTGAGTTATATGCCCACCCCAGCCCTCTCCTCAAAGACCACCTCGACTATTCAGTGAACACTGATTGAGTGCCTGCTGTGTTACATAGAAACTTGATCTCTGTGAGCTTGATCCTCCATCCACGGGGAGGAAAGACTTTTGTGGAGAAGGCACAGAATCAAGTGCACAGCAGGTGCTTCACAGATGCTCCAAGGGGTGACTAAAAAGATAAGGGCTCTGGAAAGAGGGATTGAAATGGTGCCAGATATCTGATTACTGCATTAATTGGCAGCAAAGGCCTTTAGGGAGAGGGTCTAACTTTGGATCATGCAGAAGGTGCTCAATCCCTGCTGATTGAAGCCACTGGAAGAAAGGCATTGGGAAAAGTGTTTGGGGTAAACAGCAGGCACTCGATAAATGCTTGCTGAATACACTGGAGGAAAGAGTCTTTAGGGAAGGCTCACACAAGTAGGCAGTTGATAAGTGCTAGATGGGTCTTCCAAAGGAAAGGTCTTTGAAGGAGTAGCTTGAGGATGGGGGATAAAAGAGGCACCCAATAAATGCCTTCTAGATTCATTGTAGGAAAAGGATTTTGGGGAGAGTCTGAAGATGTATCACACACAGAAGGCTCAAAAATGGTCATGGAACTCATTTGAAGAAAATGATACGTTTGAGAAAGGGGCTTGGGGATGGGGCATACCTCAAGCACTTAATTCATGGTTTCTAGATTCTTTGGAGAAATAGGCCCTTGGAGGGGGGGGGGGCTGAGGTTGGGGCACACAGAGGGCATTCAATAAAGGCTCACAAGATCTATTAAAGGCAACACCTTTGGTGAGAAGCTGGGGTGGGATACACAGCAGGCACTCAATCAGTGTTCACTGAATAGTCGAGGTGGTCTTTGAGGAGAGGGCTGGGGTGGGCATATAACTCACTCTGGATATATACTCACAAGATCTATTAGAGAAAAGGCCTTAGGGCAAGGGTTGAGGACACAAGATACATGTCAAGCTCTCAATGAATGTTCACAAAATTCATGGAAGCCAAAGGCCTTGGGAAAGGGCTCCCGTTGAGGTACACTGCAGGTACTTGATAAATGCTCAGAAGATTCATTAGAGGACAAGGCCGTTGGCGAGAGGGTTGGGGGGGGGGGACGGCAAGGGCACATTAGGTTCTCAAATGTTCACAGGATACATGGAAGCCAAGGCTTCTGGGAAGGAGGTACACAACAGGTGCCTGATAACTGCTCCCTGTATAGATCGAGGAGGCCTTGGTGGTAGTGGTTGGGCGGGGGTGGGGGTGGGGGTGGGGTGACGGGGAGTAAGGGCGGGGCACAGGGAAGCACCCAGCATAATAATTTAAGAAAAAGGGTTTGGGTGAGGGGGTCAAGTGCTGGGCACGCAAGTGGTGCTCAATAATTGCTCGTCACAGAACCATCTGGGGACCCAGGCCCGCGGGGAGACGTCCGCGGCAGTGGCTTACCAGTCGGTGTGGGGCTCGTCGATGACCAGCAGCACCCTGGCGGCGGCGCCCCCACGGCCTGCGCCCCCAGAGCCGCCGCCCACCTGCTCGCTGAAGGTGGCGGCCGCGGCCGCAGTGGTCTGCTTGACTGCGTTGGACAGCGACGAGAAGAAGCCACCGCCTCCCGAGGACCCGGGGCTAGGGGCGGCGGGAGAGGCCACCGGGGCGGCTGAGGAGGCCCTCTCGGTAGTGGCAGTCGCGGGACCGGGCGTGGCTGCAGGGCTGGGGGCAGCAGGTGGCGGCGGGGGCGGCTGCGGGCGCTGCAGGTCTGTCATGTACCCATTTGGCAGATTGGCCATGAAGTTGCTGTCGGACAGGCGGCGCCGCAGGTAGTTCATGGCTGCGGCGCAGGGCAGGGGGTCCGAGGAGCCGTCTGATCAGGAGCCGCGGGGGTGGACCGCGCGGGGCCCAGGAGCACAGCTGCGCTCGCACGCACGACGCGACTCTTCCGCTGCCCGCTGCAGACTGAGGCAGCGCTGAGTCGCCACCGCCGCAGCGCGGATGGTCGCGCCCGTGCCTCCCTATCTCGCGCCCTGCGTGGTGCAGTCCGGCTAGGCCGGCGGTGGCACGGACGCGACCAAGGCTACGGGGAAGGGGGGTTTGAGGAGGAATGACGAGTGACGTCAGCGCGCCTTCAGTGCTGGGGCGGCGGTGGCGCACGCCAGCAGGCGGGGGCGAAGGCGCTGTCCGCGGTGCTGAAGGGGGCAGTGCGCACGCGCCACGCCGCATCCTGTTCCCTTCCCCCCCCCATCCGATTGGGGATGCGCAATTTGGCAAGTGGGGGTGGGGTGGGTGCTTGTTGGGAGGGTCGGAGTCGGTGGTCAGGCAAGCCCCCCACCCCACTTCATTCTGGTCTTCACACCCAATCGCACCCACACGCAGGACCCTCCGCAGATACTTGGTTTCCAGTGTTGGTAGTCACCACAGAAGGCATGTGGGGGTGGCAATGGAGGCACACCCCGAGGCACAAAAGTAGAGAAATAACTCCCTCACGACGAGGGGTGGGAGTAGCCTGCGGGGAGATCAGTTCCCCAGGTACACACAGGCTCAGCTAGGCAGAGAGGTGTGGGGGAGGCCTAGATAGCATTAGACAGGTAGAGGTGGACACCTGAGGGGAGGCTGGAGGCACACAGGGAATGACACACATGTGGGAATACATGTAGACACAAGTAAGGAAACACACGAAGGCATAGAGAGAGAGAACACACACCAATCTAGGTATCTATACACACACACAAGCCCAGGATAACACACATGCGCATACATGCACACGTATACACTTACACATGCACACAGGCACCACACCAACACACAGATAAGGGAAAATCACACAAGTATGCACACCCAGACAAAACACATACCCACAGACAATGATGGACAAACCTAGATCAGCCACACACATATTCCCTGAACTCTAGCCCTGATATGTGTCCATCTATCCCCATCTACACACACACTGGGTCCGTACACCCCCAATCATTTGCCATGGGCACAACCAAAACCCACAATACCCACCTGGCATAATTAGTACCCTTTGCACCAGAGAGGCAGACCCAAACTAGGGTAGGGACACAGTAAGTGCCAAATGTTTGCCATATGAGCAAATGACCTTTACTAGTATAGTCTGGAGAGAGGTGGGCTGTGGAAGCCAATCCGTCAGCTCCTATTAAGATCCCGATTACAATGAAAGTACAAATTCATTTTAAAAGAATAATTTGTTGACTGTACCCCATGCTTAACCGAGCTGTTTACATGTATTGTCTTATCCAACCCTCACAACAATCCTATGGGGTGGTTATTATCATTTCCATTTTACACACGAAGGGACTCAATCCCAATTCATTTCTAAAGGGTGATGTGATCCATACATTTTTCTCTTTTTAAGAATGTGCCAGAAAGAGGTCCCAGTGTGGCTGCAACAAATTGATCAAGGGGGATTGTGGCAGAAAATGGGGTTGGAGAGGTTAGCAGGGACTGGATGGGCCATAGTGAGTGGTGATGGTGGACCAAGTGAGGCAGGTACAAGATATGGCAAGAAACGGGCAGATGTGGAGTCTCCTCTGCCTGCAGGATTTTCAGGTGAATCATCTACTTATCCATGTGCCCATTCTTCATTCATTACTTCATTGGCTTGTTTAAACAACATAGTAATGGTGTGGGGTCTGGAATCAGAGTGCCTGCCTTCAAACTAAAAATGATCTTGACTCACCTCTAAGGGTGGGATGGAAAAGAGACAACCTCCACTCTTGCATGTGCTGTGACTTCTGCCAGGAATGTCCCCTGCCCCTTCAAAGATCATCTTTGATCAAGGTCTTCAGGAAGTCGCCTCCCCCACGACTCAGACCCCATCTCCTCTTCCAATAGGCTCCCACAGTCGTCAAGTCAAATATTTCCAAGCCATCCTCTACTTCCTCCTCCACCCCAGCCAGCTTGGGTCTCACCTCCAGGCCTTTACTTTGGACATTCCTTGCCCCTCTCCCCTGGATGCCTTCTCTGCCATTTCACATCCCTTTTCTCCGCTTTGGAGAACTACCCAAGAATCAGGTATTTCCCAATATTTCGAAGTATGTGGTCCAGTTTCTTGCTCAATAACTGGAACAAACAAGTTGTGCTGGACATATGGTGCCCTCTCTCGGGAAAAGGAGCAGCTGCAGGTCGACAGACCTTTCTGGCTCCTTGGGAATCTGTCACCAGATTGCCTCTTCCCAGGGGCCCCATTTCCAGGTTCCTAGTACTTGTGGACCCCAGCATCATTCCCTTTCTCCAGGTGGTTCAATTTCCAGAAATTAATTTTTTAATAGATTGTTTTACAGAAGAATGAAGATTCCCCCCAGGAGTATCTCAACTCCTTGAGGCAGAGGTGAGGCTCTCCTGCACTGTCTCCATCTTCTCCAGCAGGAATTAAAAAGAAGTGGCTCCAAGAGTGCTTTTGTTGTTGTTGTGTGTACCTACGTTTATAACTCACACACACATATCCATGTTGCCCTAATGTGCATGCGTGCACATACACACTTCTGTAATTTACATTGTTACAGTGCACACACGGTTGTAACTTCACATTCACTGCACATCCACTCGACACATCCTTAATTTTTGCACAGACCCGTAGGTCTGTAGATCACACATACACAAAGATATGTGCCTCACACTACACACACACAAACTTACACTTTCTTGCAAACACATACCTCTCTCCTACTCTGCATTAGCAACCAGAACCCCTCATTTTGGCTTATTCCTCCCAAGATGATTATTTATCAACGTTGTCTTCATCCCAACCCATCAACTGGTCCATTTTACACAAGAGGAAATCAACCCAGAGAACTGGGTATTCTGACATACTCTGGGTGTCGCAAATCTCCCATCTGAACCCTCCCTCACAGAGGTGCCCCTCCACCCACAGCACTAAGTCCTAAACTCTGCTCCTGACATGGTGCTTCAGAAATGTTCAGCCCACTACCTTTTGTGTCTATTTCCTCCTTGGTAAATGGGGATAATAATAGTGACACTCATAGTTTCATTGTAGATTAAGTGAATTCATGCTATGGAGGCTTAAAATACTACCAGGCACAGAGAAAGTACTCTCTAAGTATTAGCTATTACCATAATTATGACGATTCTTATGCTTTGTCTCATTACAAGGGCCCCAGCATTCATAAGTGATAAATCAATGAGCAAGTGCTAAGGGTATTAATGTCTGCGTTTGTTCCCTTCACTGTGGAGACAGGTACCACTCCAACTCTTCTTTCCTCTACCCAACGGTATCCAGGACTGTTGTTAGTATACTGTGCAGTAGGTGTTGAGAAGTGTTGAATAAATGTTCAAAGGAAAGGGTCACCTACTCTGAGTCTGTTCCCTTGTTCAGATGTCCTCTCCTTCTACCAGCCCTCCTCCACCCCAGATGCCCAGACTTAATTCTAGTATACAGTAGACACTAATAAGTGTTGAAGGAATGAACAAATGCTAACAGGAATATGTGTCTGCGTTTGGGCTCCTCCTGGCAGATGCTGACTCTAGCATCTCTCCCTCCCCTCTCCCCTCCCGCTCCAGCTTAAAGCACTTCATAAGCACTTCCTCCCCCCTCCTCCAGAGCTATTTGTTGCCCTTAATTGTAGCCTTGGAGCTGGGCTGTTGGGAGTGGGTGGGTGCAGGTGCTGGTGCAGCGGGGGCGCCACCCCAGCCATGCCTCTGCTGCCTGCTGCTGTTTACCTGGGATTGATGTGGAATCTGCCAGCCCAGAGGCTCTGGTAGGTGGGAACCTAGGGAGCTGTAGGAGGCAGGGAGATAGATAACAAGCACACCAGCCAATCGGAAAGTGCCTGGCAGGGTGAGCAGCCAAACAGGAAACCCATAACATGGAGCTCTGCAGAAGAACATGCTGGGTGACTCCAGACACTGGGGGGTAGGTGTGGGGGGCAGACACTGGGCTTCAGCAGGAGTGAAGGGATGGATACTTGCCTTCATTCCTGCCAAACTGGCCACAGTGGAAAATACAGTTTTCCATAACAGGCCACTGCGACATGCTGTGCCCTTTGGCCTAGAAGATGCTATTGCCCATTCTTGAGGAAGAGGCTGGTTTATTGAGGTCTGGGAAGTCAGAGTGTCAGAATGGAAGAGAGGTATTAGAGCTTCTCATCTTCAGGGTCTTTGCAGGCAGGCACGTGTAGACATGGCTTCTTCTCCTCCACCATCAACCTCTGCCCCTGTAGCGGCTCGCACTTTGCCAATGGTGTCCCCCAGAAGGTCACATTCTTCTCACCTTGACCTTCCACGATGGAAATAGTGGGCCTGAAGCATTAGTGGTGGGGGGGAATGGAGGGGAGACACTCAGGGAAGGCAAGAATGCATTCAACAAACTCTTATTGAGTGCATACTATGTGCCCAAAACTTTTTAACTGTGAGATATTGGGCAATTTCTTTACCTTCCCTGTGCCTCACTTTCTCTCATCTGAAAAAATGGGAATAATGGAAACAACAATCCTTCTATATAATAGAGGTAATATGCAAATGGACCCTCACAAGATGGCCGCCCCCACATTGTCACAAGATGACCATCCCCACGTTGTCACAAGATGGCTGGCAGGGGAGGGCAATTGGGGGTGATCAGGTCGGCAGGGGAGCTGGCAGTTGGGGGAGATCAGGCCGGCAGGGGAGCAGTTAGGTGTCAATCAGGCCAGCAGGGGAGCAGTTAGGGGGTGATCAAGCTGGCAGGCAGAAGCATTTAGGGGCAATCAGGCAGGCAGGTAGGTGAGCGGTTAGGAGCCAGCAGTCCTGGATTGTGAGAGGGATATCCGACTGCCGGGATCTCAGATTGGAGAGGGTGCAAGCTGGGCTGAGGGACACCCCCTCCCCAGTGCACAAATTTCATGCACCGGGCCTCTAGTAATAATAATAATAACACCCACATCACTGGGTTGAGTGTGGATAAATAAGTTACAGAGTGGTGTCTGGTACACAGTAAGTGCTTAATAAATGCCAGTGATTGTTACTAGTTGACATTAGCTACCTTCTCTTACATCCCAAACTCTTTACATTTCTCTCCCCACTGCCCACTGGAAAAACAAAACAAATGCTTTGCTCTAGCATTCAGGGCGTGTTGTTGTGCCCAAATCTCTGCCCCAAGGCAATGTCTGTCTCTCTTCCTCTTTATCCAGACTCAGTCCCGTGTCCAGAATGGTCTTTGCCTGGATTATTTCTCTCACTAGGCAAGCCCTCCATTCACTCATATCCTGATTTTCTCAATCATCCCTTGCTCCATTCATTCCCTCACTCTGTCAAGTCCTTCATGCTTCCACTTAACACCCCTAATGCATCTTTAGGACCCACCCTAAACCCCACAGCTGGAGACCACTTTCCAGATTGTAGGCCTTCCATGAGATGGGAACAAGCCACTTCATCTAGTAGTTTGATGCACACTATCTTATATAATAAAAGGGTAATATGCAAATTGACTGACCACCAGGGGGCAGAAGCTCAACGCTGGAGCTGCCCCCTGGTGGTCAGTGCGCTCCCACAATGGGAGCACTGCTCAGCCAGAAGCCAGGCTGATGGCTGGAGGGGCGCAGTGGCAGTGGCAGGAGCCTCTCCCGCCTCTGCGGCAGTCAGGCATCCCCCGAGGGCTCTTGGACTGAGAAAGGGCACAGGCTGGGCTGAGGTCCCCCACCCCTGCCCCCCGTCAGTGCATGAATGTCATGCACCAGGCCTCTAGTGTGGAAATAAGAAGGGATGCATGGGTATTTTAACCCTCTCCCAAACCTGGGCTACCCTGGCCACTGGGAAACACTTTTGAGTAACTGATCACCTGTGTCCAGGAATCTGCGTACACAGTCTTGACCCCTTTCTGTCAGGGGAGGCCTGATCAGTTTCCTAGACCCAGGTTGAGGTGGCAGACCCTTTCCCACATACCAAGCATTCCTCATATGCCTTCTATCAGGGCCCTGTCTACCTAGATCTCTTGGGAGACCCATGGGATCTGGGGTGTGTGTGTCTGCAACTGTTGCCGAAAAGGCCTTATAGTATCTGGGGGCAGTGAGATATTGAGTGAGACACTGAGCCACCCATGGAGGCATGGGCCTGAAGGAGTAAGTGAATGGAGGCATGAGTGACTGAACAAGCCCATCAAAGCAGAGCAAGTCGACACACGGAAGACTGAGTGAATGGGGGAATGGCTGAGTGACTGAATGTGTGACTTATGGGCACAAAGGCTACTAACTCTCCCATCAGTATCTTCTTTCTCAGCTTCTTCTTTAGTTACCCCCACTTCCTGAAGCTGGGGAGTGGCACTGGGCAAGGCAGGCACCTTAGGCTCAGTGATAGAAGCCCTGGTTGGGGATAGCTGACTCTCCTGCCCCAAACGCTGACATACACAGCGGTATCATTGCCCCTTCTTAGGCATTCTCTGCCTCCTCACTCACGCGAAGTTGGGGAGATGGGCCTTGCAGAGGCGCTTGCGGCTGCGGGTGGGGCTGGGTCCACATGGGGGCGTGCACAGCCCCCAGGTACTCCACTCTGACCATGAGCCATCCACTGCAATGAGAAGAGGGAGTTACTGAGTCAGAATTAGTGGTTTCAGGGGGTTAGTGAGAGAGAGGCTGCAGGGACACGGGGTCCATGGCAGAGAGTCAGAAACCCCCATCGCTTCCAGGGCCGCCCACCCTCACAGCCCAGTCTGGGGAGCACTCACACAGGCAGCGGTGGATGTTGTAGCAGTACCGGATATCCTCTTGCTCCCCGGCGCAGCGAAGTCCAGGTAACTTGCGGCCTTTGCAGTCCCTTGAGCGTATCTGCTGGCCTTGGATCTCCTGACATTTGATTTGTGATATCTTCGGGCGTTTGCACTCGTCCCATTCCCCCCATGGCCCCCACTCTCCATTCACTGCAGAGACAGGGGTAGCAGGGGCTCGCACCAAAGAAGGGAGCCAGCAAGGAGGCTGACAGAAAGGGATGAGTGCTGGGGGCAGAGTGGCGGTGATCAGTCGTGGGAAATGGGTGATCAGAGGTGCAACCAAGGCACCATGGCCAGGAGTGGAGGCATCGAAGGCAAGGCCAAGGCCTCTGACACTCTGGGACAGGGCAGCAGAGAAGGGTGGGGGGCTTAGGCGTGGAAATGGTGCATCCTGAGGTGCTAACCAGGGCATTCCCTGGCCGTGTTGCAGGTGTGGGTCCGCGTGGCATCACCAGCACAGAAGGGGCCCCCGTGCTTGGGCACAGGGTGATCACATGTCCGTCGTTCCATGGTCTGGCCCAGGCCACAGGTCACCGGGCAGGGACTCACTGGGCCCCATGGCCCCCAGCCTCCAGCCACTGTTGGGGGGGGGGAGGAGAGGGAATAGGAGTGAGGAAAGGCCACTTCCATCTCCCTGCTTCAGCCCTCAGACCCTTGAGGCAGTCCGTCCCCAAACAAAGAGGTACAGGGTCACACGGTCTCAGATTTATCCCATGAAATGGCAGGGCATCTGTGTCTGAATCCAGAGCAGCGTGTCAGAGGCCTTATCCCTATGTACCTGGGCAGGGTGGCAGGCCGCTGCAGCCCCGCTGCTCAGATGCGATCCCTGGGCACGGGTTCCCAGGAGGCTTTGTGGAGGGCTCAGGCGCAGTACACGTGCGGCTCCGTCTTTCCACAGGTGCCCTGGAGCCGCCATGGCAGGAGCCCGAGCAGGGGCCCCAGGGGCCCCAAGCAGCCCAGGCCCCATGTGCTGTGGGGAGGGGTAGAGAGAGGCCAAGTGAGGTCATGCATGCTGAAGTCCTCCTACCCTGGCAGGTCCCTCCAGAACCCTCAGAGCCACCCGGGGGGTCCGCATCTGTGCCCTGTGGTTGCCCTCACTCACTGGGGCAGACCTGCTTCGTGTCACAGGCCTCTGACTCCTGGGCCTCTCCTGGGCAGAAGCCCCCACATTTGGGGGCGGGCGCATCACATTTTCGCTGACGGGTCCGGGTCCCTTTGGAGCAGGTGACGGAGCAAGGCGTCCAGGGCCCCCAGTTGGACCAGCCGCCCATCTCTGTGGGAGAGAAGAGAGGGGGACAGGATGGAGGTGGGGGTGTCATTCCGGGGTGCTCGCTTCCTCTTGCAGCCCGCATCAGCTAATCCTGTCCCCACGTTCTCTGTCACACTTGGTCCATCATCATTGCCCATCTTGACTACTGCAGTCACCTGCACACGGGAACCTCTGCTTCGCCCCTCACCACAGTTTGTCTTCCTCCTGACAGCGAGCGGGCCACAACCCAAGTCAGATCACATCTCTCCGCTGCCCGTAACCCATTTCAATCAAAATAAAAGCCAACCTCCTCACCATGGCCCACAAGGATCAGGCTCCCTCTGACCTCACCTCCTACCACTATCCTCCAGCCACACTCCGCCTCCTCCTTAGGGCCTCACAAACAGCAGGCCCCATCCCGCCCTCAGGGCCTCTGGCCCCACTGTTCCCAGGGCCGCCTTGCTGATCCCTCCTCACCAGGACAGCACGGCTGGTTCTCGCAGGCCTGCAGCTGCCACTCCAGGGTCCCAGGCTGCACCTTCTCTGGGCACTGTCCCCCCCAGCCTATGCAGCGCCGGTGCCGCAGCTGGGAGCCCTCAGTGCAGGTCACTGAGCAGGGGCTCCAGCTGGACCACGGTGACCACTGCGGGGACCTGCAGAGAGAAGCACATATGCCCCGTTGCCCCGTCCGTGAGCTGGCAAGGACAGTGAACAGGACAGGTGAGTGTGGGCGAGCATAGGCGGGGGTGTGGGAGAACTATGTGTGAAACAATGGGAGTACCTACCTCAAGGATATTGGGGGACCAGATGGGAAGGATGGGCATACAGTAAGTGTTCAATAAATATCATTTACCTTCACGACCAGAGACCCTTGGCAGCCCCCCGGACAGTGCCAGGCATGCGGTAAGCAAATATAAGGACAAGGGGCCCAGAACTGCTGTCAGAAACCCATTGGGCAACCACTGTGCAAACAGGAAGCGCTCAATAAATAGGAGCCGTCACCCCAACGAGCTCAGAGAACCCGTCAGAAATACCCCAGCTCTGTCCTTAGACACCTGCACAGCATAATGTGAAAGAGATGAGAGCTGTTGACATGACTAGGGACCCAGAGCTGCCTTCAAAAAAATCCCCAAGCCGAAACCGGTTTGGCTCAGTGGATAGAGCGTCGGCCTGCAGACTGAAAGGTCTCAGGTTCGATTCCGGTCAAGGGCATGTACCTTGGTTGCGGGCACATCCCCAGTGGGGGGTGTGCAAGAGGCAGCTGATCGATGTTTCTCTTTCATCGATGTTTCTAACTCTCTATCCCTCTCTCTTCCTCTCTGTAAAAAATCAATAAAATATATTTTTTTAAAAATCCCCAAGCACCTCATCTTTTTGTTGTTGTTTTTTAATCCTCACCCGAGGCTATTTTCCCATTGATTTTTAGAGAGAGTGGAAGAGAGAGGGAAAGACAGAGAGAAACATCGATGGGAGAGAAACACACCAATTGGTTGCCTCCTGCGCAAGCCCCGACCAGGGCCCAGGCCGAGGAGGAGCCTGCAACCCAGGTGCGTGCCCAAGCTCCTCACCTTCACAGTGTATCTGGGACATGCAGTAAGCAGTTAGAAAATATGTCTGGCATACAGTAAGCGCTTAATACATGCAAGCTGGCATCATGATTAGGAGACTAGAGCTACCCTTGGAAATCCTCCAGCGGCCCCTGGCCTCCGCAATGCATTTGTTATGCCGGAAGTGCTCAATGAATGTGAAGTTGTCCTCATAATTAGGGCCTGGAGCCACCCTTAGAATCCCCCAAACTCTCCCGCCTCCATAACACATCTGTATACAGTAAGCACTCAATATAAGCTGTCATCGCAATTAGGGGACTTGAGCCACCATCAGAAATACCTGGGCTGCAGCCCACCCACCATGCTTCCGGTATGCCGGAAATGCTCAATACATGCAAGCTATAGCAGTGGTTCTCAACGGGGGGGGTGATCCTGCAGCCCAGGGGCCATGCAGCAATGTCTGGAGACATTTTCGTTGTTCCAACTGCTGTGGGGAGTTGCTACTGGCACCTAATGAGAGGCCAGAGTTGCTACAAAACACCTTGCAATGCACCCCCCCCCCGCCCCTGCCCCGCCCCAACCAATAATAATTTTCTGGCCTCAAAAGTCCATAGAACCGAAGCTGAGAAACCCAGAGCTATGGTCACGATCAGGGCCTCGGAACCACCTTTGGGAACCCCAGAGAAGGAATGAGTCCAGGTCGGGGTCGCCCTGCACAGTCCTTCCTGCCTCCCGCAAGCCCAGGGTCCCCCTCACCTGCACGCCTGGCAGAGATTGCTGCCAGGCTCCTGGAAGGCATAGGCAGCGTTGAGACAGCAGTCTTGCACACGCACACCTCCGCCCAGGAGGCCCTTGCACTTGCCTGAGGACTCCTCATACTGGGTGAAGCAGACGACAGGCTCTGAGCCTGTACCAGGGTGGAGGGAGGAGGGATGGTCAGGGTGTTACTGGTGGGCCCGGGCACCCTGGGCCAGCTAGGCTCACCCACTCACCTGTGGCCGGCAGGGTGAGAAGCAGCAGCAGTGACGGCAGCAGCAGCCAGGAGGCCTGCGCTGGGGTGGGCATGGTGAGCACTGAGCTCCTGCGGCCCCGCCTGGCTTTATGTGCGCTGGGAGTCAGTGGGAAAGAGGAACCAGGGGCAGGGGAACTGGGAGGGCAAAGAGCAGCAGTGGGGGGGGGGGGAGGACTTTTTAGCTCCCACCTCTCCCTTGTCACCTCTGTCTACGAGCCACCTTCCTCTACTCACCTCTCCTTACTTCTGATCTCAATCTCAGTCCAGTTTTGTTATCACTGTATCCCCACACCCCATGCCCCACCTATCAACCCTTCAGCACTCAATGAATGCTCTTTGAACAAATTCTAGTGAAGGGAAATGGAGCATTGGACTTTGGAGCAAGACCAACTTCCTAGTTGTGTAACCTTGGGCAAGTCACTGGAACCTCTGTGAGCCCGTTTCTTTCTCTTTCTTTCTTTCTTTCTTTCTTTCTTTCTTTCTTTCTTTCTTTCTTTCTTTCTTTCTTTCTTTCTTTCTTTCTTCTTTCCTTTCTTTCTTTTTCTTTCTTTCTTTCTTTCTTTTCTTGCTTTCTTTCTTTCTTGCTTTCTCTCTCTCTCTCTCTCTCTTTCTTTCCTTCTTCTTTTTTAAAAAAAATATATTTTATTGATTTTTTTACAGAGAGGAAGGGAGAGGGATAGAGAGTTAGAAACATCGATCAGCTGCCTCCTGCACACCTCCTACTGGGTATCTGCCCGCAACCAAGGTACATGCCCTTGACCGGAATCGAACCTGGGACCCTTCAGTCCACAGGCCGACGCTCTATCCACTGAGCCAAACCAGTTAGGGCATCTTTTTTTAAAAAAATATCTTTTCATTGATTTCAGAGAGGAAGGGAGAGGGAGAGAGAAACATCAATGATGAGAGAATCATTGATCGGCTACCTCCTGCACACCCCCTACTAGGGATCAAGCCCGAAACCCGGCCATGTGCCCTTGACTGGAATCGAACTGTGACCTTCTGGTTCATAGGTCGATGCTCAACCACTGCGCCACTCGGCTGGGCTGAGTCCTGTAAAATGCATCCTTTCTACCATGACAGGATCAACCTCATGGCACCGGTGAACAAGGGTGAAATGACTGGCATGCTCAGGTTGTCCCTCTTCACGGGGTGCGGTGGGCATTGAGATCATTGCTTCATTCTACACCCTGACTTAACCCACCCTCCTCTTTCCTGAAAGAGAGGTCCCCTGTGGTCAGCATGGGGAAGGGAGTTCAGCACAAGGGAAGTGAGAAGGGGAAGTGACAAGAGTGTGGGGAGGATTCAGGAGTGAATTGGAGATATCCAGTCCCAGGGGCCCAGCTGGGGACACCTTCAGGGGCTGCGGAGGGGGTGCTCGGAAGGGAACCGGCCTGGTCATGTTCCAGCAGAGCAACTTGGATACGTGACACCCCCCCCCCCCTTGAGCCTACATCATAGGGTTTGTTGCGAAGATTGGGCGCTAAGGTTTTTTCAAGTCCTTAACACAGTGCCTGGCATATAGCAGATGATCTGTTTGTTAAATACATTTATCCAACATTTACTGGGCACCTATTGGGTATCAGATGCTGTTCTTGGCATTGGATGTAGCAGAGAATGACAGCCCCAAATCCTGGACTGCAAGGGGCTTATACTCTGAAAGAAGGCACATAATAAATGCCGCCTCCCTCACAGAGGCTTTCCCCAGGTACCCTTTGTATATGGCATCCCGGTCACTCTCTAACCCAGTGGCTCTCAAACCTTAGTGTGCATCAGAATCATCCAGAAGGTTGATGAAATCATGGATTGCTAGGCTGCACCGGTTTCTGATTCTGTAGGTCTGGAGTCAAGAACGTGCATTAAAAAAATTTTTTTTTAAAAAAATCCTCATCTGAGGCTATCTTTCCATTGATTTTCAGAGAGAGTGGAAGAGAGAGGGAAAGAGAGAAATATTGATGTGAGAGAAACACATCGATTGGTTGCCTCCTGCACGTGCTCTGACCAGGGCCTGGGCTAGGGAGAAGCCTGCAACAGAGGTACATGCCCTTGACCGGAATCAAACCCAGGACCCTTCAGTCCGCAGGCTGACACTCTATCCACTGAGCCACACCAGTTAGGGCAAAAAACAAGAATCTTTTAAAGTAACAATAATGACGCCCATGAAAAACACACAAGGTGTCAAAACAAGCCAGAGGAAAATCATTTGGGCAAAAAATGAAATAGGATCCCAAGTCAAATTTATAGAAAATATTCCTTTATTAACTTTTGGTCGAGAATATGTTTGTATATTTTCAGAAAACAACTCCGAGACCATGTGGATTCCAGCAACAGAGAGGAATCGACAGGACTACTCCAGCCATGAAGACAGAAGAGAAGTAGTCCAGAGATGGAAGACACTGACGTCGCCTTGCCATACTAGCAGTCAGCAGCTGTGCATCACTGCAGGTTGCCCAGGACCAAACCAGAGAGAGTCGGACCTGCATTACCACCATTTGTCCACCATCCAGAACTGTAATGTCAGTGCTGACATGTACACATAAGGAACTTTTGGACATTGAAATTGGGTCTCAAAAGAACTGTTGGCCCAGAAAGAAACTCACTACAGACTGATTCATTTGCCTGTCACCATAACCATTATTGCTTGTCTCATTTTCGGTTCTTATAAGTGTATTTCTAATAGCACATGATCTCGCTCATCTAGGGGAAATAATGAACAACATAGACTGATGAACAAGAACAGACCCAGAAACAAGGGGGCATCGACCGGACTGTCGGGCCTCAGAGGGAGGGTAGGGGAGGGTGGGGGTAAGGGGGAGAGATCAACCAAAGGACTGTGTGCAAGCATATGAGCCTAACCAATGGTTAAGGACAACAGGGGGGTGGGGGCATGCATGGGGAGGGGTGTGGGATGGGAATGGGGGGATGAGGACAAATATGTGATATCTTAATCAATAAAGTAATTTAAAAAAAAAGAATAAAGTAACAATAAGGTGTCTAAGAAGGGTAGCAAGGCCATGTCTCCTGCATTCAGAGGGAGAAATGCCATCCCACAACTTAAAACAAAGTAAAAGAAGTTGATTTGGTCAGGGTTAACGTTAAAACAGAACTTTCTCAAGAACATTAATCTTGTTTTATGGGCGATAAGGTGTGTTGACTTTGAGATGTACTCTGTTCCTTGGAACATAAGCCTGTCTCAGAAAGTGTGCTTTGAACAAAGAGGGCTTGTTAGTATTCCAAGACTTCAGACAGCAGCGCTGTTATCCTGTGAAAACAAATTCAAGAAACCTGTACTTCTGCTTTATCTAAGCACCCGTTGCCCTGGTAATAATGTTATAACTGATATTCCCTTTGTTTCTAAGCTGTGTAAACACTCACAGGACTCCCTGTGGAGGGGGCTCATCGGCGCTTTCATCTCTCCCTGTATGTCTGGGCAATAAAATGACTGCAGATTTCTTATTTAAACAAAGAGTGAGAAAAAGTCTTGTCTCCGGTAATTATTGCACTGCTACCTT
This sequence comes from Cnephaeus nilssonii, assembly GCF_951640355.1. NCBI lineage: Eukaryota > Metazoa > Chordata > Mammalia > Chiroptera > Vespertilionidae > Cnephaeus > Cnephaeus nilssonii. The sequence goes on along the minus strand of NC_137071.1, from coordinate 127,372,144 downwards.
GTATGATGTATGTTTCTGTTTTCTGTTTGTGGCCCTCACTCGAATACCAGCTCCACAAAGGTAGGGATTTTTATTATTTAATCCTCACCCGAAGATATTTTTCCATTGATTTTTAGAGGGAGTGGAAGAGAGAGGGAAAGACAGAAACATCGAAGTGAGAGACACACATCGATTGGCACGGTAGGAGCCTGCAACTGAGGTACGTGCCCTTGACCAGAATTGAACCTGTGACCCTTCAGCCTGCAGGCCGACTGCTCTAACTACTGAGCCAATCGGCTAAGGCAAGGGTAGGGATTTTTGTCTCCCATGCTAACTGCTGTGTCTGCAGGGCTCAATAAACATTTTTGCTGAATGCAGAAATAAATGAAACAAAACTTTAGAGATTCTGTGAAGTGCTAAGAGGAAGAGACTGGGTTAGAGAGAAAAATGTGGGCATTAAGGGGGGATGGGGGATAAATACTGTCCCCAGGGCCCGGATTGGACCAGAGTTCCTGAGAAGAGGGAAGGGAACCCAGGCCAAGTCCCGGGGGAAGTCCAGCATTTCAAGTTTTGGAGAACTGAGGGGAAATGGAGCCTGGGGCTGAGGAGGAGGGGCTTTTGGAGAATGAGGACAAGCAAGAGAGGACTTTCCCATAAGCCTGGCACGTTTGGTCCGTGTTCTCTCATGCAGTCTGTCATTTTCCCTTACTATTTTTAGACACAGTCACACACACAGTCCTGGATTTATGGCCTCTCCTGTAGTCTCTTAGAAACAGGCTCACATGCATACTGGATCACACGGCTTCTCAGACATTCTCTCAGTCCCTCACGCAAGGAGTAATTTTCTCTGTCACTGATTCCCAGTTTTATGACCGTCTCCTACTAACAATTCATACACATGATCATGTCTTTTTGTTGTTGTTAATTCTCACTGGAGAATATTTTTTCCATTGATGTCTTTAAATATATCTTTATTGATTGCAGAGAGGAAGGCAGAGGGAGAGAGAGAGAAACATCAATGATGAGAGAGAATCATTGATCCACTGCCTCCAGTACGCCCCACACTGCGGATAGAGCCCGTAACTTGGGCATGTGCTGTGACTGGGAATGGAACCATGACCTCCTGGTTCATAGGTCGATGCTCAACTACTGAGCCATGCCAGCAGGGCTCCAGTGATTTTTAGAGAGAGTGAGGGCGGGGCGGGGGGAGAGAGAGAAACGTCGATGTGAGAGAGACACATTGATTGGTTGCTTTCCACAAGCAACCTGACCGGGCCAGAGATCGAACCTGCAACCCAGGTATGTACCCTTGACTGGGAATCGAACCTGGGACCTTTCAGTGCATGGGCTGACGCTCTAACCATTGAGCAACCGGTCAGGGCTATGGTCATGCCTTACAGCCTGTCTCATTTGGCCAATATGACCAATATTTCCTCACACCAGTCAGTTCTCCACATGTAACAGAGTCACAACTATTGATGTTTCAACCACGTAGGTCGTCATTTTCACACATACACAAATAGTCACTGATTTATAGCCACCACTGGCTTCTCATGAAGTTTCTTCACACACACAAACTCAACCTCTCTCCTACCTCTTCACACTCACGGCCCCACAGTCTCTGATTATAGCTCAGAGTCTCACACACATACATAATCACACAGTATCTCAGACATTGTCTGTCGCCTTGCCTCACATTTCTTCTCAAGCAGCTTCCAACATACCAGTGTTTGATGAACAGCCTTTAAGAAAGTCTCTTGCAAAGGTTTACACATACCCATGCAATCGGCTCCTCAGACTCTGCCCCAGTCACCCATTCAGTGTCAGGATCGCTTTCCCTCCGTCAGTTTCTGACATCTGTGGTCACTAATTCACAATTGGTACGAGGCTCTCAATAAGCCTTAGACGCAGTCTCTCATGGCCTGTGTCAGCCATTTACACCATCATTTTCATCAGTCAGCTTATCATATACATTCAAACCTAACTATAGCTTTGCTGGTTTCTTTTTTAAAATCTTTGTTTTAAATCCTCACCTGAAGATATCTTTTCCCATTGATTTTCTAGAGAGTGGAAGAGGGGAAGAAGGGGGCGGGGAGAGAGAGAAACATTGATGTGAGAGAGATACATCGATTGGTTGGCACACACACCTGCCAGGGCTGGAGAACCTGCAACTGAGGTATTTGCCTTTGATTGGGAATGAACCCGTGACCCTTCAGTCTGTGGGCCAACACTCTAACCACCGAGTCAACTGGCCAGGGCTTTGCTGGTTTCTTTTACATACCAATCACATGGTCTCTCAGTGTCCCGTATTCTCAGTTTTTCACAAAAATATAGTCTGTGACTTACACTCTTCTATGAAATGTGTTTCACAGACCCACATACTCTCACACGACTGCTCAATTTTCTTTCTGACTTGTTCCTTATCCTCTCTTACAGTTATGTGGCCTCTTGTACCATTTCAGACACACTTAGTCCCATCATTTTCTCAGTCCCTGAACCTGTGGGCTAGACTGGAGTAGTTAATTGTCAATTAATTTGCAACTAGTTTTACGTTCATGCGTGCAAGCGCACACGCATACACACGCACACACATGATCTCAGCCTCTCATACTCTCCCAATCACAGATATTTTTCCAGTTCCTCTGTCTTTGCTAGTCTCACATGAACAGTTTTCATACATATAATCACGCATTCTCGTATTTTGTCTCAGACACCCATTTAGCCTCACAGCCATTTTCTCATACAATCAACTTCTCACACATGCGCTCCCATAATTTTAGCCGATACGACAGCCTTGCATGAACAGCTTCACACACAATCCATCTCCTGACACTGAGCCACCTGCTGACATACAATGAAGTTTTTCACCTGCGCACAGTCCCTGGCAAGCTCTACCACACTTTTATACTCACAGGCTCTCACACTTTTTTTATTTTTATATATATATTTTTGATTTCAGAGAGGAAGTGAGAGGAAGCAAGAGATAGAAACATCAAGGATGAGAGAGAATCATTGATTGGCTGCCTCCTGCATGCCCCCTACTGGGGGTCAAGCCTGCAACCCGGGCATGTGCTCTTGACCGGAATCGAACCTGAGACCCTTCAGTCTGCAGGATGATGCTCTATCCACTGAGCCAAACCAGCTAGGGCACTCACACCTTGTTTTGACCACTCAATTTGTCTTGCTCATCTTGTCAAACAGTGACTGGTCCGGTCTGCAGTCCCCACTACCTTCTCATAAACGTTACTTCACACACACCACCAGTGTCTTATACAGTACCTTAACCACTCATTCATTTTTACGGTGATTTCCTGACACAAAGACACAATTCTCACACAGACACAATGTCAAGTTTGTGGTTATAACTTCCACTCTCTCACACACGGTTTCACACACACACATACATACAATCACAGCTTTCTGGTGTTTTTTTTTTTCACACCTGGCTACTGTTCTTCTCTCTCACAATCAATCTCACACCATCACTGCCTTTTATACATATAATGCTTGTCACACTCGGTCCCCCGAGGGAAAAAATGCAAGCAGCCTCCAGCATCACCTTTAAAAATATATATTTACAGGAACAATTCCCCATTCTCTGGTACTCTTAGAAAAAAAAAAAAGATCCATTTGCGGGGAAGTAAAACAAACAGTGGAGACAGGTGTAGCACTGTCCCCCAAATCACCACCCCCCAGGTCCCCAGGCCTGGGCTGGGCCAGTGCTGACAGGCGGTGAGCCCAGGAGTCCTCTGAACCCACCCTCTTCAGCCTGGAATTCAGACAGGACAGGCTTTATGCCCTCCTGTTCCTCCCTCCCAACTCCAGGGACACTTAAAGGGTCCTTTGTACCCGCCCGCAGGAAATTGGGGGGCTGGGAGGGAGGGAGCTGAAAATACACGTGATATCAAAAATAAACACTTGGGGGTGGCAGGAAGATTCCCCCCCCAAATCCCTTCCTTCCCACCCACCCCATCTCCGATATAGGAAGAGATTCCCCCTCTCCCTGTCTAAAAGCCCAGTTTAAAAATAGATTATACTATCAAAATGGCAGAGGGTGGGGGACAGGAAGACCTGGAGTACTGGCTGGAGGGGTCCCCCAGACGGGGACCACTCCCACAAAAAAACCCTCCATTGGGAGGTAAGAGGCAGGACCCCAGGAATTTGGCAGACACAGGAATGGCTTCTCAGGGACAGAAGAAAAGGGCGTTCGCCCCCAGCCAAAAAGGTGGCCGACAAATGACAGGCTGAGAAAGAGGCTGGGGGTGGGGGTGAGAATCCCTCACCCAAGGGTGTGAGTCTGACTTGATCAAGACCCCTCAAACCATTTAGGGGCACAGGTTCTTCCGGGACCCTTGGGGATAGCTAGAAAGAAGAAACCGCCACGAGCTAGCTCTTCCACCCACACCCCAAAAAGGAGACAGGGCCCCCTCAGCTTCCCAAGGGCAGGCTGAGAAATAAATAAAGAAAGGGCCTTCTCAAGCCAGACCCTGATTGTCTCATCTTGGGGAGGGGGGAAATGTGGAGCTGGGGGAGATGTCCTCACCACTCCCCGCCCCCAAAAAAGGTTGAGCCAGGCTCCTCCCAGTGGCCTTCAAAAAATAAATAAATAAACCGCCCCCACCACTGCGGTAGGAGACGTGTAAGGGCGGCCACTGGGGGGCTGACCAAGCAGAGAGAAACTGTATGTTTTCTGTGGAAGAGTTATTGAGAGATCCTTCTTCCTTCCTTAGAATCCCCACCCCGCCGTGACCTCGGCACAAGTCTGTCAGCTGAACTATGTTTCTCCTTGAGACGGCTGGCTGCAGAGAAGTTCAGGGCATAAGTCACCCCAGCGAGGGGTGGTGGCGGTGGTAGTCATGGCTTCTGGGGCCCTGGGGAGAGCACCACGGGGGTGGAGAGGCCATCCACGCTGATGGAGGGGATGTGCACCTGGGCGCTGCCACTGGATGGAAACTGGGAACAGAAACAGGGAGAGGTCATGGGTGGGGGCCGGGGCTAGGTTCTCTCGCCCGCCCTGAGATGGGGGGAGGAGCCTACCTGGAAGGAGAGCTTGGCCGGGCTACGGGGTGCAATGGGACTCAGGGTGCTCCAGAAGTGAATGCTGGGGGGCAGCGAGCTGGGCGTCAGCAGCACCGGGGTCTGTGGGGAAGGGGTGGTTGGAGCTCAAGTGAGCAGAGAGGGCAGGTGGGACAATGGAAGTAACTTGGTTCCAGTCCCACCAGAGAGCCTACTCAGCCTTCCGAGATCACGCACGCCGAGTGCACAGGCCTAGACCCGTGGTCGGCAAACTGCGGCTCGCGAGCCACATGCGGCTCTTTGGCCCCTTGAGTGTGGCTCTTCCACAAAGTACCATGGCCTGGGAGAGTCTATTTTGAAGAAGTGGCATTAGAAGAAGTTTAAGTGTAAAAAATGTGGCTCTCCAAAGAAATTTCAATCGTTGTACTGTTGGTATTTGGCTCTGTTCACTAATGAGTTTGCCAACCGCTGGCCTAAACTGTAACTACTAAGGCCATGCCTGTGACATGTCTTCAACTTGACATGGATGACCCTTCAACTCCTGAAAGCCCGCGCCAGCCTCACTTGTGGCTTTCAAACCTCACAAGTCATCATGGCTCAGGTTCAACCTCCAATTCCTCTGTCCCCCCTTTATACCTCACAGGAAGCCCGCTAAGCAAATCCCAGCCCCAAAGAGCCCCACTCGGGCTCCTCATGCCTCTTGGAAACAGTTGCTACACGAGGCCTCTCAGGCCTTGGATCCGCCCACAAAACTCCCCTCACCTGCCCTTCATTCTGACCCAGAGCCCTCAGCCTTGGAGTCTCGCTCTTGCCCTTCTTTCAATCAAGCCCTGTCCCCGCAACCAGTTGCCCTCGAAGGGGTCACCCTCCCCGCTCACCCCATAGATAACCCCGTGGGGGTCAGTCTACTGCCTCTCCACCAATCCCCTTGGTCCCGAGAGCCAGCCCCCGCCCCTCTGCAGACATTAGCCAATGGGTGCGCCCCGGGAGCCAGCCCACGCCCCTCTGCAGGCATTAGCCAATGGGTGCTCCCCAGGAGCCAGCCCCCGCCCCTCTGCAGGCATTAGCCAATGGGTGCGCCCCGGGAGCCAGCCCCCGCCCCTCTGCAGGCATTAGCCAATGGGTGCGCCCCGGGAGCCAGCCCCCGCCCCTCTGCAGGCATTAGCCAATGGGTGCGCCCCGGGAGCCAGCCCCGCCCCTGCGCAGGCACTCACCAATGTGTGCGTAGGCAGCAGGGATGGCGTCAGCACTGGCCCCGGTGCCTGCAGACCGGAGCCAGTGGCCGATCCTGGAGTCCGTTCGGGCCCCGGCCCCCCTAGCAGGCTAGGGCTGATGGGGAGCTCCAGGTCCCGGGGCTTGCGGCCCTTCTGAGGCTGGGCGATCTCCGTGCAGGGAGCTGTGGAAGCCCCGAGGCCGCCCGCGGGCCCTGCAGTCTCCATGACAACCGCAGGATGCCGGGCGGACACGCCCTCCGCAGGAGGGACTTCCCGCCCGGCCCTCGGGGCTTCCGGTGCGTACCCCGCCTCCCCACTGGCTGCGGCGGGGAGCTCTTCCTCGGGCTCTTCCACTTTCACTTCAGGGGGCAGTGGCCGACCCAAGCAGGGCTCCACGTTCGCTTCTTCCGATTTAAGGTTCAGGGTCTCAGGCGGGGTCAGAATGACCTGGGGGAGGAGGGAGGCGGTAGGGATTGCTGGGGTAGCGAAGCAGTGACTCCCCTTGGAAAGGGGGGCTTGGTCCTGGGGGCACAGCTGCACCAGGCGCGGCCCCTCCTGCAGGGCTAGGCCTTCGCCAAGGAAGCAGGGCCTTTTTGGGGGGCAGCTCCTCCTCTCTGGGGCCAGGGCTGGACTCCCAGGGACACTGCCCTAAGTCAGGAAAGCAGGAGTTCTCAAAACCTTTTCTTTAAAGGGCCAGCAGCATCTGCAGCATCTGCAGCATCTGGAAGCTAGTTAACAATGCAAATTCGAGCCCAGCCAGCATGGCTCAGTGGTTGAGCCTGGATCTAAGAACCACAATGTGATGGTTCGATTCCCAGTCAAGGGCACATGCCCCACTTGCAGCCATCCCTTGGGGGGGGGGGGGTGGGGGAGGAAGGGGGGCGTGTAGGAGGCAGCCAATCAATGATGCTCATCATTGACGTTTCTATCGCTCCCTCTCCCTTCCTCTCGGAAATCAATACAAATAAATAAATAAAAATGCAAATTCTTGGGCCCATCCCCAGCCCCATATAATCAGAAACACTGGGGGTGCACCCCAGCAACCTGCGGGTTAAAAAGCCCTTCAGCTGATTGTGGGAGTGCTGAAGTGAAAGAACCACTGCATTAAGCAAATATGAGAAGCTCTACACACCTAATACAAGGCGGGTGTACTACTAGCTGTGGCTTACTCCATCTCCTTCCTTCTCGGTACTAGCGTAGCTCACCTCCCCTTTCTCCACGGGGCCTTCCGTGTCCCTCCTCCAACCACAGCTCCTTTAATAGAACGTTTAAGTCCCTTCTCTTACCCCTCCTCCTCAGGAAACGGTACATCCCTCCTCCTACTGACTTTCCATCTTCCAGCCCTTACCTGCAGAGGCAGGCCAGCTTCCTCCGCCTCTAGGCAGGCCTCCAAGGGGCTTGGACTGGTGCTCCTGCTCCCCGAGGGGGGCGCTGCGGCTCCTGCGGGGGCGGCGTTGGAAAGCACTGAGATGGACCTCGGATGCAGGGGCAGCTGGAGCTGTGGCTGCAGGGACTGGATGGTGAAGGTGGAATAGAGGCCTGAGCGCATGTACTCGTTCCGGCTGCTTCGAGCCAAGGCGCCTGGGCCTGCCATTCCCGCACCCTTGGGTGTGCCTGGCTTCCCGGAGGCAGTGTCCCCGGGGACGGCATGTGCAGCGGCGGGGGCCACATTGGCCACAGTGGAGGTGACAGACACCTCAGGCTGGGGCGGACAGTCCTCAGTGGAGCACCCTGCGACCTCGGGATAGGACACAAACTTGTAGACGAACTTCTGGCCACTCACTTTGCGGATGATGTTCTGGGAAGGGAGGAGACAGGATAGGGGGCCTTAGAAGAAAGGGCCAGGGTGGAAGGGGAGTGTGGATTGGGATGGGTGGGTGGGTGGCGGGGGGGTGTCTCCTGGTGCCTTTTTCCCCTGTTGTCCTTCTCCTGTCTTTTTCCATATACACCACGCCGCCTCTGTGTCTGTCTGTCCGTATGTTCCCCCTCCCAGCCTATTTCACATCTCACCCCTCTCTCTCAATTTGGGGGCTCTCCCCTTCTCCTCCTTCAGTTCTTTTCCCTCTTTCTTCCCCATCCCGATTCCCCTTTCTGTACTTCCCCCCGTTTCTCCCCCTTCTGTAGTCTCCCCTCCACAATTCTTTAGTTAACTGCCCTCTCCCCTTTCCCTGTCTCCTCTCTGTATCTCCCCCATCCAACCCCCTCTAAGTCTCCCTCTGTCACTCTTCATCTCCATCAGTCTGATTCCCCTCCCCGCATCTCAGACACCCCCTCACACTTGGTTGCTCCTTTCCATGATGGGGCCCACATAGGGGAGTAGGTGCAGAAGCAGAGTTTCCTCCCGGCTCCAGGAACCAGGCGTGTCTTGGGTTAACAGGGTCACACCTTGGGGGTGGCTGCCCAGGACACAGTTTTGGAGTCTAGCTAATGTCGTAAGACAGGAAAATGAAGTAACTGATATAAATGTTGGAAGAGACTCCATTAATGTAGAAGAATGTGGTGATGAATTACTAAAATAGAGGATTCTTTAAAGCTATTGACACAGGAGTGGAACAGGACAAGGTCACTAGGGAGGACAGGGTGAGGAGCCACATTCTTTTTTTTTTTTTTTCTAGGAGCCACATTCTTAAAACCTTTGTGGAGGTTTAAGCTACGGCAGTTAGGAAATGAAGTAACTGAGAGCAACTAGACAAGAACATTGAGATGTTGACATTACTTTGGGGAGAATCTCAAGGCTGGCTTAGGTGGGTCCCAGAGCATGTTTGGGATATTTCAAGACAGAGCTAGAGGATCTCAGAGCACAGTGAGGTAACCTCATTATTAATACTGTTTTGGAGGTTTGAGCTGAAGAAATAAAATATGAAAATGGAATAAATGACCTGTGTGCGGCATAGGTCCAGGGCTGTTCTGGGGGCACTGCGGTACCCTGGGGACATCTTAATGCTGGTCAGGGTGGGTTTGTGTTTCTCGTTAATATTGTTTTGGAAGTTTCAGGTAACGAAAGAAAATTAAGTAACTGGTATAGATGCTGGGGGAAAGGGCAAATCCAGCGCTGGCGTGAGAGGAGGAAGAAAGTTTCAAATTTTCGCTACAAGAATAAGATGATAAAATAATTGATATAAACATTGGGGTAGACCAGTGTTGCTCTGAAAACACAAGAGGATGGGGTGTGGGGCTGGCATTATACATGTTGTTTGGGAGGCTTTAGCTAAAGGAATAATAGAAGAAAAGGAAATAATTGACGAAAATGTTAAGGGTCTCAGAGGATGAGGTAGGGAAAGCTTAGCATGATACCGTCATGGAGGTTTTGATTCTAGGAATAAGAATCTTCTGCAATTCTTATTCTGGAACAACAGCAGATTATGAAATAACTGGAGGAATCTAGGACTTGTTCAGGGTTTCCAAAGCACAGGATGAGAAAAAGTTATTAATACTATTTTCAAAAGTTCTGCTATAGGAATAAGGTAAGAAAATGAAATGTTATGTGGGGTGTAGTGGGGCAGCATTACTTTGAAGGTTTTAGCCAAAGCAGTAAGACAAGAAAATAACTGAGATAAAATGTTTGGGGGAAGCCCAACATTGGTCTGAGAGTACCAGAGGATAAGGTAAGAAATGATCAAGTTTAATATTGGTTTCAAAGTGATAGCTATAGCAATTAAGAAAAATGAAATAACCGATAGAAAATTTGGGGTTCCCTGCCCTAATCCGTGAGGCCTTACCTTATCATAGTAGTACCGCAAAGCCCGGCTGAGCTTGTCATAATTCATGTTGGTCTTGTTTTTGCGCAGTCCCCACAGCCGGGCCACCTCCTCGGCATCCACCAGCTTGAACTCCCCGCCATCCCGTGAGGTCCAGGAGATAATGTGGCCGTTGCCTTGTTCTCTCAACAGCTGCAGCAGAAACTGCCACAGCGTCACAGAGGGGTCCATCGCTGGGGGAGTGCTCACGCCATCCCAGGGGTACCTGGAGGGCAGATGGTTCAGAGCTAAGAGGCTGTGGACACAGGACGGGGCAGAGGTCAGCGTCAGCAGGAGGAGGATTCTTTTTTATTTATTTATAATTTTATTGATTTTTTACAGAGAGGAAGGGAGTGGGATAGAGAGTTAGAAACATCGATCAGCTGCCTCCTGCACACCCCCTACTGGGGATGTACCCACAACCAAGGTACATGCCCTTGACTGGAATCGAACCTGGGACCCTTCAGTCCGCAGTCCGACGCTCTATCCACTGAGCCAAACCGGTCAGGGCAGGAGGAGGATTCTTTTCTTGCAATCTTGCTTCCACCTCTGCCCGCAAAGCCCACCATCAATCCCTCAACACCCTCAAACTCAATTCTTAGCTCCTCAGCCTGGCTTTTTACAAAAAAAATATATCTTTTATTGAATTTTTACAGAGAGGAAGGGAGAGGGATAGAGAGTTAGAAACATCGATGAGAGAGAAACATCAACCAGCTGCCTCCTGCACACCCCCTACTGGGGATGTGCCCACAACCAAGGTACGTGCCCTTGACCGGAATCGAACCAGTCCGCAGGCCGACGCTCTATCCACTGAGCCAAACTGGTTAGGGCTCTCAGCCTGGCTTTGGATGACCCCTGTAATGGCATGAGACTTTGGGAGGCACTAGGAGAGTATGAATGAATTTTGCATGTGGGATACATGTGAATCTTTGGGGGCCAGAGTGCAGACTGTGGTAGACAGAGTAATGTCCCCCCAAAGATGTCCATATCCTAATCTCTGGAGCTTGTGAGTATATTATATTACATGTCAAAAGGAACGTTGCAGATGAATTTAAGGTTCCAGATTTTAAAATGGGGAGATTACTCTGGATTATTTGGGTGAGCTCAATCTAATCACATGAACTCTTTTTAAAAAAATATTTTATTGACTTTTTACAGAGAGGAAGGGAGAGGGATAGAGTTAGAAACATCGATCAGCTGCCTCCTGCACACCTCCTACTGGGGATGTGCCCGCAACCAAGGTACATGCCCTTGACCGGAATCGAACCTGGGACCCTTCAGTCCGCAGGCCGATGCTCTATCCACTGAGCCACACCGGTCAGAGCCACATGAACTCTTAATAAAAGTAGAAGAAAGGGGGAGAAAGGCAGCTCAGAGAGAGAGAGACTGACAGAAGAGGCAGGAGTGATTCAAAGCATGAGAGGAACTCAACCTGCCAGTGCTAGCTGAAGGTGGAACGTGGTGGCCTCTTCAAGCTGGGAATGGCTCTTGGCCGACAGCCAGTAAGGAAATGGGGACCTCACTCCTACCACCTCAGGGAACTGAACTCTGCCAGCAACCTGAGTGAACAGGAAATGCACCCTCCCCTGGAGCCTCCAGAAAGGAATGCAGCGCTGCCCACACCTGGATTGAGTCTGCTGAGACCGGTGCCGAGCTCCTGGTGCACAGAACGGTGATAGAATACGTTTGTGTTGTTTTAATTAAGCAGCTAAATGTATTTGTGACAGCAGGAATCGAAAGCTAGTCGAACGTTCCTAACCTGAACGTTCTCGTTTGCATGTTCGACCACATCAAACATCAAAGTGTTCCAGGAGGTTCTTTCTGCCAGCCCCCCTCGAAGGCTGCTCACTCCATGTGGGGCTCCGTTCCTCTGCCTAGAAGTCTTCCTCATCGTTCAAGTCCTGGCACCGGGGGGGGGGGGGGAAGGGGGGGGTTGCCTTCATGAAGCCTTTCTGGAACTGAATGCCTGCTTTTCTCTGTCCATCTCCCCACACTCCTCAGACCTGCTCCTGTCCCTGTGTTCTCCTTCATGGCAACAGCTACACTGCCATTTATTGAGTGCTTAATACATGCCAGGCATTGTTCCAATCAGGCAACATGGCTTCTTGGACAATCCCCCAGGCTCTACAACCAGACTGCCAGGGCTGGACGCCTGCCTGGTTCTGCAACTTGTTAGCAGTGTGATCCCTGGGAATGTCCTTTAACTTTGTGCCTCAATTTCCCCATCTGGCAAAAGAGGGATCAGAATAATACCACCCAGTTCATAGGGTTATTTGCAGAATAAACATAATACGCCAGGGGTATGATAAGCTCTAAACCAATATTCATTTCGGATTTGTTCATCATCTATTTTATTCGCTATTCCAAAAAGCTCTTAAGAACAGAAGGCTTCTTTGTAACCATTTTGGCAGCAAAACCTGATCTGACACGAAACCAGGCCCTGTGTGGTCTTCACTGATCGTTCCTCAGTGTGACTGTTCGTGCGTTTTTGCTGCAGAAATCTGAATGCGGCTGATTACGGAGCTCACTAAGGGTGTTATGTAACATCTTGGATGTGCACCTTGTCACCCTGTGCAAACCTGAGAAATGTGCCATTCTGAAACATCTGGCCCCAAGGCTTTCAGATAAGGGCACACAGACCTGTGCTGTTATTTTTCTAAGTACTGACTCATTTCTCCCTCGTCACAACTCCGGGACGTAGGTGCTCTGCTGATTGCTAATTTATAGAGAGGAAGCCGAGGCACAAAATGTCTAAATGACTTCTACAGGCCACACAGCTCTGTCGGTGGCAGAGCCAGGATTTGGACCCAGGCGGTCAGGTTCTAGTTGTCCAAGCTCTCAAACCATTAGGCTAAGTGGCCCTTCACAATGACTGCTCCTTCGGTGTGTCCTGCAGAGAACGGGACCTTCCCTGTACCCCCAAAACTGCTCTTTTTGCTGAGCATGAATTGGAAATAAACACGAGCTTCCTATTCCTTGCAGAATGAGGGTTCGTCAATCAACTGTTCACAGGCTGGGATTGTTGGGTTAAGAATAAGACCTTCCTTGCCGAAACCGGTTTGGCTCAGTGGATAGAGCGTTGGCCTGCAGACTGAAAGATCCCAGGTTCGATTCCGGTCAAGGGCATGTACCTTGGTTGCGGGCACATCCCCAGTAGGGGTTGTGCAAGAGGCAGCTGATTGATGTTTCTCTATCATCAATGTTTCTAACTCTCTATCCCTCTCTCTTCCTCTCTGTGAAAAATCAATAAAAAGATTAAAAAAAAAGAATAAGACCTTCCAAATCAGGTGTCAAAGTACCTCCCTCTATTATTTATAGCGTGATTCTTTAATCTGTATAATTAAATATATAGTATGATCCTCTCTTTAATTTTTATTGATTTCAGAGAGGAAGAGAGACAGAAACAGCAATGATGAGAGGGAATCATTGACCAGCTGCCTCCTGCATGCCCCCCACTGGGGATCGAGCCCGCAACCCGGGCATGTGCCCCTGACCAGGAATCGAACCTGGGACCCTTCAGTTCGCAGGCCGACGCTCTATCCACTGAGCCAAACCAGCCAGGGCTGATCCTCTTTTTTAAAACTAGGTTTTTATTGATTTTTTTTTTTAAGGGAGAGGGATAGAGAGATAGAAACATTGATGAGAGAGGAACATCAATCAGCTGCCTCCTGCACGCCCCCTACTGGGGATCGGGCCGGCAACCTGGGCATGTGTCCTGACCGGAAATTGATCTTGGTTCACTGGTCGAGGCTCAACCACTGAGCCACACCAGCAGGGCGAGTATGATCCTCTTATGTCGGAGCTGTTTCAAAGTTCATTCAGCAGAGACAATTTTAGGCAATTATACAAGCCACAACGCCACGAAGTGTCCAGGTTAGAGAGTCCTGGCATCGGCGCTCTCGCTGAGTTTATTCCGAAGGCCTGCTGGTTTCAGAGGCACTAAGAGTTCAGTGTGACTCCTGGTGGCGAAGACAGGCAATTTCAACAGTTTCCCTTTCAGGGGCAACCGGACCTATCAATGTAGGTGCCATCTGACAGCTTCAAGCCTCAATAGCACACAGGGCTTTATGTTTTGTTTATGATTACATTTCCCACTTGACCCCTACTAAAAGCTCTAGTAACCTGTCTTATTCGAATGTGTTCACCTTTCTTCATCTCATTTATTTTTTTTAATTTTTATTGATTTTTTACAGAGAGGAAGGGAGAGGGATAGAGAGTTAGAAACATCGACGAGAGAGAAACATTGATCAGCCGCCTCCTGCACAGCCCCCCACCGGGGATATGCCCACAACCAAGGCACATGCCCCCAACTGGAACCAAACCCGGGACCCTTCAGTCCGCAGGCGGACGCTCCATCCACCGAGCCAAACCGGTCAGGGCTCAGCCATCATTTACTGAGTGCCTACTGTAGGCCAGGTGCTCTAGTGAAAGTGACATTTCCGTGGGGAAGACAGACAAGAAACGAGATCAACAAGTCAAGAATGTCAGATGATGACAGAGCCATGGGGGGAAAAATGAAACAGGGAAGGAGTTCTTTTTTAAAGGCTAGTCAGGGAAAGGTCATCACTGAGGGGGTGACATTTGAGCAGAGACCTAAAAGAGGTGAAGGAGTCAGGTTGGATGACCTGGGGAGCAGTTCTGTGAGCGGAGGAAACTCCCTGAGGCTGGAGGACAGAAGAGTCCGGCATGGCTGGACGGGAGGGCGTTAGGGGACAGTGGGAGAGGCGAACAGAGGGGCGACGGGGGCCAGACTGAGGGAGCCTTTTTCGGGCCCTGTAAGGACTTTGACTCTGCGTGAGACAAGAGCCATCAGACTGCTGTGATAGGGATGTTGTGAACAGGATCCGTCTGGCTCTTGTGAGAACTGACCAGTGGCTGAAGAGGCTACTGCAATAGTCTTAAGCGAGAGATGGTGGTGGCAGCAGCGGGATTTACTGACGTGCAAGATGGGGGTGAGAGCCGAAACCGGTTTGGCTCAGTGGATAGAGCGTCGGTCTGCGGACTGGAAGGTCCCAGGTTCGATTCCAGTTGAGGGCATGTACATTGGTTGCGGGCACATCCCCGGTAGGGGGCGTGCAGGAGGCAGCTGGTTGATGTTTCTCTCTCATCAATGTTTCTAGCTCTCTATCCCTCTCCCTTCCTCTCTGTAAAAAATCAATAAAATATATTTAAAAAAAAAAGATGGGGGTGAGAGAGGAACCAAGGGTGATTCTAAGTTTGTGGCCTGATCACCTGGAAGGATGGGCAGAGAGAACAGCATGTACAAAGGCTCTGAGGTGGGCACACGCTTGGCATACGACATCAGGAACATCCTGGGAGTTCACCCAGTTCCCATTTCTGAGGATTTGTACGTCCTCTTCTCCCTTCCCTACGATGAACGCTTTATCACACAATCATTGAGTTCCAGTATCTTCCAGGCAGAATTAATTCTTCCTCTTGTGATCCAAGGCACCGAATAACCTGTCTGCCCTTGCAAAGCTGTTCTTCTCTCTGCGTCTTCACCCTCGCACTCCTTGGCCCTGTTCTAGCTGTGTGACCTTGAGTAAGTTACTCAACCTCTCTGAGTCCGTTTCGGCATCTGGAAAATGGGGATATTTCATTCGCAGAGTACATTAGCCTCAAAATACACCTCCTCTCAAAGGCTTCTGTGAAGATTAAATGGCGATATATGTAAAGGGCTTATACAAGTATCGCTAGCACATGGGAGACACTCAAGAAGTGTTAGCTATTTGCTAGTGTGTCATCCTGCTCCCTCCCCAAACCCCTCCAGCCCAGCCTTATGTATCACCATGACCTATTTACCACCTGGCTCCCCTTACAGCTCAGATCTCGCCTCCAATCGCTCTCTCCACTCGGCTCCAGCTACACTGGCCTCCTCTGTGTGCCTTGCACATGGCAGGTGCAATCCCGGCTCAGGGCCTTTGCATCAGCTGTGCCTTCTGTCCAGGGGACTCTTCCGCTAGACATTATGGCTCCCTCCCTCGCTGACCTCCTTCAGGCCTTAATTCAAGAGCCACCTTCGAAATGAGGCCTGCCCTGTGCCTAAGATTTTTAACCACCCTAATACTCTATTCCTACCTTCCCTAACTTCATTTTTCTTCCTCAGCACTTGTCGAAAATACTATCTATTTTTACTTGTTTTATTTATATAGTCTGTCTCCTCCACTTTTAACAAAACGTATGCTCCACAAGAGCAGGAATTTCTGCCTATTTTTTCCCCTCCCACATCTCCAGTCCCTAGAAGAGCGCCTGGTACTTACTAGATGCTCAGTCAAGTGTTTGATGAATGAACAGTCCCAACTAACTAGCCTCTTAACTAGTTCTCAAATGCCCTCTTCATTCCCATCTGCTCCCCGCCCTGATGTGTCTGAAATTATATGTTTCCCACTCATTCGTGCAATAAATTTGTACTAAGCACCTACTATATACTAGGGATATTTTTAGGTGCTGGAGACCCAGCAGGACTAAGCAGACAAAACCTGTAAGCCTTCACGGGACTTCTAATGGGGAGAGGCAACACAACAAACTGGTCAACTATACAGTGTGATCCACGGTAATAAAGGGCAAAGGAAGAAATAAAGCAGGGGGGGGGGGGTCTCAGCCCTGCTAGGTGTGCAGGTTCTGATGGTCAGGGATGAGGTGACATTTGAACAGAGTCCCAAGAGGAACCATGACCAGGGGATAAAGTGTTCTGGGCAGGAAAAAATGGCCAATGTAAAGGCCCTGAGGCTGGACCACTGTGAACTGGAGGACAAGTGAGGAGGTCAGTGTGGCTGGAACATAGTTGGGAGTGTAGGAGGTAAGGCCAGAGAAGTTACTTGCTTCATTATTTTATATATATATATATATATATATATATATATATATATACACACACACACACACACATACATACACACACAGATATAGATACATTTGAGAGAGGAAGGGAGAGGAAGAGAGAGACAGAAACATCAATGATGAGAATCATTGATCGAATGCCTCCTACACGACCCCCACTGGGGATTGAGCCCACAACCTGGACATGTGCCCTGACCAGAATCGAACCCGGGACCCTTCAGTCTGCAGGCCAATGCTCTATCCACTGAGCCAAACCAGCCAGGGCTACTTGCTTCATTATTAACTCACAGGTATTCTTTACTTACACTGGAGTGGAGTCTAGTTCTACCCCCCCCCCCCCCATTTTACGAAGGAGGAAACAGGTGCAGAGAGAAAATGGTTAAATTACTAAGGTCACACAGCTTCTGGGATTGGGGATGGAAGGATGCTGAGATAAAATAGGCAATGGAGCCTTCCCGGCGTGGCTCATTGGTTGAGCGTGGACCTATGAACCAGGAGATCATGGTTCAATTCCTGATCAGGGCACATGCCTGGATTTTGGGCTCCATCCCCAGTGTGGGGTGTGCAGGAGGCAGTCGATCAATTATTCTCTTTCATCACTGATATTTCTATATCTCTCTCCCTTCCTCTCCGAAGTCACTAAAAAATAATTTGGTTTTTAAGGAGTGGGGCCTCACATGGAATGGGATGAGCAGAAAGGGCAGCATCAAAAACTACCCTGTGTCCTGAGGGGCACCCTAACTTGGTGCTTACTGGGTCACCTTTGAGTAAGGTATTTAACCTCCCTATGCCAAAGTTTCCTCAGTACCTATCTAGCAGGGTTATGGTGAGGATGAAATGAGCTCATCAAGATACAACACTTCGCTTGGTACTCATAAATGTTAGTAGGTGCTCAATAAATGTTGGCTCCTGTTAGCATTATCACTAATATATTCATTTACAGCGAGGAAGAACATCTTAATGGTTAACAGTGTGCATGAGGGGGGTGTTCCAGAGTAAAAAAGACTTGGGTTCAACAAGCAGACAAGCTGATCCACTATTAAGAAGGAGAGGGGGGTTCAGGGAATGCCACAACTGATCCACACCACAAGGAAAGGAGAGGGAAAATAAAAGCACACGGGCTGACCCTCCTGGAGGAGGGATTGCAAAGCACTGGGCTGTGAAGGCAAGCACATGGGTAGCCGGAAGGCTAATGAACAGCTCCATTGCAAAGGTGGGGTGGCGGCGGTGTAAAGGCTTATCTTATTTACGGAGCAAGGGGTGTAGAAAAATAGATCGACTGCTGCACAATAGTGGAGGGGAGGGGGGGGGGGGAGTCATCACACAGGGATTGATTAAAAGGAGAGGGACAAGGCCATGGGCTGGGCTGCTGATTATGGGGAGATATGAAGCACTAAACTGACCCATTGTTAACAGGAAGGGAGAAGCCCAAGGACCGAAGGAGTGTCACTCTACAAGAGGGAGGACAGGGCAATCGGCTGATAAGTAGGGAGATGTGAATACAAGCATTTAGACTGACCCCCTGGAAAATGGTGTGCGCGCGCGCGTGTGACAGAGCCATGGGGACAGATGTACTGGGGGACTGGAGGGGGCAGGAATACAAATCCACAGGTTAATTGAACGTTAAAGAGGAGTGGAGGGGGTCCAACGCCACGGATTGATTCGCTACAGGAACAGGAGGGATGGAACAAACAGGGTCACAGACGGGGCCCCTGAAAGTTGAGGAAAGGAGAAATCCACTCAGAAGGACCGCCTGTCACAGTTGGACAATGCCAAAGACTGGTCCCCTGTGAGTGTGGATGGGGGGGGGGGGGCGCGCAAGACCATGGACGAGTCCACTGGAAAGTGAGGTGGGGAGAAATGTAAGCACGCAGACCGATCCACTACTAAACAGGAAGGGGGGGGTAGGCCACGGTCAGATACATTACAAGGGGCGAAAGAAGGGGGCAATGCCACAGGCGGGTCCCCCAGCCGTGGTGGCGGCGGTGGGGAGTCGAACACCAGCAGGCCACGGGCCAAGCCACATCCCTCGCGCGGGGGCGGGAAGGAGACGTGCGGTCACGGACCCAGCCCTCCACCCTCCAGGCCCCGGCTCACCTGTGCGGAGGGCAGCGGCAGTGTCGGCAGCTCCGGGGGGCGGGGGCTCCATGCGCGGCCCCACCGCCCCCCAGGCCCGGCTTCCGAGGCGGCGGTGACGGCGGTGACGGCGGCGGTGGTGGTGGCGGCGGCTGCGGCGGCGGCGGTGGCAGCGGCAACACCTAGAGGCCGCCCCTGCGCTTCCCTACCGCTCACGTGGGCCTGTGGAGGAGGAGCCGAGCGTTCCGCGGCTCGCTGATTGGCCAAGCGGCATAGATTGACCACAGCGGGGAGGCGGGCTCTGCTCCACAAGCTATGACCTGATTGGCCCAAGGGGAACTGATGGAACGCAGAAGGCGGGGCCCAAGGGGGCGTTCCCAGCCCCCTCGGTGCTACACGTTGATTGGCCCAAGCAAGACTGATCGGTGGGTAAGTGACAAGGCTCGGGGGGCGCCAGCCTCGCAGATTGGCCTGGACGGGATTGATGGAAGACCTCTGAGGATTGGGGTGCGTGGGCTCTGCTTGCTGCTGATTGGAGGATGAGGGCCTCCTAGACAGCTGCCAAAACACGACAGGGCGGTGCTGCCCTCCTTGCCGCTCAGCGGAAGCGGGCCTTATATGGAAGTGGGCGTAGCAGCCGGCAGTAAAGGGGTCGGGCCAGCGCTCAGCCTAGGCGGGTAGGGTAACTCTATAGCGATTGGCTAGAAAAGACAAATTTAGACCGCCGCAGAGGCAGGGCCGGACAGCTGCCAGACAAGTGAAGGAGCGGAGTGGCGGAAACTAAATGCCGAGGAGGGCAGGGTCGGGCTGCAGCCAGTTATAAAGGGGGGGAACTTGGCTCTGTATTTATTGGAAGCCGGACAAACCATAGACTAAGGGCAGGACCACGGAGGGCGGGATCTGGCTCCGTGCCCACTGGTGGAAACTGAACTATTTAGAAGCAGCAGTGAGGCCAATTTAGGGCGAGCCGGGCATGGTTGTAATTTAAGGTTCCTGAGGAATGATTAACAGGGGTCCTCAAACTTTTTAAACAGGGGGCCAGTTCACTGTCCCTCAGACCGTTGGAGGGCCAGACTATAGTTTTAAAAAAACTGTGAACAAATTCCTATGCACACTGCACATATCTTTTGAAGTAAAAAAACAAAACGGCAAAAACTCCGGCATGTGGCCCGCGGGCCGTAGTTTGAGGACGCCTGGATTAGGATGTGGGAGAGGGGGTAAACCTTGGGGCCGGGAGTGAAAGGCCGATTGCCCTGGGAACAAACCTCCACCCTGAATTGGCCCATTCGCTATCGTAATTAAAAGAGTAGTGCCCAAGATAAAAAAAAAAAAAGGGTCAGGCGGGGGCCCAGGTTGCCAAGACAACGGATGAGAGAGGGCAGAGCAGTAAGTCTAGTAGCAAATGCTGCCAGGTATCAGGCTGGAGGCAGGACTTCAGGGGGGCTTTAAAGAGTCCACACAGACGGGATCTCTGGGCCTCCTGGTAACTTGGTGCTTTAGACACAGGGCACCTTAGCAAACAGTAGGGGTGAGGGGGAAAATGAAGGGCCGTGTGACTCAAAAAGGCATGCAGGCTCTTTAATGTCTGGAGAGGGGGGCAAGAAGTCAATGATGAGGCTCCTCCGGGATATTCTGCAGGCCTTGCAGTTCTCTAAGCCCCTGAAAAAGAGGACAGACGTGATTGAACAGAGGCCCCACCCCAGGCTTGCTCTGACCTCCCCTCCCTCAGAGCCACCCTGGCTCCAGCTTGGCTCCGTTTATAGAGGGGGACAGATGGGCCTTCCAGTCCCTGGCTCTCTCCCTTCCTCAGGTCACCACCCTAAGTGCATTTGGAGACAGAGTCTGGGAGTGGGGTGAGCTGCTCTCACCTCCAGCAACATGTGGATATGGGCTTTGATATTCATTGAGTCCTTGGTGAGGCTGTCGCTGAGCCTGGAGAAAAGAAACAAGAAAGGGCGAAGTGGGCCCCACGATCAGAGGATGAGGCTTCCTCCTCACTTCAAGAGCTACCTATGTCCTGGACGACTTCCACGCAGCAGGTGGTCGGACACCCACTATCTGACCTGCTCCTATCCAGAAATGCCTGGCCATCATCTGAGCTGCACTAACTCAAAGAATTAATGAATTACCGAATCCCTACCCTACTCAACGCCAAGTGGTATTAGGTACTGGGGAGACAGCAGAAAACACAACAAACAAAAACTTCGGCCTCATGAAGCTCAAGTTCTCATTGAGAGGGACAACTGATGGAGTAAAATACAGAGTATGTCAGATGGTTCTAAGGATGAGGAAAAAAATTATAGACAATAAGAGGGAAGAAGGAGTACAGGAGTGGGGGCTGCAATTCTAATCAGAGTGCTTAGGGATGGCCTCACTGAGAAGCATTTGAGTCGAGACTTAAAATGAAGAACTGAATCATCTGGATATATGGAGGATGAATGTTATAGACAGCAAATGCAAAGGCACCAAGGTGGGGGTGCACCTGGCACATCTGAGGCACAACAGAGGCAGTGTGGCTGGAGAATAAGTGAAGGCGGATTGCAGGCGGTGAGGTCAGAGAGCGGGAGGCAGATACGTAAAACCTACAAGGTCATGGTTAAGGACTCTGGCTTTTACTGTAAGTGGGATTTGATCATAGCAGGAATGTGAACTGACTAGGGTTTTATTTATTTATTAAAATATATTTTTATTGATTTTTTACAGAGAGGAAGGGAGAGGGAGAGAGAGTTAGAAACATCGATGAGAGAGAAACATCCATCAGCTGCCTCCTGCACATCCCCTACTGGGGATGTGCCTGCAACCAAGGTACATGCCCTTGACCGGAATCGAACCTGGGACCTTTCAGTCTGCAGGCCGACGCTCTATCCACTGAGCCACACCGGTTAGGGCCTGAATAGGGTTTTAGAGGATCCATGTGGCTGCTCTAGCTGGTATGGAAGCAGGAAGCCCAGCGAGGAAGCTACTGCAATAGTCCATGGGAGACATGGACTCAGGCCACAGTAGCAGCAGTTGAGGTGAGGAGAAATAATTGGATTTGGGATATATTTTGAAGGTAGAGTCAACAGGACTTACCAAAGGGTTAGATGTTGGGTGTCATAGAGAGTGCTCAAGAAAGGCCTGAGCAACTGGGAAGCTAGAGTTGCCTGAAACCACTTTGGCCCTGGAATGTTGAGTTACACAAACCAGTGCATTCCTTCAATAAGCCAACTGGGTTCATTCTCACTCAAAAGAATCCTCAATGACAAAGGGTCACGGGAGGCCTTTCTGAAGAATGTAGAATGAGTAAGAGTTAAACAGTAGGAAGGTCTTTTCCACAAAGAAGACCAGACAGCAGGAAAAAGCTTTTTGAGGAGCAGTCAGGCGAGAGTATTAGAAAATTAAGTGAATGATGGAAGAAAATTGGGTCCAAGAAGAAGTAAGGGGCTAGATCACGCAGGATCTTGATATCATGATAAGGAATGTGGACTTCATTGTGCTGAGCTATCTGTAAATGCAGGAGTCAGTTTTAGGGAAACTAAATACTGTAAGAAAGTAGAAGGCTACGACACAGGATGATAAATTAGAAAAAAATAGTATAAACGTATTTACATATCAATATCTCCCAAATATATATCTTCAGTCCAGACCTCTCTCCCGATCTCCAGCCTTGGGAGTTTTAACTACATCTTCAAAAACCCAACCTTAATGTTTAACAAGCACCTCACACTTAACAGATCCTAGATTGAACTCCTGATCTTCTCTAGATCTGCTCCCTACCCCTGCCTTCTCCATCTCAGATAATGGCAACTCCATCCTTTCAGTTTTTCTTTTTCATCCTTCCAGTTTTTCAGCCCACAACCTGAACTGCTCTTTCACTCACACCCCACATCCAATCAAGCATTCTATTTAAAATTGTAACTACAATTTTTCTTATCTGCATTCCATGCTGTTCTCTGTAGAATGGTTTGTGACATACTACATCATATACATGTTTTCGTCTGTCTCCCCTTACTAGAATGTAAACTGTGTAAGATTTGGCAGAGATTTGGTCTGCTTTGTTCCCTGCTGTATCCCCAGGAACCAAAACAGTGTGTGGAACATAGTAAGCACCCAATGCATATTGAAGGAATAAGTGAATGACTATTCTACTCAAAGGAACGTGAAGTCCTCAAATGATGCTTATGGACAAGAAGTAAATAGAGGGTGTTGTTGCCAGAAAGCAAGAATGCTTTCAAGAAAATCTAGGGTAGTGATCAAAGAATAGAGGAATGAAATTGATCAGCTCGATCCCTTGATCAGGGACAATTTGAACATCAAAGAAAAGAATTAATGGTACAAGCTTAATCTATGAAAGGCTATGAGTTCAACACTTAAAAAGAAAAAAAGAAAAGTCATCAAATGCTAGTTGTAACACAAAAGGGATATATTTAATTTATTGCTACTGATTTAACATGTAAGGCAGTGTTAATAGTCATATGGTTATTCTGCTCCTTCTATAATGACATGTCTGTTTATGGGTGTGAATGTGTATTCTGTGTGTAATCAGGAAAGAATACACAAAGAGACCTGATCCTCCTACTCCCCAAACAAAGAAATATACTAAGAACAGGAAGGACTGATAGGACATTTTTGCTATATAAAATAACCTGAAAGAAAGTTGAAAGTTTGCCATACGAAACCACACATTTTAAAGAGAGCAAGCTACACAGACTCAAATCCTCATCTTCTAGAAAGAATAAACTTCTAGGGATTCCCACTAATTATAATTAAGAGAGATTCAACCAGATTTCTCATCACAATAAAGGACCACACCAATATATCAAAAAGACCAGACAAGGGAGCAGGCACTGACAACTTAAAGACATCAAGTCTCCTAAAATTAAAATCTATTTGAAAGGCTCATAAATCCTGTGACATAACAAGGAGAGTTTTGTTACAGAAAATGGTCTTGGTCTAAATGACCACCAGTTCAGAATTGCGTTGGCCTGTGAGAGCAGGCCCCTCAAGTAAACTGTTCACCAACTGGCCTGATCACTAAGGTTTAGAAATCTCAGCAGGTCTGAGGCTCTATTATGTCTAACACTGAGACCCTGGAAAGGTTTGAAAAGAGATGTACTGAAACCCTAAGGGAGGCAACGCTGGAAGAAATGAATGTAGGAATAAAGATCAATATAGCCCAGAAGGCATTTTAGATCAGTGATAGTCACTTTAGTGAGGTGCTGTTAATCTAAGTATATCGCTCAGGGTCCCCTCACTCACTCCACCTGAGCCATGCTCACCTCTCCTGGCAATTCCTCTAACACAGTAGGCACACTGGTCCCCTTGCCAGGAATGCTCTTCCCTGGACGGCCCCCTACCTTGTTCACTCAACCAAGTCACTCGAATGTCACCTCCTCCGGGAGGCTTTCCCTAGCTACATTTCAAACCTCTCATCCACACTCCCAATTCCGCTTCCCTGCACAAAACCTTAAAAGCAACCGGAGCCCATACTTTCTTCCCACATTGCCTCCCCATCACCACCAACAGAGGCCTGCTTCAATCCCCACTTTAACCTGTTACCAGCATTCACTTTTAGATTCATTCAACAAACACAGACTGCCTACTATATGCTATGTACTATTCTAGTCACTTGGGGCATAGACAAAATATCTACCTTTAGAAACCTTATATCCCAATAGGAGGCGGCAATGAACATCCGAAAGAAGTAAATTGCACAGTAAACATTAGGGGGTCATAAGTATCAGGGAGAAAGAAAAAGTAGAGCGAGGGAAGGGAATCAGGAGTGCCAGGGGTTGCAATTTTAAAGTTAGGTTACAGAAGACCTCTTTGAGGAAGTGACATTTTTAAAAAATATATTTTTATTGATTTCAGAGAGAAAGGGAGAGGGAAAGAGAGAGAGAAACATCAACGATGAGGGAGAATCATTGATTGGCTGCTTCCTGCATGTCCCCCACTGGGGATTGAGTCCGCAACTGGGGCATGTGCCCTTGACCAGAATTGAACCCGGGACCCTTCAGTCCTCAGGCCGATGCTCTACCCACTGAGCCAAACCGGCCAGGGCGAGGAAGTGACATTTAAGCAAGACTTACACTGAGGAAGGAGAAAGGAGCCACGCAGGAAGAAGTACTGCAGACAGAAATAACAGCCACTGCAATCCCCCTGAGGTGGGATCATTTTGGGGTTTTTTAAGAAGCCTGTGAAGGTCAGTGTGGTGAGAGCACTGAACGAGCAAAAAAAATAAAAAATAAAAAAATAAAAATAAAAATAAATAAAAAATTAACAGGTCTGGTCAGTGTGGCGTTGACCTATGAACCAGGAGGTCATGGTTCAATTCTAGGTCAGGGCACATGCCCGGGTTGTGGCTGGATCCCCAGTAGGTGGCACGCAGGAGGCAGCCGATCCATGATTCTCTCTCATCATTGATGTTTCTCTCTCTCTCTCCCTTCCTCTCTGAAATCAATACAAAATATAAATAAATAAATAAAAGATCTTAAAAATATTATCAGGAGGTGAAGTCAGAGGTATCTTGTTTTATTGTTAGTGATGCATAACAGTATAGGTCTTCTAGAATGTACGCCTTTAAGAAGCCCTCTGTCTTGTTCACTGCTGCCTCCCTACCTTCAAGCACAGAGTCTGCCATACAGCACATGCCCAAGACAGGTTGGTGCGAATGAAAAATACAAAGACCATTGTTGAGCGCTTAATATGTGCTACACCCAGGGCTGAGCTTTGCATCCCCCCTTTCTCCAGCCCTACCCCCGAGGCGGAGGGGAGATGGGTCCCTAAGTATCCCAGGAAGCCATGGGGAAAAGGAGAGGTGTTGCAAATGGTGGTGTTCTTAGACACTATCCTCATGGAATAGACTTACTCTGTGAGGAGGTTGCTCTTACGATCAATAAACTTGAGAGCTTCTGCCAATGTCAACTCCAGGAAAAAGCCATATCCAAGGGCCACGTAGATCCGTGAGGTGTCTGAGCTAGGGAAACAGTGGTTAGAGGGTTCTTATCCCTGTTTAGCATACCACACGGTTTATTTAAGACTTTTTTACTCCCCTCCCCTCCTTCCCTTCCCCAAACTGCAGCTCTGGGAGAGCAGGAATTTTGTCCTATTTTATTCACTGTCACATCTCCAGCTCCTAGCACAGTGTCTGGTACATAGCAAATACTAAAAAAAAAATATTCGTTGAACGAAGAAAGAAGAAAGCTGAACCCTGTGGGCTTAAAGGGGCGGGAAGACACTCACACAACTGTGTCAACGAAGAAATTACAGCCCAAATCCACCTGCATGTATAACTCCGAGTGTTTGGCTTCCTGTGGGGCCAGAAAAAAAGAGGGAGGGGTTAGCGGTCAACTTTTAGGCCACATGACAGGTTTCGGTCTGGGTTATCTCCTCCCTTGCCCCCAAAAGAAGGTACCCAACCTTGGCATCTTTACCTGGAGACGCTCAATGACATTTCTCAGTTGAAGGTATTTGGACAGCTGCTCATATACCTTGTCACGATGGTCCAGTACCTTTCTGATGGGACATGATGGGACAAGAGTAAATGGTGACCAACAGGAAGCCCTGTCCTTGGAATACCTCATATTATGACCCTCTGAGACCCTCAAGTCTCCGTGCCCTAAAGAGGGGCTTTAGTGCAGAAGTTAAGATTTGGACTCTGGGTCAGATTGCCTGGGTTTGAATCTAGGCTCTCCTTTTACTAGCTGTGTGACTTTGGCAAGTAAATAACCCCTTTGGGATTCAATTTCCCCGTCTATAAAATAGGGATGACAAGTATTACCTCCTAGAGTCATTAGATAGGTTACATGAGTGTTTACTATACAGTACTTAGAATAGTGCCTATCAAATAGTAAGCTCCATATGTGTTAGCTATTATTTATTAGTATTATTATATTACTCCCAATGCCTCCCTCCAATCAGAATGTCTTATTCTCACCCTAGAAAAATCCTCCATCCCTTTTAGGATGCGCTTTTAAAAAATTGTTTATTGATTTCAGGGAGGTTAGGTGAAGGAGAGATAGAAACATCAATGATGAGAATCATTGATAGGTTGCCTCCCCGGACTGAGGCCGAAACCCAGGCATGTGCCCTGAGGGGAAATTGAAAATCGCGACCTCCCGATTCATAGGTCCACACTCAACCACTGAACCACACCGGTGGGGCTAGGATGCTCATAATACTAGTTCTGAACACTCTATTTCCTGCTCAGATTGTAGTAATAGTTTTTCATACTCATTGAACCTCTAGTACCCACATTAAATCCTTTACAAGAACTGCTCAAAACCACTGATGGGTCAAGAGTAAAATGGAAGGATCCATCAACTTGCCCATTTCACAGATGAGAAAACTGAGGACCATAAAGGCCGGGCGAGGCACGTGTTCACACCGATGGCTAAATGGCCCAAACTGGTTTCGAACCCGAGAACTCTGGCCTAGGAAATCCAGCTCTTAACAGTTCAGTGACATCGCAGGCCGCGCGTGCGCGGACACATCCTCTATGAAGATGCCAAGTCCCAGTCAAGTAGCACCCCAACGGGCGCCCCTCCTTCCCTCTTGAATGGCGCGTAGGGCCGGGCTCCAAAAACCTTGCCCACCAATCAGAAGGCTAGGCCCTGACTCCTACCGCCCAGCTCACCACGTGGCAAGTGCCCTACGCCCCGCCCCCGCCCCCCCCCCCCCCACTGCCACTCACTGCAGGTCCCGCTGCAGCACGTCGGAGATGAAGGCTTCGTAGCGCAGCACTTTCTCCCCCGGGGCATCCAGGGCCCGCCGCTTAGGGGGCGTCGCCATGATGGGCTCCTGAGGAACAGGGAGGGGGAAGACCACGTTGAACACTCAGTGTGTCCGCAGACACAGTACATCCGCCCCCTCTCCACGTCGGGAGTGGGCACATCCGGCTAACGCTGGTGTGTGTGTGTGGGGGGGCCGTCCGCCTTCTTCCCCTTCCAACTCGGGGGCCCGCCACCCAGGGATACCCCAACGCGGCCCTCACCTTAGAGCCCCCGGCAGTAAGGAAGGTTGCTAAGAACCATGGCTTCCGGGTGGCGCGGTTGAATGACGTACGAAGAGGGCGCGGGCCAATCAAATAGCCAGGCGGGGCGGGGCTGTCCGAAGCGGAAGAAAAAGGAGCGGCGGAGAGGAGAGGGGCGGGGCTAGCGGACTCCCGGGAGATTGCGGAAGTGGCCGAGCGTGGGAACCCGGGCTGCGCGCGCGCGCGGAGCCTCCTGGGACCGTTGCGTGGCTGGGGGCGGGCCTTCCTGGGATTTGGCGGGTTCTGGAGCCGCCGGGATGCACCGTAGGCGTAGGGCATAAAAAGCATTTTGTATCTAAAAGCCAGAGCCCTGCAGCTCTGCTGGATGGTTAACCACGACGGTAGAATCTGTCATTTTTCTGTTCTCGGTACTGACAGCCGTTTTTATTTACGTGGATAATTGAAAATTGACTAATTATGAAACCTGACAACCTCAAAACAAACTTGTTGAGCATCACTTTGTAGAAACAATGTGAATTGAAATATTCCACCCACTAGCCAACCCAAGGAATGTTTGCTCTTGGTTCAAGAATGTGCTATCGATCACAATATCCCCCACCCCCAGACCCCCAAAACACATCAAAAAATAAAAAGAAAAGAAAGAAAAGCCAGAGCCTGGGAAGCGGGAGTGCAAGAGTGGGTTATGGTTCCGATCTGTCAAAGGGGAGTACAACCCTGTGCTCTATCGCCCTGGGTTTTTATTTTTTTTCACGGGGAGTTTGGCTTTGGCCGTTGGGAATGGGAATGAATGTGAGCGTTTAAAAAGTTTTAAACGGAGACAGGTTTTCAAAAAATTCACCCTTGATAATTCCAGCTCCGTGGCTCCCAGGGCATAACTGGGGTTCAAGCAGAAGTTAACACACTGTTTAATCACTTCATTTAATAGAAGCATCAAATAGAGGGTTGCCGAATTCCTCTGTCCAAGATTGGCTATCTTGTATTTAGAAATAGTTTCTATATATTTTTTATATATGTAAGCTTTCATTCATTTTTTTTTTTTTTTTTTGCATTCAAGTTACGGAATGAATGTATTTCCCAAGTTCGATTTTTAAATAAAAGCATTTCACCCAGCAAGTGCAGGCCTGAGCCTGGAGGAGAATTCAGGGCAGGGATTCCCCACATGCTATTCCCGCCTGTGGGGCCTAGAGCAAGTCAAGCTTTTCTTTGCCCTTAGAACAAAATGATTGTAAAGAAACATTGAGATTTAAACATTTTGGGGGTAAATCTTTTCATGCTACATATAATTTAAATTATATTTAGAGGTATTGAAACAGACACTGTAGGTTTGAAATGTAAAAATAAAGTTGGAAACATGGTCTTAAGAAGTAAAAATTGTCGCTCTGGCCAGTGGACTCAGTGGTTAGAGCGCCGGCCTGTGCACCAAAGGGTGGTGGGTTCGATTCCCGGCCAAGGGCACGTACCTGGGTTGCATATTCAATCCCGGGCCCCCAGTCAGGGCTTGTGCGGGAGGCAGCCAACCCATGTGTCTCTCTCATACAGATGTTTCTCTCTCGCTCCCTTTCTCCCTCCCTTCCTGCCTTTTTGCCTTCTACTCTCTGTAAAAAGCAATGGAAAAAATATCCTCGGGTGAGGATTAAAAGAGAATAAGTAAAAAATTTTAAAAAGAAAAAATTATTTTTGTGAAATGCAAGTTAATTGACTTAGACCCATCTCCAGCTCACCAGAACTCTGTTCTCCCTGTTACATAAAGATAATAAATGTTAGTACCCTTTTTCACAGGAACAATTTTTACATTTCAAATCTACAGAAAAGTTGGCAGTGAACACCCACCCATACAGCCTTTACTTAGACTCACCAGTTGTTAATATTTGACCACATTTACTTTCTTTCAAGACCACAGGATAATTGTTGACATATCATGTTGACATTATGACATATAATGACAATAGCATTCCAGCTTTTGGATGGCCTGTGTGTGTTTTTTTTAATTTAATTTATTGGGGTGAGATTGGTTCACAAAATCATACAGGTTTCAAGTGTACAACTCAATAAAACATATTAGCACCATTATGTATCAAAGTATTACCAGAACATGCATGGCAGCATTTTGTGTTACAGCAAAACATTAGAAATAACCAAAATATCCATTAATAATGGATGTCTCTAATTAATAAAGGTATGTCATTACTACAGAACATGAACAGTGCATCAGAAAGTTACAATCCAGGACCTGCATGTACCTAAAAACATGGCCTGAAAAGAATAAAATCTTAAAAATAAAACTCTAAAACGTCTTTTAATATTTTTTGTAAACCAGGTTACCGAACAAAAAATTCTGTCTCTGGTTCTCTAGGAATGTATTTTGCCTTCATTAAATTTTTAAAAATGTTATTAGACCTGGAAAATATTATGCTAAGTGAAATAAACCAAACTGAGAAAGACAAAGATCACATGATCTCACTTATTTGTGTAATCTAATGAACAAAATAAATTGAACAACAAAATAAGACCTGAAGCAGGGAGGCATGAAACAGACTGACATACCTCAATGTGGGGGTGGGGGGACGAAAAGAAATAAACCAAAGAACTTACATACTTATATGCATAGTTGGGGGGCAGGGGGAAGGGTACGGATTGGGAGAGGGGGGAAAGGGGGAGTTGGGAGATATCTGTAATACTATCAATAATATCTCTATATAAAACCCTAATATGCAAATAGACCAAACAGCGGTGGAACAACCAAACAAGCGGTCGCTATGATGTGCACTGACCACCAGGGGACGCGTGCAGAGCAAGGTGGATGTCGGCAGCAGATGGCAGAACACAGAACATGGTGGGCATCGGCTGTGACGGGATGGTGGAGCAGGTGAGCAGGGGTGCAAGACCAAGGTGGGACACTGGTCACTGTCATTGGGGCGATCCTCTGGTGGTTACTGAAAATTCTATGCTTCTGTGTGCCACGGTCTGCCAGGCACTCGCACCTGCTGCCAGCGCCCAGCACCAGCCCTGATTGCTCAGCACTATTAGCAGTGTGAGTGGTGGCTGCCAGCCCCGATCACCCCTCAGGACTTCTCTACCACCCCCTGCTCCTGAGGGGTGATCGGGGCTGGCAGCTGCCTCTCCCACCCACTGCCAGCAATGGCCCCGCCTGCACCTGCTGCCAGTGCTGGAGCCACTGCTTGCACCCACTGCTGGGGTCGGCCCTGCTTGCACCTGCAGCTGGCATCAGAGCCACCACTCGCACCTGCTGCTGGTGCCCAGCACTGGTCCCAATCACTCAGCACCGTCAGGGGGTGCGAGTGGTGACTGCCAGCCCCAAACACCCCTGAGGGCTTCTCCACCTCCCCCTGCTTCTGAGGGATAATCAGGGCAGCAGCCACCACTCGCACCTGCTGACAGCGCCCGCTCTGCTCACACCCACTGCTGGCGCCAGCCCCAATTACTCTGCTGTGCAGGAGCAGTGACGGGAGCAGGGATGCCAGAAGACAGGGGATGGGGGCTGTGGTGGGAGGGCGCGGAGGATGGACCGAGATCTGCCCCTGTGCACACTGCAGCCTCCCAGCTCACAGTTCCTTTCAAAGTGCATGAACTCATGCACTGGGCCCCTAGTAAAAATATATGTAAAAAATTTTGAAACAATTGCTTATTCACTAGAATTTTAAAAAATAGCACAGAAGGGTTTAGTATACCATTCACTGAGTTTGCTACAATGGTTAAATCTTATGTTACTTAGTATGATGTCAAAGGAAATTGACATCAGTGCAATGTATGTTGTGGAGAGCGGCCACAGTGTTTGGACAGATTCAAGCCTTGGACTAAAGAGAGGACACAGTCCTCTCACGGCCACGTGCAAGTCCCAGCTTGGAGGGCAGAGCCCTCCCAGCACAATTATAGCCAACAGCTGTAGTTGTAAGCTTGAACCTATGGTCTGAACATGTGGTCCCACGTGCCTGAATGATGTGGGCTTGATAGAGTTCAGGTGCATGTAATTGAGTAGGATTGAAACCCACGAGAATGTTGTAACCATCTGACCACGCCCTTCCTTTGCCTCGTGGCATCTGGCTATAAAATAAAGACACGACTTGTAGTCCGTGGTGCTGTTGCTAGCTCTCCATCAGAGAGGACAGCGTCCCACCCAGACCCAGCTTTTATTCTCTTGTCTGTCTTTTCTCAATCCTTCACTGCCCCCTCTCAGGCTCATCGAACCTGGCTGAGCTGGCTTGGCACATAAGGCGCCCAACGTGGGGCTGAGTATGCCATGGCTGTGCCGGCTCGCCACAGTATGTATATAGTTCTCTGCTATTTATCACATGTGTAAATTCAAGTATCCTCTACCACAATACAGAAATATTCTTTCACTGTGATTATCTGCTACCCTTTTATAGTCACTGCGGACTCCCCCTCTTCCCACTATCCCTAACATCCTCTTTGTTGGAATGTCTCTTCGTGTCCTTTAGTCGCGTGTGCACAATCTTCAAGACCCCTGGTGATAAGTAGGAACTCATCAAAGCCTTTCTTGTCTGTTCCATTCCCTGGGTCTTGTTGAATTTATGACTGACATGTTGGTTTATTGCTTGCCCCAATCAGGATTGAGAGATCAGCTAGCTGTGATCTTGGCCTTTCCTGAATGTTAGCCACTCAAATCATTGTATTTGATAATGCCCTTAGTATGGAATTCCTTACTTTGCTCTAAACAAAGTCAGGTGCCTCCTGCAGAAGAGATGCTTGTCCTTTGGGCCTGCTCACTCCAGGTGAAACGTCTGTGTCTCAGAGCTGGGGGACGGGGAGGGACAGGAAAAGCTCCAGGTGAAAACAAAACATTCTCACCATTCTCACTGAGATTCAGTAGACTTTCTTCAATAAGCACTTCTCAATTTGCTGTAACACTTTGGTCAATTTCAAGTCTTTAACTGGTTGTTTGGACATTTTTGTCCGCTTTTGTAATTGCTTTTTGGGGAGAGGATTTGCCAAGCTCCTCATCTAGCCATTCAAGAAGCCTCTTCCTTGCCCACTGGTACCGGCTCAGGCAGCGTACTCAGGGGACTTCCTCGGGGTCTCGATCTCTGCTCCACATGGGTCTCCCTCGCACCAGCCTGGAGCTGCTGCTGGAGAAGTGCATCGGTTAGAGCCTGAGGCAGCTCAAGGGGCTCATCCTGCTGGACAGGGAGAGCTCCAGGTGCTAGAAGCTAGAAGGTGGACATCCTGGAAATGTCCGTGCACTCCTATAGGAGCTACCTGTGTCCTCCTGCCTGGTGGCAGCATTTGACCCACATGCTGCCCGCCCACCATGCTCTGGAGCCCACTCTGAGCGCTGGCCAGTTGGAGCACCTGTGGCCGGTGCACTGCGGCACTCCCCGCAGCCCACACTTGCCCTCCCCACCATCCCCCTCCCCCTCTGTCCCCGGCTCCCCCTACCCTCAATGTCTGTGCCTCTGATGGCCCTGGTAGGCCCCTGGCCGTTCCATGGATCCTGTTGACTGCCTCTGAGGACTGAGGAAGCTTTGGTGGCAGCTGCTGTTCCTACCACAGCAAATCCTCATGAAATGGTGGGAACATGACCAACAGTGGGGCTCCCTCCTTGTCTTGGGCATCCAAATCAGCACCCATAGCCAGGGCACAGCCCGGATGTTTGTGATGTGTGTGGCTGACTGAAGGCCAGGGGAGCTCAGCTTGAGGAAATAAGGGAAGAAGCCCTGCCTCACCCCCAACTTGAGGGTGTCTGGGCTGGAGGAGAAGGGGTGGGTGGTTGCAGAGGAGAGGGAAGTCCCCCACCCCCACTAGTGGAAGTAGCTCTAGGCCTGGGCCAGCCCCAGATGCCCAGGCAGCCAACACACCTGTCTCAGCATTGAGAGCTCACCTGACATCTGCTCTGACTGGTCACTGCCTTCCCAGCCCCCCTTGGCCTGCCTCCTTGCCAGTTCTGCCTGGGAACCTCTGGGCAGATAGAAGCAATGACCTGAGGGCTCTGCAGACCAGGGAGGGAGCCATCGCCTCCACTCCTGGGCTCTCATCTCCAAAGCCTCCAATTATAGGGACTGGATGCAGCCAGAGCTCCGTGCTGTTAGGGGTGGGAGCTTCACTAGGCGGGCTTGGGGAAGGTTTCTTTCCCCAAGCATTAACCTAATCTGGTTTATGTGGCAGGTGTGAGGAAGGGGTGGGGCAAGAATGAGGGTGCCCAGTGGCCTCCAGGAGGCCCAGCGGAGAGACAGTGCCAATGGGAGGTGAGCACAGCGCATGTCTCAGCAGCAGAAAGTCAAGGCATGACAGCAGATTAAGGACCAGGGAAACCCCTTTCCTCATTTTCTCTTGCAAACTGCTTCTTGTTGCTCTTCAGGTTTGGTTACTGAAAACAACTTGTTCTTAAGCCTTTTTTTCTTCCCCATGAAAGTAGGAAGAGCCTGCAAAGATTCAGGGAGGGGTCTGCGGATCCCAGGAGTGGTTGCCCAAGACAGGGCTGGAGCCCCACATTCAGTCACGTTCCCACCATTTCATGAGGATTCGCTGAGCATCCTCTCCAAGGTGGGAGTCCTCCCCCCAGTGCCTAGTCCAAGAGCCTGTGCGAGGGACCAGGGCACGAGGGGCAAGAAGACAGAGCTGATGGAGGGGGAGGGTGTCACTAAACCCATGATGACCTGGGCACTGATTTGGGTGGCACCATGTGGGAAGCTGTGGGTGTTATTGAAGAAGACACTGCTAAGACAACAGGGCGACCCCCAGCAAGGTGTCCTGTCCTACCCCCCTCTCTTGGCCCAGCTGGCTGGACTGTAAGCTTCTGGAGGGCAAGGCCAGGGATGAGTACACGTCTGTGTTCCCAAGGTACTGAGCATGCTGGGTGCTCAATAAAAATGGTGGGCTAACAACAACGAAAAGTATTTTCCTTCCTGCAGGTAGATTTTTGATTGCATCATTTAAAAATGTTAGTATGCTTAATGAAAATTTATGCCAGTATAGCCGAAACCGGTTTGGCTCAGTGGATAGAGCGTCGGCCTGCGGACTCAAGGGTCCCAGGTTCAATTCCGGTCAAGGGCATGTACCTTGGTTGCGGGCACATCTCCAGTGGGGGGTGTGCAGGAGGCAGCTGATCGATGTTTCTCTCTCATCGATGTTTCTGACTCTCTATCCCTCTCTCTTCCTCTCTGTAAAAAATCAATAAAATATATTTAAAAAAGAAAAGAAAATTTATGCCAGTATAAACAGTTTAAATACGAATGACTTATGTATACTGTTGCTTTGACTCTTGTTTTGTTCCAAAAATACAATCACCATGCAGTGTCTGTATTTTATATGTATTCATATATACTGTGTAGGTGATGATTGTGATGCATAAGAATGAAGTGATATTGTATTATTCCAAACAGTGGAAGATATCAGTTTAAAGCTTTAATAAATGAGTATATTATTACTCTCCCTTATTAATGGTGCCTTTAAGGGATTAGTTTCATTGTTGTTGGTTTTTTTTCACATGTTACTTCTGTTTAACATTCTTTTCTCACTTCTAGGAAAAAATCGTTTTTCTCCTTTAATATCCCTCATAACAGATGAAATATTGCCTCCTTTCCATGGGCATCTGTGGTTAATGCATTGACATAATCAGATGTTTGCTCAAATAGTAGATCCCTGTGATGTTTAGTTTCTTTTTAAAAAATATATACTTTTTATTGATTTCAGAGAGGAAGGAAGAGGGAGAGGGAGAAACATCAATGATGAGAGAGAATCATTGATTGGCTGCCTCCTTCATGTCCCCTATTGGGGATAGAGCTCACAACCTGGGCATTTGCCCTGGCTGGGAATCAAACCCTGACTTCCTGGTTCATAGGTCAACGCTCAACCACTGAGCCACACCAGCTGGGCATCAAACAAATTCTTATATAGGGTTAGTGGATGGGGAAAAAAATCTTAAGTTAGTGAGTTCCCAGGGTCTGCCTTCTTTCATTGCCCTTGCAAAAATTGGCCCCGGAATGCTGCCAAGATTAGCCCTGAGCACTCTGTCCCTTCAGATAGGTTCTGTCCTTGATGGGGGCTTAAGGCTGCCTTATCTTCAGGGCCTACTCTCCTTCTTGTAACCAGTCCTTCAGTTTCCCAGGGTCTGTATGAAAATCTCTCTGTGATGTCAAACAGCTCAATGTGTTCCAAACAGTTTAATCTATTCCTGGAAGAGAATCGTCAGTATTTACAGAAACAATGTCAAATGAATGGTGGGGTGGGTTATAATTCTCACTGTTACAGTATCTTAGTCAAAACGAAAAACCAACAGTAATATATTGTTATTAACGAAAATTCCAAACTTTATTTTAATTTCACCAGGTTTTTTTTCCATTAATGCTATTTTTCTGGTCTAGAATACAATCTAGGTATTACATTGCATTTAGTTATCATGTTTCATTAATTACCAGTCTCCTATTGTCTGCAACAATTTTCCCCTCCCTCCGTGTTTTTAATGATCTTACAGTCTTAAGTAGTATTAGCCAGGCAACCTGTAGAATGTCACCCAATCTGGGTTTTTTTCTGATGGTTTTTCTGATTAGACTGGAGTATAGGTAGGAGCGGGTGACAGTAGAAAGTATTTTTGGTATGGGGGCTCTTTAGATACTCATTGTCCTGCCTCTCTCCATCTTGGGAGGAGACCCAAGTCCTGACCTCTGCAGGTGGAGAGGGCCAAGAACTATATGACTCCAGCACCTCCTGGTTAGGGTAAGTTGAAGTAAATCAATATCAGCAATATTTCCTGAGATTTTGCAAAGCCATGACATCTTAGTTCTTTTTAATGCTTTGGGGTTTCAATAACACTTTTTTGAGCAAGCAAGGTTTCAATTTATAATGCTCTGTAAAATGGTTATCTTTCTTCTCAGAAAGATAATTATTTATTTCTTCTATCTGACTCAGAATCAGTCCTGCCTCTCAATACAGATACTTTTGGATGTATGCATGTCTTTGTCATTTCATACTTTCTTAGCCTGCTTTGTTTTTCCAATACAAGTTAACACCACTTGGTATATAACTTATTATTAGTTTAATTTTGACTTCCACCAGTAGAATGTAAGTTCTCCATATGTGCTATGTTGTGACTCTTCACTGATGAATCCTCAGTACCTTTATGTAGCAAGTTCTGTATAGGTAGCTGAATGGATTTAACAAATAGAAGTAATGGCCTGAATACAGGCATTGTGGCTTGAAACACGGGTATTTTGCCAGCAGGAGGAGCTCCAGGATATCTGAATGGGCGGGAACAATTCATTTGCTAGGCGGAGTTCCCGCCTAGTGCTTGTGCAAGTTAACCCTGTACCTGAAATTCCTGAGGATCTTGTTTAGGATAATGCTCATTTTTATCCAGGAGGCCTGGGTTATGGCCCAAGATTCTTCATTTTTTTAAGAAAGGTTTATTAGAAAATTCTCACCTTGAACTCTGTAGCATGTGATGCAATTTCACCACTCATTAAAACCAACTGGAGGAAATCCGCCTGTTTCCAAAGTGGTCCTTCTAAAAAATGTATAAAAAGCAGTTTCTGCTGTGACTTGTGCTCTATACCTCTGCCCCTTGACATTCCAAAGAATCCCACCAATGGCCATGGGTACCCATTTTACAGATGGGAAACTGAGGCACCAAGAAGCTGTTGTACCAGTGGTTAGTGCAGTGGTTGTTAGGAGTTGCCCTTTTCTGCCCAGGCCAGGTGGAAGGTGATGGAAGAGAGAGACTGAGGGGTCTGTTTGGTGTTTTCCCTAGGCCCTGAAGGAGGGAAGGTTCTCAGAGCAGACCCACCTGGTAAGTGGAAACCTCTTGGGAACTGTTGAAATTCTAGAAGGGAAAATGTCTTTGGGGAAATTAACCCTTTGCACTCGCTTGCTTTTTTCTCAATTCCTTTATTCTACTCGGGATTTAATTTTTTAAATACCCCAGATTTTACAAAGCCGGCAGTAGAATAAAAAACTGGAGTTTCTTTTCTTTTTTTTTTTAAAAAAAATATATTTTATTGATTTTTTACAGAGAGGAAGGGAGAGAGATAGAGAGCTAGAAACATCGATGATAGAGAAACATCGATCAGCTGCCTCCTGCACACCCCCTACTGGGGATGTGCCCACAACCAAGGTACATGCCCTTGACCGGAATCGAACCTGGGACCCTTGAGTCCACAGGCCGATGCTCTATCCACTGAGCCAAACCGGTTTCGGCTGGAGTTTCTTTTCATACAAACTTATTTATTTGGATTTTTTTATATTTCAAATTATTGATACATTCAAAGAGTATAAAAAGAGCTGCTACCGATGCTAACAGTGTCGAGTCACACTCAACATCCGAGTGCAAAAGGTTAAACCTTTATTTTGGCATTTCTTTGTCCACATTACATTTTTTTAAAAATCCTCACGGAGGACATGGCGAGAGAGAGAGAGAGAGAGAGAGAGAGAGAGAGAGAGAGAGAGAGAGAGAGAGAGAAACATTGATGTGAGGAAGAAACATTGATCGGTTTCCAGTACCCTCCCTGACTAGGGATCAAACACAAAATCCAGGTATGTACCCTAACCAGGAATTGGGAATTGAACCAGCAACTATTTGGTGCATGGGACGACACTCTACCAACTGAGTCACTCTCCACATTAAAATATATATATATATAATTGATTTCAGAGAGGAAGGGAGAGGCAGAGAGATAGAAACATCAATGATGAGAGAGAATCATTGATCAGCTGCCTCCTGCTGATCACACTAGGGTTTGAGCCCACAACCCGGGCATTTGCCCTGATTGGGAATCGAACCATGACCTCCTGGTTCATAGGTCGATGCTTAACCACTGAGCATGCCAGCCGGGCTCTACATTTTTAATATTTATCACATTTCTTCCAGGTGGGGAGTTTATTTAAACACCCATGGTAAACTTCTCAGCAGGACATATTTGGGGAACAACTATGCAGTTATCTGGACATGGTAAAAGTCACAAGGGATGATACTGTGGCCTTAATATTGGAAAGGCCCTGAATTAGAAAAGCTACGTGTGACAGGCTGAGTAGTGGTCCCTAATGATGTCCAGGTTGTGATCTCTGGGGAAAACGTCTTTGGGGAAAGCAAAGACTGTGCTGCCAGGTTGGGATGTGGGTAGAAGTTACATTACGGTCTCTGTAATGTTCACTTATATAGCAAAAATGGATTTTGCAGCTGTGATTAAATTAAGGATCTTGAGATGGGGAGGTTATGCTGGATTCTGCAGGTGTAATCACCAGTGTCCTTATCAGTGGGGAAGCGATTTTCAACCTTTTTTTATCTCATGGCACACAAAGTAATTACTCAAATTCTGCAGCACACACAAAAAAATACTACATTTTTTGCCGATCTAACAAAAAAATAGGTATAATTTTGATTCATTAACACCAGACGACTATTGTTGTATTGGCTGTTGTGATTTTTTTATTTGACAATCTAAGGGAAAAGAGTTCAGTGCCCCTGACTGAATAGTCAGGTATTACATGTTTTAAAAATTCTCATGGCATACCAGTTAAAAATTGCTGCTGTAAAGGACCAAAGTCATATACCAGGACTCATTACCAATAGATTCAAGCTGCCTTTTCAAAGGAATCATCTTCTGAGCCTCTACATGACTTTCAAGCAAGAGACTCCAATGAAAAACCACCCTGGAATCCTACTGGGAGTGCCTCTATTGGGTCTTCCTTTCTTTATCTCCTGATAGAAGTATCACTAATCACATGCATTCTGTCATGTCTAATTAAGACCAGCAGCACTGTCCTATCCAAACAGATGATCTAAGCATGGTTAAGGAACATGTCAAACAACATACTGCCCCTCCAACTTATTATGGGGCCTTCTTAACTTGATTCTTAAAACGTATTCATCCTGTGATTTTGTTTTTTCTCCCAACAGATTTAGCCAGTGAAGAAAGGATCCCATCTTGGTCAAGAGGAAGGGTTCTAAAGAATTAAAACAGACTCCAGTTTTTGTTTCAACTTCTGCATCCTTTCCTTTTTTTAAAATTTCTTTATTGATTAAGGTGTCACATATTTGTCCTCATCCCCCCATTCCCATCCCCCACCCCTTCCCACGGATGCCCCCACCCCCCTGTTGTCTTTAACCATTGGTTAGGCTTGTATTCATGCACACAAGTCCTTTGGTTGATCTCTCCCCCTTACCCCCACCCTCCCCTACCCTCCCTCTGAGGCCCGACAGTCCGGTCGATGCCTCCTTGTTTCTGGGTCTGTTCTTGTTCATCAGTCTATGTTGTTCATCATTTCCCCTAGCTGAGTGA
Source organism: Cnephaeus nilssonii (assembly GCF_951640355.1). Classification (NCBI taxonomy): domain Eukaryota; kingdom Metazoa; phylum Chordata; class Mammalia; order Chiroptera; family Vespertilionidae; genus Cnephaeus; species Cnephaeus nilssonii. Next base: position 127,332,063 of record NC_137071.1, on the reverse strand, counting down.
GATCATGTGTTACTAGAAATACACTTATAAGAACCGAATGTGAGACGAGCAATAATAGTTCTGCTGACAGGCAAATGAATCAGTCTGTAGTAAGTTTCTTTCTGGACCAACAGATCTTTTGAGACCCAATTTCAATGTCCACCAGTTCCTTATGTGTACATGTCAGCGCTAACTTTTCAGCTCTGGATGGTGGACAAATGGTGGTAATGCAGGTCCGACTCCCTCTGGTTTGGTCTCGCCCGGACCCAGGGGCGCAGCTTCACCCGGACTCAGGGGCGCATGGCCTCACCTGGACCTGGGACCCAGCATCACCCAGGCCCCGGGGCGCGTGGCCTCTCCCGGACCCAGGTGTGCGCGGCCTCACCCGGTCCCGGGATCCAGCCTCACCCGGACCCAGGGGCGCGTGGCCTCTCCCGGACCCAGGGGCATGGCCTCACCCGGACCCGGGATCCAGCTTCACCCGGACCCGGGACCCAGCCTCACCCGGATCCAGGGGCTCACAGCCTCACCCGGACCCGGGATTCAGCTACACCCAGACCCAGGGGCGCGTGGCCTCACCCGGACCCAGGGGTGCGTGGCCTCTCCCGGACCCAGGGGCATGGCCTCACCCGGACCCGGGATCCAGCTTCACCCGGACCCGGGACCCAGCCTCACCCGGATCCAGGGGCTCACAGCCTCACCCGGACCCGGGATTCAGCTACACCCAGACCCAGGGGCGCGTGGCCTCACCCAGACCCAGGGGTGCGTGGCCTCTCCCAGACCCAGGGGCGCGGCCCCACCCGGACCCGGGACCCAGCATCACCCGGATCCAGGGGCGCACGGCCTCACCCGGACCCGGGACCCAGCCTCATCCGGATCCAGGGGCGCACGGCCTCACCTGGACCCGAGACCCAACCTCACCCAGACCCAGGGGCGCGTGGCCTCACCCGGACCCAGGGGTGCATGGCCTCTCCCGGACCCAGGGGCGCGGCCCCACCCGGACCCGGGACCCAGCCTCACCCGGATCCCTTTCCTTTTTTTATCTTCTTCCTCCACAATCTCCTCCTTTCCAAAACGTTGAAAAACCTTAAGGATTACAAAAATGTCTCTCAAAAAACTGTTCTGAAAGCTGTAGACATGAGTTTTCAGTAATGATCATTAGAAAAAGGCATGAAAAACTGAAACAGTCTCTTAACAGTTCCAGCCACAAATTTTTAGCAGTTACAGATAAGGAAAATTGCAACCTGGGACAGACCACAGTTACGCCTTTTCTTGCCCTATATAAACTAATCCTGCTTCAGTCTAGGGAGTTTATTGTTCTTAAATTTCTAACTGATGCACATAAGTTGAATAAAATCTTTAAACACTATTTGAGTCACATTTCTTCTTTTGACGAGTCATTCTGTAATAATAGAGGTTTATTCTTCAGAAGGATATAACAACCCTGAATATTTAGTGACCTAATAGCAGAGCTTCAAAATATGTCAAGAAAAACCTGGTAGAACTGCATTAATTCTACTGTAATCTTATCTAATAAAAGAGTAATATGCAAATTGACCATCACTCCAACACAAGATGGCTGCCCCCATGTGGACACAAGATGGCCACCCCAAGATGGCCAGCAGGGGAGGGCAGTTGGGATCAGGCCATAAGGGGAGGACAGTTGTGGGCAATCAGGCCAGCAGGGGAGGGCAGTTGGGGGCGATTAAGCCTGCAGGGGAGGGCAGTTAGGGGTGACCAGGCCGACAGAGGAGGGAAGTTGGGGGTGACCGGGCCTGCAGGGAAGGGCAGTTGGGGGGACCAGGCCTGCAGAGAAGGGCAGTTAGGGGTGACCAGGCCTGCAGGGGAGGGCAGTTAGGGGTGACCAGGCTGGCAGGGGAGCAGTTAGGCATCAATCAGGCTGGCAGGGGAGTGGTTAGGGGGTGATCAGGCTGGCAGGCAGAAGCAGTTAGGGGCAATCAGGAAGGCAGGCAGGCGAGCAGTTGGGAGGCAGCAGTCCTGGATTGTGAGAGGGATGTCCCAGATTGGAGAGGGTGCAGGCTGGGCTGAGGGCCACCTGCCCCCCCCCCGTGCATGAATTTTGTGCACCAGGCCTCTAGTTAATCTATAATCACAATAGAATATTTTAACACCGCTCTCTCAATAAGCACTAGAATAAGAAGGCAGAAGATAAGAATATGGAAGACTTATGTAACACAATAAACCAACTTGCCCTCATTGACATTTCAAGAACACTCCAACCATCAGCAGAGTATACTTCCTTCACAAGAAAGAGCACATGTAACCCATTTACTCAGGTAGAACATATTCAGGGCCATGAAACCAATCAAATAAATTTCAAAGTACTCAAAAAGTATGTTTTGTGACCAAAATTGAATTAAATTAGACAACAATAACAGAAAGATCTGTGGAAAATCCACAAATGTTTTAAAACCAAATTACACACTTGTGCCGTGCCAGCACAGCCAAGGGTTTGGCGAGCCTGAGAGGGGGCCGGCAAAGGATGAAGAAAAGACAGACAGAGAAAAAGCTGGGTCCAGGTGGATCTTCTGTGCCTGGCTGAGACCACAGAACAGATCCAGACTGCAAGCTGAGCCTTTATTTTATAGCCAGAAGTAAACAAGGTTAGTGGTCACGATAGTTGCAATGTTCTTATAAAAGTTTCACTTGTTTTGGCAGCACTTGCTGCATCTCCCACAGCCCATTAGCTACCCAGGAAAGATCTAGGGAGCGTTATAAGGTCAAGCTTAATTATTCTAAGAGGGCTGTGCCCTCTAAGCTGGGACTTGTTTGCGGCTTTGCCAGCAGATCAGTCTGAGGCTTAACCCTATAACCGCTCCCTACACATACTTCTAAATAATCTCTTGAATAAGGAAGAAATAACAATTGGAATTAGAAGGTATTTTGACCTAAATGAAAATGAGAACACAATATATAAAAAATTTGGGGTGCAATTAAAGAAGTACTTAGAGCCCTAGCCAGTAGCTCAGTGGTTAGAGTGTTGGCTTGTTGACTGAAGATTCTTGGGATCAAGGGCTTATTAGCCATTAGTATATCTTCTCCAGAAAAAATGTCTATTCAAGTTTGTGCTCAGTTTTGAATCCGGTTGTTTTTTTGTTTGTTTGTGTTTTTTTTTTAGTTTTAGGAGTCCTCTATAAATTCAGGATATTAATCCCTTATCAGATGTATGATTTGCTAATATTTTCTCCCATTCTGTGAGTTGCCTTTTTTTTTTTTACTCTGTTGATAGTGTCCTTTGTTGCAAAACATTTTATTTTCATAAAGTTCAATTTGTTAATTTTTTGTTGCCTGTGTTTTTGGTGTCATATACAAGCAATCATTGCTAATTCAATATTGTAAAGCCTTTGCCCTATATTTCCTTCTTACAGTTTTAGATCTTACATTTAGGTCATGGATCCATTCTGAATTAATTTTTGTATATGGTGTTAGGTAAAGATCCAATTTCATTTTCTTTTAAATGGCTTTAATTTTTAAATTACAGTTGACATACAATATTATATATTAGTTTCAGGTGTACACCCCCATGATTAGACATTCATATAACTTATGAAGTCATCACCCTGATAAATCTAGTATCCATCTGGCATAATATATAGTTATTACAATATCATGGATTATATTCCCAATGCTGACCTTTATATCCCCATGACTATTCTATAACTACTAATTTATACTTCTAAATCCCTTCATCTTTTTTCACCCATCCCCCCAACCCCTCTCCCGTCTGGCAACTGTCAAAATGTTTTCTGTATCTACAAGTCTGTTTCTGTTCAGCTTGTTTGTTTATTTTGTTTTTTAGATTTCACGCATAAATGAAATCATCTGGCATTTGTCTTTATCTGACTTATTTCACTTTGCCTAATACCCTCTAGGATGGTCCATCCATGTTGTTGCAAATGGCAAGATTTCACTATTTTTAATGGCTGAGTCTTATTTCATTGTATTTATGCACCACTTCTTTATCCATTCATCTATTGATGGACACTTAGGTTACTTCCATATCTTGGTTATTGTAAATAATACTGCAATCAACATGGATATATATGCTTTTTTGATTTAGTGTTTTGTGGTTTTTGGATAAATGCCCAGAAGTGGAGTTGCTGGGTCCTTATTTATGTCTTGTTATAACCTTTGTTTTAAAGTCTATTTAGTCTGGTATAAGTATTGCTACCCCAGCTTGGTTCCATGGATAAATGAAATCATCTGGCATTTATCTTTGTCTGACTTATCTTTTCCATCCCTTTCCTTCCACCTGTGTGTGTCTTCCTATTTGAACTGAGTCTCTTGTAGACAGTATACATAAGGGTCTTGTTTTGTTATCTATTCAGCTGCCCTATGTCTTTTGATTGAAGCATTTAATCCATTTGCTTTTAAAGTAATTGTTGATAGATATGCATTTCTTGCCATTTAATTGTTCATTGTTAATCTTTTTTCCTTCTTATTCTTAAAGAAGACCCTTTAACATTTTATGTAATACTGATTTAGTGGTGATGAGTTCCTTTAGCTTTTTATTTTCTGGGAAGCTGTTTAAATGTCCTTCAATTCTAAATGATCTCTTTCCTGGCTAGAGTAATCTTGGTTGTAGGTTCTTGCTTTTCATCACTGAATATTTCATGCTAATCCCTTCTGGCCAGCAAAGTTTCCATTGAGAAATCAGCTGACAGTCTTATGGGAGCGCCCTTATAGGCAACTGCTTTTCTCTTTGTGCCTTTAAGATTCTCTCTGTCTTCAATATCTGGCATTTTAATGATGATGTGTCTTGGTGTGGGCCTCATTGGATTCATTTGCTTGGGACTCTCTGTGCTTCCTGAACTTGTGTGTCTATTTCCTTCACTAGGTTAGGGACCAATTTCATTCTTTTGCATGTGGATATTTAGTTTTCTAGCACAATTTGTTGAAAAGACTGTTTTTGTCCCATTGAATGGGCTTGACAGCCTTCTCAAAAATCATATGACAATATATACAAACATTTATTTCTTGATTCTCTATTCTATTCTGCGGTAATGTCCTCACTTTCATTCGTTATTTTAATAAATTTTCTTTCATTTTTCCTTAGTCCACCTAGCTAATGGTTTGTCAAATTTGTTAAAAGATTAGCTTGAACACCACAAGTAGTACTTATAAACTTTCATGGCTATGCTTTCTTTAGAGCTCACAGACTGCTTCTGAGTTGAGCTTGGACTTCTCACCTACTGCCTCAATCCCAAAACGTAGTTTGATATAAGCTGTGAAGATTTATCTGGGAACACTGCCATTAGATGCCAGGTTTGTATCAGGGAAAATAGCCTCCTAATAGAAAGTTGTTAGCAGTTTTTGAACTTTGCTTTTCTTGTCAATGATTAGTTAAATGTAATTCTAGTATAAATTACAGTATATATTTGTCTTTATCTTCAAGGAATAATATGGAGCCAGATAGATTACTGTAAAATTTATCATTTTGCAACAACACCATAAGGGGAGGGTCCCTGATGTATTCCTTTGATCACCAGTGGCTACTGGACACCCCTGTGGGCTGGGAGGTAAACTGAGCACTGGAAACCAGCAGTCACCAAGACCAACGTTGTCATTGTCCCTGCCCTTATTTCTAGAAAGACAGACACAAAACAAGTGTGATTGATTCAGGCAATGTCCACATTTCCTCCCTAATTTCAAGTTTAAAATAAAAGGAACATCCTTGCTATTATAATTATGTCATTCAGAAGAGAGGCTAACCATCCAGATAGAAAGGAAGCAGAGGGTTTCCCAGATGATTACAAAGCTGAGTCTTGAAGGGTGAATGGGAATCAAGGGCAGTGTGATTGTAATCTATAAAGAGAATATATTTTTCTATTTTAGCTTTTGTTGTAATATATTTTTCTTTATATTTATTTTATACCATTTAACTGTATGTAAGATTAAAATTTTTACATATTCATGGTGAATCAAATTAACTATGGAATGGCCCTTTCAGTCTCAATTAATATTTTTTGTCATAGTGTTTTTAGTTTGATATTAATGTAACTGATATTGCTTATTTTGATTAGCATGTGCCTAGCAAATTTTCTTCCATTCCTTTATTTTAAATATTTCTGTAGTTTTATGATTTTCTAGGTTTACATAAATAGCATATGGGTAGATTTCATTTGCACCTAAAATGACCATATTTGACTTTAATGGCAGAGTTTATTCCATTAACGAACTTCAATATGAGCTTATTCCTATCTTCTTACATTTTGCTTTCTATTTCTGCTCTTTCTATAATTTTTCTACTTTCTTGACTTTTATTTATTTATTTATTTTTAAATGTTTTATTGATTTTTTTTTACAGAGAGGAAGGGAGAGGGATAGAGAGTTAGAAACATCGATCAGCCGCCTCCTGCACCCCCCCCCCCCGGGGATGTGCCCGAAACCAAGGCAACACGCACTTGACTGGACTCGAACCCGGGACCATTCAGTCCGCAGGCCGACACTCTATCCACTGAGCCAAACCGGTCAGGGCTACTTTCTTGACTTTTAAAAATGGATTTATGTGGGGCTTTTTGCTTGTTTATCTCATTGTCTACTTCATCGTTAAAATAATAGCAGATAATAAAATAGTGATAATATAAAATTATTCGAAATAATTGGAAATGATAAGGGGATCAATATTCCTGCCATATAAAATAGCGCAAGGATTGGTCACTCCAACTGTAAAACAATGAGGTATTGGCATCAAAATAGACAATATATCTATGTAGGCCTGTGGCGCGGTGTTCTGCAGACAGGTGCACTTTTGACCTCTCCTGTTGCTATGCTATTAGAACTTCGGACCACGTCTCAGCGCTGCAGAGGGTCTGGAGCATGCGCACACCCAACACATTTAAGAAAGGGCGGGGCAAAGGTCAATTCCGAAGCGCGGGAAGTAGTCTACCTCGAAGCTCTCCACAGTTTAGCGCTGGCTGAGGTACTTTTTAAGTGCTTTGACCGGGGACTTGGGGTTTTGTGATTGGAAGGGTGAGTGAGGGGATTTTGGGGTTGATAACGGGGGTCTTTGGAGTTAAGATGGGGGCTTGTTTTAATTTGAGTTGAATGCGCAGATCAGTAATTTACGTCGTTCTTTTTTCCTCAGGTTCTCATCTTAAAGTTCTATCTAAGACCGTAGTTAGGTATGCATTATTTTCCTTCTTGTTATATTCTAAGTGTTTTTTAATTTGTTACTTTTTTGTTTATCAAAAGTTACTTAGAAGAGCTGTTTTAATTTTCAAAAGTTAAGCCTTTCATTAATTTCTAATGTAACTTATCTGTGCCCCTTATTCACTGGAATATATTTAGACGTCCTTCACGGCCACCGGAGTCAGTTTTTATGAATATTGTATCTCTAGCTTGAAAATAGTATGAATTCGCCAATTGATAATCGTCTTATTGAAAATGTGTATATTCGTTCAGTGTGTGCGCTTGCTCTATTAATCACTGGGAGTACGGATTCATTTGCCTGTGTGCATATATCCACACAAACATTTTTTTTATATATTTTACTTGGTGTTACTGGGTACAGGAAGGAGTACATTTCAGAATAAAGACTGTCGAATTATTCTAGGTAGGTCAGTCATGGCCGACACAGCACAGCCTGGCACATACAGGTGGGGCGGGGGGACACGGCTTGGCATGGCTCAATACGCGGACGGTAAGGCAGAACTCGGTATGTGCAGGAATGGGGAAGGGACATATGGGGCTGAGATCATCTGGGAAGGGGCGGGGCTGGGTATGCCTTGTTGCCGTGTACGGGTCCCATAGGGCTGGTAGCATAAGGCAAGACGGAGTGTGTCCAAGAGGATAGGGGGCTGGGCAGTCAGGGAGGACCCACAGAGACTAGGTGGACTAAGTGAAATGCGAGTGAGCGGAGCATTCGGAGGGGGCGGGGCCATGTGTGTTCGGGCGGGCGGGGCAGAGGTGGCTTGTCTGGGACTAGGGTGTTCATCAAACAGGATAGCAGGTGTGTTCTGGAGGGTGGGGGAGGGCAGGCTGAGCTGAGCCAGTGTAAGGCAGTGGAGTCTAGCTTTTCTGAGCAGGTAAGCAGGTCCTTATGCTTTCAGGTGGGCAAGTTGGGGCCAGATATACCGGCCAAGTGTGTCTGGATAAGGTGGGCCACCCAGGCCAGGTAGTGCCAGTCATTCCCAGGCAGGCAAGACCAGTGCAATGTATCCAATCAGAACCCGTGGTCCCCTCCCCAGAAGGTGAGGTCAGGAGTGTTAGGGCAGGATGACCCTGTTCCCCTCCACTTAATGCTGATCCAGAGCCTTTGTCCCACAAATACAGAAACCCTGCTTGTAATCCTTGGTCTCTGATGAGTCCAGGACACATGTGGATGGGGGAGTAGAGCTAGTGTGAGGGTCTTCCCCTCAGATCTTGCCTATAATACCCCCAGATACCATGCCATGGTCCCACTGGCAACTGCCCACTCAACCACAGCTGCCTCAACTGTAGAAGTCCAGGCTATCCCAGAAGTACCAGGCAGTGGCATTGGCAGTAAAGGAGGTACCTCACATAACAGCCACACTCCAGCTGTTAACTGAAAAGGATATGTTTCAGGACTGAAAACTATACCAGGACTTTTTCATAAGGGACTTTTTAAAATTTTTTATTTTATTGTTTAAGGTATTACAAATAGTAGTACGTATGTCTCCTTTTTTTCCCCATTGACCTTCCTCCAGCTTCCCATAATGGACTAATCTGGAAGAGGGGGTGTCCGTTAAAGCAGAAAGTTCATTATATAATCAAGTAGGTTTTCCAAATGCATGTGTTAAGAAATTGACAAATTAGTTTACCTGTTTTTACTTATGTAAACACATTTGTATGTTGAACATCAACCTCTGAACCAAGAGGTCAGTTGGATTCCCAGTCGGGCACAAAGGGTGTTCAGGAGGTAGCTGATCAATGATTCTCTCCCATCATTGATGTTTCTATCTCTCTCCTTCTCCCTCTCCCTCTCATTTCCTCTCTAAAATCAATAAAAACATATTTATAAAAAATAACTGTGAATTGCCCTAGCTGATTTTGCTCAGTGTTTAGAACATCGCCCGTGGACTGAAGGGTCACAGGTTCAATTCCAGTCAAAGGCACATACCTCGGTTGCAGGCTCCATCCCAGACCCTGGTTGGGGTGCCAGTGGGAGGCAACCAATCGACGTGTTCCTCTCACATCGATATTTCTCTCTCTGTCTCTCCCCCTCTCTTCCACTGTCTCTAAAAATCAATGGAAAAAAATTTCTCAGGTGAGGATTAACAAAAGAAAAAAAATCCAGTGAATTAATAACAAAAAAATCTGTTAATTTAATTATAAGAAAATCTTGGTTAAAAACATTTTAAAATTAACAAAGTGTTAATTTTCACATATGACATACAGACCAGAAATCTTGTCTTTTAAATCAGAAGTCCGTTAAATTGAAGTCTACAAAATCCAGGGTTTACTGTACATTTAAACATCGGGCTTCTGCTTTTTTGGTGCTATTGGAATCCAGTCACCATGTGAAAAAAAACAGGCTAGCCTGCCAGTTGATAGAAACTCATGGCTCTTACAACCAAGATTACTCTACCCAGCAAAGCTATCATTTAGAATTGAAGGTCAGATAAAGAGCTTCACAGACAAGAAAAAGCTAAAGTAGTTCATCACCGCCAAACCAGTATTATATGAAATGCTGAAAGGTATTCTTTAAGAAGAGGAGGAAGAAGAAAAAGGTAAAGATAAAAATTATGAACAACAAAGTGACAACAAATACCCTATCTATCAACAGTGAATTTAAAAATCAAGTGAATAAAAAATCTGAGAAACAGAATAAACTGGTGAATATAATAGAATCAGGGACATAGAAAGGGAGTGGAGTGACAATTCTTGGGGGGAAGGGGGTGTGGGGGTGCGGGAAGAGACTGGACAAAAATTGTACACCTATGGACAAGGACAGTGGGGGGGGATAAGAGCAGGGGGGTGGGAACCGGGTGAAGGGGAGCTATGGGGAAAAAAAAGAGGAACAACTGTAATAATCTGAAAAATAAAGATTTATTTTTTAAAAAAGAAACTCATGGCTCCATTACTTCCATTGACCCGTCAACCTCCAAACATATTAATGAGACTATCTAGGACCAACAGCCACTAGCTGACTACAACCATCTGGCGTAACCCAGGCAAAACCAGCAAAACTGTCCAGCTGAGCCTATCCCAATTGTCAACCTATGGAATCTTGAATTAATAAATGATCATTGTTTTATCTATTGATTTGAAGGGTGGCTTGTTACACAGCAAAGCAGTTTTTTGTTTGTTTTTGTTTTTGTTTTTAGGAGTTCCCGCTCCTGGACCCTGCACTGCAAAAGCAGGCAGTGAAGGTGAAGAAAATGGAGAAACCGAAGAAAACGGTGGATTGGAAGGTGACAGAAATGGTGGAGGGGGGCATGGAGGCAGAGGCTGGAAGCAGAATGGAGGGCAGGGGTAAAGGGTTAGGGAACCCTCCTCCCCCTGCCCTGATCATGGTTGTCCCACAGAAGGAGGAGAAGCAGAAGCTCATGAAAAAGCGGAAACATCTAAAGCCGATGGACGTCAAGGACCCAGCCCTGCTGCGGCAGTGCCTGGGACATGGCTGTGTGAATCCCAGCCGGCCAGGCTCCAAGTACTGCTCAGATGACTGTGGCATGAATCTGGCAGCTGAGTGAGTGCCCCTGGAGGTTAAGCAACCTGGGGTAGGGCATGATCTATGCCATCTGTAAGTCCATCCACTCTCTACCCATGTATCCACCATTCATCCACCCACTTGTGTTGGGCTTGGAGGTGCCCAGGAGAGGCCAAGCTATGAACTAGGGCAGGCTGTGAACCAAGGCAGGCTGCTGCTAGTGCAGGGCCTGGGGCCACTTATTGAGCAGTATGGGGCACACTGAGTCTAGCCAGGACTTGTTTGAGAGATTCTAGGCAAGTCTGAAGCCTGAGCCAGGACAGGCCATTCATATGGAAAAGCTGCTGCAAATAGTTTGGATGGGGCTGCAAATTGGGTGGGACTGGGTCTCAGGGAATCACCAGGGTGGGTCAAACAGTATGAGCCATGTTGATGGAGACTCAGATATGGCACCTGCCAGTCAGCTCCGTGGCAGTGGAGGTTTCAGCATAGGAACAATGACTTCTTAGAGCACTTTTGTCTGGGAGAAAGCTGCCCCCATGTTCTTGCCCTGATGCCAGACAATTTAGTTCCTCCCCCAATGTCCCTGGATCCTTTCAAGCTGCTGCCCCAGTGGGAGGGAGTCCAAGTAAGTCCGTGCACCGGCCCTTTAAGAGGGACCGTCTGAATCTCCAGCAGCCTGTGGCACTCAGCCACAATCCCTGCTGGGTTTTATAACCCAAAGTTATGGGGACTTATCTTCACAGAACTGGAATCCTGGGCTGAGGGGTCTGTTGTGGGGCTGGGACCCCTTGCTCCTCACCAGTGTGGCCTCTGAAGCCAAGATACCCTCCTGATTTAAAAAACACCACACGTGGGTGTCGGACCGGCCCATTCCACGCCTCTGCCCCTCCTACACGTCTCAATGTGCTTTCTTCTTTAATTCTCCAGTTATAGGACTTCCATTCAACCATATTTAAGGTGGTTCTGAATGATGGTTGTTCTGTATTTTAGTTGTAATTTTGAGGTGGTTGTGGGAGGATGAGAGTACCGTGTTTACCTATGTAGCCATTTCTTCTTCCTTTATTGCCCCTATCTATTCATTCCATTTCTTGCTGTTACCCCTTCCAGACGCATCTATGATATCCTGCCCCAGCGCCTCCAGCAGTGGAATAACAGCCCCTCCATCGCTGAGGAGCATGGCAAGAAAATGCTCGAGAACATCATCCATGAGCAGCAGGATGTCCACACCCACCTGAAGTACCTGGAGCATCAGTACCATGAACTTGAGGCCATCATTCTACGTGGCAAGCAGCAGGCTATATGCAAGGATGAGGAGGTGAGTGGAAATAGGTAGGATGCGGTGGAAAGGTACCTGATATCTTTCCCTGCCCATCCCCACTCGGCACTGCTTCACTGGCTCCTCCACTCTCCTGTGCAGAGCACAAAAGTTATGACAAACAACGTCCAACGGATCTTCTGTGTCTCCTGTGGGAAATCCATCAGTGTGCGTGCCGCTCTCCGCCACATGGAGCACTGCTTTGCCAAGGTTGGGGTATTGGCTGGGGGCTGAGGGGGCAAGGGTGTTTTTGGCTTGGTGGTGTTCCTGGGGAGGGGGGGCAGGTTGGGTGCCTGGGTGTTTGTTGTAGAAGGGACTACAACATACATCCATGGTTCTACTCATTTGTGCTTTTCTTCCATCCCCAGTAAGAGGATGAAGATTGAATATCAGCCAGTGAAGAGGGGGGCCATTGGCTGGGCAGACAGTAGCACAGGGTCCACAGGGGACAAATGTATTGTTTGGGGCTTTGTTATGGGAGGACATGCAATGTACATCACATTTGTAATCTTTCTTCTCAGTATGAATGCAAATCGTCTTTCGGGTCCTTGTACCCCGCTTGCATTGAGGGGTGAGTGTGGGTGCTGGTCAGGGTCAAAGACATGATGTGGATGGGGTCAGGAACAGGGTGGGCAAGATCATGAGCAGGATGTGGGTGGGCTCAGAGGCAGAGGTGGGCGAGTTCGGAGCAGGGTATGGGCGAAGTTGGGGCTAAAGTGTAGACAGGGTTCAGGATAGGACCTCCTTCCTCCTGATCTTTAACACCTCACTTTTAACCCCCCCCCCCACCCCTTAGGGCCACAAGGCTCTTCTGTGATTTTTATGACCCAAAGAATAAAACTTACTGTAAACGGCTCCAGGTGCTATGCCCTGAGCACTCAAAGGACCCCAAGGTGAGGCTCATTCTTCCTCACCCTCCATTCCTTCCCTCCTCCCTGCCTGACCACCCTATTTCTTTCTGCCTCCCTGCTTGATTGCCTCCTATTTCCTTCTTCCTTCTGCTTTACTGATTTCAAACCTCCTGACCAACCATTATGTACCCTCTTCCCTTCCAGACTATCCCACTTTCCCCCCTCCTCACAGCCCGAATACCTCCTGTTCTTACTTTTCTCTCTGCCTGACTGCTGTTTATTCATACCTTCATTTCCTGACCCCACCAACTCTCTCTCTCTCTCTCTCTCTCTCTCTCTCTCTCTCTCTCTCTCTCTCTCTCTCTCTCTGCCTTACCATCCTCTATTCCTCTGCTCCCCACTGCATAGCCATTCCCATTCTCTTTTCCTTGCTTGACCATCCTCCATTCCTTTCCCATCCCCCGCCCAACCACCCTCATTCCTCCTTTCCTCTTTGCATCGCTGGCCTCAATTCCTCTCTCCCTCACTTTCTGACTTCCCTGCATTCTTTATTTTCCATGCCTAACTGCCCCCAGTCATCTTTTCCCTGCCCGTCATCTCCTAGAGCCTTTCTTCCCTGTATAACCATCCTCCATTCTTCCATTTGTCCCACCTTCCCTGCCTCATTACTCACCTCCTCCATGCCTTGTCAACACTCATTCATCTACTTTTCCTTGTCAGAGCTTCCCTCCTCTCCTTCCTGTTTGATCTCTTTGTTCTGCTATCCTTCCTGTCTGATCACCTCCATTCCTCCATCCCTGCTTATTAACTTCTTCCATCCTCCATGCTTGATCATCCCCTTTTGCTTCCTTTTTTCTACCTAATCACTGAATTCCTCTCTTCCCCCCTTCTGGCTCACTCCTCATTTCTCTCCTTCCTGCCCAACTGCCCTCCATTCTCCTATTCCTCTCATCACACCTGCCTGATCATCCTTCATTGCTATCCTCCTTCATCCTTCATCCTTCTTCATTCTTCCCCACAGGTACCCATTGATGAGGTGTGTGGCTGCCCTCTAGTGCACAATATCTTTGAACCCACTGGTAATTTCTGCCGCCTCCCCAAACGCCTGTGCATCCACCACTATTGCTGGGAAAAGCTGAGGCGTGCCGAAGTGGACCTAGAGCGTGTGCGAGCGGTAGGCTACAATACTGAGTGGGGCTGAGGGACAGGATAGCATCCTGGAATGCCCTTCTCACACTGATCTCCCACAGTTGTACAAGCTGGAGGAGCTGAGTGAGCAGGAGTACAAGGTGCGCACAGCTATGAGGAACCGAGCAGGTCTGCTGGGCCTGATGCTTCACCAGACAATCCAGCATGACCCGCTCACCACTGACCTGCGCTCCAGAGTAGACGAATGAGCCCTGTTCAACTGAGGTCCTGTACCCAGCATCCTGTGCAAGGGAGATTCATGAATTCCTCACACACCTGTTTCTTTAATCACTTCTTTCTCAGGGCATCTCAGAGTGTCTGTGTTTCTCTGTTCATTATTTGGTCTCCTGTTTCTGTCTATCCCCTTTTGGGAGGGAGTCATCAAAATTCTCTCCTAGTTCTGTTCATTCTTCTATCCCTGAACCTGGGATGGGTCAGGGGAATCTCATTTCCCACTGCCCAGAGTTTTGTTAATAAACTTTGGAGAACAAGGGCTTTTAATATCCCTTGATGGCCCATCTGTCTGGCCACAAACCCAATTCTGAAACTCCAAAGGTACTGTGTAATAGTGCATCTGTACTAGTATTTAGGAGCAGACTTCACTGTCCACGCAGGGGTAGCTATGAAGTGATGCCCCCTCAGTGCTCAGTGGGTCCTCTTCTGTCAGGGGGCTGGGGCTTTACTAAGGGGATCTGGCAGTCTTGACCCTTATTCCCTGCAGTTCCCATCCCAGGCCATCACATATATAGTTGGTGCCTGATTAGTGCACAGCCAATTCACCAACTTCTGTGTAACTGTTAATATTCCTTAGGCTAGAGGTGTTGGGAAAATGTTGAGATGTGGGATAAATGAATGTGGGATGGTACTCCCTGATACTTCCACTTTATAACACTGAGGAGAATTCAAGGTGTCATGGAAATCATGCCCTGTCTCCACTGACCTGTTCTATCCCTGACCATCCCACAAGGTCCTAGCCCTTTTTGTCAGCTTTGGTACCTGCCAATCCAGTTCTGGTCTGTCTGTCTCCAGCCCTGCTAATCACATCCTGTTCTTTTTTTCCAACACCCTGCTCTGACTCTATCCTTTCCAGTTTGCCCTGTCCACTGAGTCCCCACCCAGTCATGCCTGTTTCAAGCCTATAGGGTTGTCAGAAGGGTACTGAGACCTCTGCCACATCTGCCTTTGCCAGCCCCAGCCAGTCCTCCTATGCTAATGGAGGAGTGTCTGGTAACACAGCCTGTGAGTGCTAGTTCCTTATTAATTTTTTCATTAAGTTTTAAAGTTACATTTTCCCCAGGAACGCACATATTCCGTATAAACATTTAAGTATGCTGCTTTAGACTTATACCTCACATTCTACTATAACTAGTTTGTATTTATTACTCTTTGGTGCAATAAATAATTTCTTTTTTATTATAAATATTATCTTTTTTTTCTTTTCAATTTGAGCAGGTTTGTTAGGAGCTGATCCATATAATTAATTATTTGAAAGGACCAGATTTTGTTTTATTTATTTAAGCTTAAATTTTTATGAATTGCCACTTCTTGAGTTTTTGTTTTGTGTTTCGTTTTTATATGTTTGATTAAGTTTGTTGTTCTTTTTCTAATTTCTTTTTTATTTTTATATTTACTGTAGAGCATGATATATGCCTTCAATTGTTTGTATCTTCTTCAGTTTCTTTCTTCAGTGTCTTATAATTTCCCAAGTACAAGTCTTTTACCTCCTTTGTTAAATTTATTCCTAGGTATTTTATTTTATATTTTGATGCAATTGTAAATTAGATTGTTTTCTTAAAAAATAAAATAAATATTTATTGTTCAGATTATTACAGTTGTTCTTCTTTTTTCTCACCATAGCTCCCCTCCACCCGGTTCCCACCCCACCCCATGCCCTTACCCACCCCCCACTGTCCTCATCCATAGGTGTACGATTTAAAAATATATATATATATATATTATTGATTTTTCACAGAGAGGAAGGGAGAGGGATAGAGAGTTAGAAACATCGATGAGAGAGAAACATCGATCAGCTGCCTCTTGCACACCCCCTACTGGGGATGTGCCCACAACCAAGGTACATGCCCTCGACCGGAATCGAACCCGGGACCTTTCAGTCCGCAGGCTGACACTCTATCCACTGAGCCAAACCGGTTTCGGCCATAGGTGTACGATTTTTGTCCAGTCTCTTCCCACACCCCCCATATCCTCTTCCCCCCGAGTATTGTCAGTCCACTCCCTTTCTATGCCCCTGATTCTATTATATTCACCAGTTTATTCTGTTCATCAGATTTTTTCTTCACTTGATTTTTAGATTCACTTGATAGATATGTATTTGTTGTTCATAATTTTTATCTTTACCTTTTTCTTCTTCCTCCTCTTCTTAAAGAATACCTTTCAGCATTTCATATAATACTGGTTTGGCGGTGATGAACTCTTTTAGCTTTTTCTTATCTGTGAAGCTCTTTATCTGACTTTCAATTCTGAATGATAGCTTTGCTGGGTAGAGTAATCTTGGTTGTAGGTTCTTGCTATTTATCACTTTGAGTATTTCTTGCCACTCCCTTCTGGCCTGCATAGTTTCTGTTGAGAAATCAGCTGACAGTCATATGGGTGCTCTCTTGTAGGTAACTGTTTTTCTCTTGCTGCTTTTAATATTCTCTCTTTGTCTTTTGCTCTTGGCATTTTAATTATGATGTGTCTTGGTGTGGTCCTCTTTGGATTCCTTTTTTTGGGGTTCTGTGTGCTTCCTGGACTTGTAAGTCTATTTCTTTCACTAGGTGGGGCAAGTTTTCTGTCATTATTTATTCAAATACATTTTCAATATCTTGCTCTCTCTCTTCTTCTGGCACCCCCATAATTCGGATGTTGGTATGCTTGAAGTTGTCCCAGAGGCTCTTTACACTATCTTCATATTTTTGGATTACTTTTTCTTTTTGCTTTTCTGGTTGGGTGTTTTTTGCTTCTTCGTATTTCAAATCTTTGACTTGATTCTTGGGATCATCTAGTCTGCTGTTGGATCTCTGTATATTATTCTTTATTTCAGTCAGTGTATGCTTAATTTCTAGTTGGTCCTTTTTCATATCATCGAGGGTCTCACTAAATTTATTGGCAGTTTCTAGAAGATTCTTGAAAAACCTTATAACCGTGCTTTTGAACTCTATATCCAGTAGTTTGCTTTCGTCTATTTCTGTCATCTGTGACCAGTTTCTTTGTCTCCATATTTTGGCTGCTTCCCTGTGTTGATAGAGTGGCTTCGTGTGCTAGGTGTCCTATAGGGCCCAGTGGCTCAGCCTCCCCAATTACCTGAGGTGGAAACTCTTAGTGCACCCCTTTGTGGGCTGTGTGCACTGTATTGTTGTAGTTAAGCCTTGATTGTTGTTGGTATCACTAGGAGGAATTGACCTCCAGACCAATTGGTTGTGAGGATCACTGTGTTTACGATGGGAGAACTTATGTGCTGGAGACACCCTTATTGGGCAAGACTTGCTTCAGTGGGGCTTTGGTGCTCATTGAGTCTGCCCCTTGAGTGTGTCCATTATGGATCTGAGTTGTAATCTGGATGGTCCCACTCTGACCCTTGGGTACACTGGCTCTTGGATCTCCAAGGAGGTGCAAATTTAGCCTCTGCCTGAGGCCACTCAGCAAGAGCTACGGAGAGATCTGCAGATTCCTCTTCTTTGTTGGGCTTTGGAGGTGCCCAGATGAGGCCCAGCTGTGAAGCAATGCAAGCTGCTGTGGGGCCTTGGGCCTTCTTTTGGAAGTTCTGGGGCTCTCTGACCCAGCTGCAGTTTGTTAGGTAATTTTATATTGCAAAGGGCCAGGCCATTCATATGCAAAAGCCTCTGCACACAGCTTGGATGGGGTGGGGTCTCAGGGAATCAACAGGGTGGAGCAAACAGCTATGGCTGATCCTCAGCCCTGCCCTAAAAGGCCCCCGGGTCTCAGTGTCCCTTGGTAATTGCTGCAAGCACCTCTAAGAGGAAAGCCGCCCTTGAGTTCCGCCTGAAGCCAGAGAGTCCAGTTTCTCCCCGTATGAGTCTGGGTCCCCAGAGTCTCGCCCAGAACTGGAGTTCAGAGCAGTCGGGAGCTTTTGTCTCTCTCCCTTTTGAAGAAGACAACAGCGTACTCAGTTGCTAGCCCCTTTCTGCGAGTGCCTCCGTACCTCTGCACTTTACTTCCGCACCTCCTCTGAGTCTCAGTGTGCTTTTCTCTTTCCTTCTAGTTGTAGAATTTCCACTCAGCCAGCCTTCCCGTGGTTCTGGATGATGTCCGTTTTGTCTTTTAGTTGTAGTTTTGAAGTGGTTGTGCGAGGCAGCAATTTCAGGTGTTTACCTATGCCACCATCTTGGTTTCCTCTGGATTGTTTTCTTAATTTCCCCTTCTGATAGTTAATTATTGGTGTATAAAACTGCAACCATTCCAGCCAACATGGCTCAGTGGTTGAGCATTGACCTGTGAACCAGGAATTCATGGTTTGATACCCAGTCAGAACATATATCTGGGTTACAGCTCAATCCCCAGTAGAGGGTGTGCAGGGGTCAATGGATCAATGATTCTCTCTCATCATTGATGTTTCTCTCTCTCCCTCTCCCTTCCTCTCTGAAATCAATAAAGTATATTAAAAAATAAAATGGCAACCAATTTTTGGATTTTTATTTTGTATCCTGCTACATTACTGAGTTTATTTATCAATTCTAGTATTTTTTTAAATTTCTTTATTGATTAAGGTGTCACATATTTGTCCTCATCCCCCCATTCCCATCCCACACCCCTCCCCACGGATGCCCCAACCCCCTGTTGAACTTAACCATTGGTTAGGCTCATATGCATGCACACAAGTCCTTTGGTTGATCTCTCCCCCCTCCCCCACCCTCCCCTATCCTCCCTCTGAGGTCCGACAGTCCGATCGATGCCTCCTTGTTTCTGGTTCTGTTCTTGTTCATCAGTCTATGTTGTTCATCATTTCCCCTAGATGAGCGAGATCATGTGTCACTAGAGATATACTTATATGAACTCAATGTGAGATGAGCAATAATAGTTATGCTGACAGGCAAATGAATCAGTCTGTAGTGAGTTTCTTTCTGGACCAACAGTTCTTTTGAGACCCAATATCAATGTCCACCAGTTCCTTATGTGTACCTGTCGGCATTGACCCCTCTGCTCTGGATGGTGGACAAATGGTGGTAATGCAGGTTCGATTCCCTCTGGTTGGGTCTCGGCCGGACCCAGGGGCACGGCTTCATCCGGACCCAGGGGCACGTGGCCTCACCTGGACCCAGGGGGTGCGTGGCCTCACCTGGACCCAGGTGCACGCGGCTTCCCCCGGACCCGGGACCCAGCGTCACCCGGATCCAGGGGCACATGGCCTCACCTGGACCCGGGTTCCAGCTTCACCCGGACCCAGGGGCGCATGGCCTCACCCGGACCCAGGGGCGCGTGGCCTCACCCGGACCCAGGGGCGCGTGGCCTCTCCCAGGCCCGGGACCCAGCCTCACCCGGATCCAGGGGCACATGGCCTCACCCGGACCCGGGATCTAGCTTCCCCCGGACCCAGGGGCGCGTGGCCTCACCCGGACCTAGGTGTGTGCGGCCTCATCCGGACCCAGGACCCAGCCTCACCCGGATCCAGGGGCATTTGGCCTCACCCGGACCCGGGATCCAGCTTCACCTGGACCCAGGGGCGCGTGGCCTTACCTGAACCCGGGGGCGCGTGGCCTCACCCGGGCCCGGGACCCAGCCTCACCCAGATCCAGGGGCACACGGCCTCGCCCGGACCCGGGATCTAGCTTCCCCCGGACCCAGGGGCGCATGGCCTCACCCGGACCCAGGGGCGCGTAGCCTCACCCGGATCCAGGGGCCCACGGCCTCACCCGGACCTGGGACCCAGCCTAACCCGGATCCAGGGGCACACGGCCTCACCCGGACCAGGGGTCCAGCTTCACCCGGACCCAGGGGCGCGTGGCCTTACCCGGACCCAGGGGCGCGTGGCCTCACCCGGGCCCGGGACCCAGCCTCACCCGGATCCAGGGGCACACGGCCTCACCCGGACCCGGGATCTAGTTTCCCCCGGACCCAGGGGCGTGTGGCCTCACCTGGACCCAGGGGCGCATGGCCTCTCCCAGACCCAGGGTCGCGTGGCCTCACCTGGATCCAGCGGCCCACGGCCTCACCCGGACCCGGGACCCAGACTCACCCAGATCCAGGGGCACACAGCCTCGCCCAGACCCAGGATTCAGCTTCACCCGGACCCAGGGGCGCATGGCCTCACCTGGACCCAGGGGCGCGTGGCCTCTCCCAGGCCCGGGACCCAGCCTCACCCGGATCCAGGGGCACACGGCCTCGCCCGGACCCGGGATCTAGCTTCCCCCGGACCCAGGGGCGCGTGGCCTCTCCCAGACCCAGGGTTGCGTGGCCTCACCCGGATCCAGGGGCCCACGGCCTCACCCGGACCCGGGACCCAGCCTCACCCGTATCCAGGGGCACACAGCCTCACTCGGACCCAGGGTCCAGCCTCACCCGGACCCAGGGGTGCATGGCCTTACCCGGACCCAGGGGCGCGTGGCCTCACCCGGGCCCGGGACCCAGCCTCACCCGGATCCAGGGGCACACGGCCTCACCCGGACCCGGGATCTAGCTTCCCCCGGACCCAGGGGCGCGTGGCCTCACCCGGACCCAGGGGCGCATGGCCTCTCCCAGACCCAGGGTCGCGTGGCCTCACCCGGATCCAGGGGCGCGTGGCCTCACCCGGACCCAAGTGCGTGAGGCCTCACCCGGACCCGGGACCCAGCCTTTCCCGGATCCAGGGGCACACGGCCTCACCCGGACCAGGGATACAGCTTCACCCGGACCCAGGGGCGCGTGGCCTCACCCGGACCCAGGGGCGCGTGGCCTTTCCCAGACCCAGGGTCGCGTGGCCTCACCCGGGTCCAGGGGCCCACGGCCTCACCCAGACCCAGGTACCAGCCTCACCCGGACCTAGGGGTGTATAGCCTCACCCGGACCCAGGGGGGGCGGCCCCACCCGGACCCGGGACCCAGCCTCACCCTGACCCAGTTCCCAGCCTCACCCGGACCCAGGGGCGCGCGGCTTCACCCGGATCCAGGACCCAGCGGGGTTTCATCTTCTTGATCCCAATTCCTGTTGGTCAATTCCATCTCAGTAATTCCTTCGGCCATTTCCTCAGAGCTCTAGAGCAGCCGCCGCAGAACTCGTTGGGCGGCGGGCTCGGCGAAGCTCCGGTGCGCCCGGTGCGCGGCGGCGGGCTGGTCCTGGGTGGCTGCGTCGGCCCTTGGGTCTGCAGCGGTGGCTGGTCGCCGAGCGTGCGCACCTGGCCGCTTCCGGGGCGTTGAGATTCTTGAAGGACTCGGAGGTCAGCAAGCGTGGAGTCTCCCACCCCGTCTCCCAGTGGCTCGTCTGTCCGTGCTCGGCAGCGAGTGGAGCCTTCCCCTCAGCCGGAGACCGCTGGGGGAACTGCGCCGAGCATGTTCCAGGCCGCCATTGTGTCGCCTGAGCCGTAGTTTTTAAAGTGTGGTCTTTGGGTCACCGGCATCAGCATCATCCCGCGTACCCCTCTCTTTTATTCTAGTTGTAGAGCATCTGCTCAGTCAGCCCTCCGGTGGTTCTGGATGGTGTCTGCTCTGATCTCCCGTCGTAGACTCAAAATTGTTGTGGTAGGCAACAATCAGGCTTCCGCCCTATGCCTCCATCTTGGTCCTCCTTTGTATAGTTAAGTCTTGATTGTTGTTGGTGTCGCTGGGAGGAATTGTCCTCCAGGCCAATTGGCCGTGCGGACCCTCTGTGTCTATAAAGGAAGAGTTGCTGTGCAGGAGACACGTTTATGGGCCGGGTCTTGGTGCAGCAAGGCTTTGGCGCTCACTGAGTCTGCCTCTTGAATGTGTCCCTTATGCGAGTGGTTGAAATCTGGTGTCATCTCACACCGACCACTAGATGCCCTCGTTTCTGGGTCTCCAATGGAGTCTAGGTCAGCTACTGCCTGAGGCCACTCAGCAGGAATTACAGCAAAAACTGCAGTTTCCTCCTTCTGTCTGAGCGGCCCTGGAGCAGTCTGACTAGAACCGCAGTTTATCTGGTCAAGCTGCCATAGGGCAGGCCACCCACATGCAAAAGCCGTTGCTTGGAGCCCAGGTGGGCCTGCAAAACGTGCGGGGCGGGTCCCAGGGCGGGGCGGGTCTCAGGGCGGGGCGGGGCCTCAGGGCGCCACCAGGCCATGGCGTGGCGAACCACACTGGCTGCAAGTCTGCTTTTTCTGCTTTCCACGTTTCCAAGCCCCCCTCGTTCCGCACTCCAGCGCAGCAAACACTGATTGCTGGGTGCACCTCCGCAAGGAAGTTACTCCTACTCTCCGACACGAAGGCCGAGAGTCCAGCCTCTCCCAGCAGGCGTCTGGGTCTCCCGCGCGTCCCCAGAAGCTGGATTTCAGGGTGATGGGGAGCTAATCTCCCCTAGGGTTGGAACAAAAGCCACACATCCCTTCCCCCGCCACCAGCACGACCCACGCTTCTCCGCACCTTATCTCCTCCGAGTTCGCTCTTTCCTCTTCCCTCTTAGCTGTAAATCCACCATTCAGCCAGCTCTCCTGTGGTTCTGGGTGGCAGACGCTCCGTTCTCCAGTTGTATCCTTGAAATTGCTGTGCGCGGCGAAGTTCCTTTGTTTAACTTTGTTGCCTTCTTGGTTCTCCTCTCTCAAAATAGCTAAAGGACTTGAATGTAAGACAGGAAGTCCTAAGAATCCTCTGAGTCGGTGTTGGCGGTCTCTGGGGCCCCGAGGATCTCACTGGGTAGGTCGGCCAGGTCGGTGACTCGGGTGGGCCCGTCCTGCAGAAAGATGGTCTCTTCCTTCACCGAGAGCCGCTGCGCCGAGTCCGCAGCCACCGCCACAGCAGCTGCAGTGGTGCCCACGAGCTCATGGCCCCGGCTGCGGTGCTGACTGAGAGGAGCAGCCGCCCGGCCTGGGGAGACGCGAGCCGGAGTCGCCGCGCTCACCAGTCCATCTTTTAGTTGTATTTCCGAAACTGCCATGGGAGGCAACAGATCAGCCATTCACCTCCGCCGCCATCTTGGCTCCTCCTCTCCTAAGGATCAATTCTAGTATTTTTTGGTGGAATTTTTAGGGGTCTCTATATAAAGTATATGGTCCTCAAATAATGATGGTTTTTACTTCTTCCTCTCCAATTTGGATGCCTTTTATTTCTTTTTCTTGTCTGATTGTTTTGGCTAGGACTTCCAATACGATGTTGAATATGAGTGGGGAAAGTGGACATCCCTGTCTTGTTCCTGCTCTAAAGGGAAATGCTGACCTAAAGTGGAGGGACACCACTGAATATAGTGATGTTGGTATCCCTCTCATTTTATAAATTCTTTTCTTTTATTTTATTGATTTTTTACAGAGAGGAAGAGAGAGAGACAGAGAGTTAGAAACATCGATGAGAGAGAAACATCGATCAGCTGCCTCCTGCACACCCCCCACTGGGGATGTGCCTGCAACCAAGGTACATGCCCTTGACCGGAATCGAACCCGGGACCCCTGAGTCCCCAGGCCGACGCTCTATCCACTGAGCCAAACCGGTTTCGGCTCATTTTGTAAATTCTTATTAGTATTTGTAAATAGTGTATCCTCTTGTACTTCTCATGGAGCATAATTATCTTGTGGGTTTTCTGGCTGTACATGGTATGTCACCCCAGCATGCCCACTTCCCTGAGACTCTTAATCCTTTCTTTCTATTGACATAGCAATTCCGAATTTCAACATCACTTGGGGTGGATTGCCTTTCCCAGGTTTCTAGGAACCATTCTAGTAGTGAATTTGCATCATATTCTGAAGTCCTTGTCAGGGTGTTAATCCTGCATCTCTGTTGTATTTATCCCATGTTCATCCCACCCATCATTCTTTAATAACTGCCTCCAGAATCCTTCTTGATCAAACACCCTCAAAATCCAGTCCCTCACATGCTACCCCAGCTCCTATTGGTACATGCAGGACAGTTCTTGAATCTCCTTTGCAGTATTGTCCCTTTCCTCCCCTATCGTGCCCAGCATATATCTGCTGGGCTATGCTGTGACTTAATCCTATTTATAGTTGGCAAAGAGAGGAAATAGGGGTTGATCCATGTGGGGGCACATGTCATCTTGTACAACAGAAGCATCTGCAATGTATTTCAGCATTGGAGTGTGCTAGTGCTTAAGAGGGAGGGATGGGCCATTTCTTTGGGCTTACAGGACCCAGAGACATGGTAATGAGCCTCCAAGATGGCTCCTTAAAAACCTTGCCTTCTGGTATTCATGCCTTTGTATAGTCCCCTCCACACTGAATAAGGATTTGGCCCTGTATGACCAACACTGGGAGTGATGATGTGTGACTTCTGCGACTACATCATAAAAACCATTGCAGCTTCCCCCTTAATCACTTGGATCATTAGAGGGAAGCCAGTTGCCTTTCTGTGAGAAGAGTTCTGCAGAGAGAACCCTGTGTGGAAGAACTGAGGTCTCTGGCCAACAGCCAGTACCAACTTGCTGGCCATGTGAATTCTCCCTGAATTTCTGACCCACAGAATCTGTGAGTATAATACATGGTTGTTTCACATAATTCTTTTTAATAGTTTTAAAAATATATATTTTTATTGATTTCAGAGAGGAAGAGATAAATAGAAATATCAATGATCAGAGAGACTCATTGATTGGCTGTCTCCTGCATGGCCCCAACTGGGGATAAAGCCCGAAACCCAGGCATGTGTCTTTGACCAGAATCGAACACAGCATGCTCTTTTTTTTTTATAATTCTCACCCGAGGATATTTTTCCATGGATTTTTAGAGAGAGTGGAAAAGACAAAGAGAAATATTGATGTGAGAGGAACATATCGATTGGTTGCCTCCTGAATGTGCCTGACCATGGTCTGGGCTGGGGAGAAGCCTGCAACCGAGGTACGTGCCCTTGAACAGAATTGAACCCAGGACCCTTCAGTCCACAGGCCGACACTCTATCCTCTGAGCCAAACCGGCTAGGGCTTCACATAATTCTTTGAGAAATTTGCAACACAGCCATGGTAGCTGGAATAAGAAGAATCTGGAGACTGAACATTATGTAGGTAATCAAACAAGAGGTCTCCAAAACATGTGTCAAGGTTGTATTCTTTCCCAATCAAGGCCCTGACCTTGGCATAACAGATTTGCATTGGTTGGGAGTTTAGCCTTTGTGTTTGGCAACCACTCTGACCAAGTCTCGAGCCTTGTCCTTAGTGTTCTTTGCCCTCTCTCTGCTGGAGATGACAGCTTCTTCATATGCTGCTGCCAAGTTCACCCCTTAGTTTTCACACTTGGGTTTCAAATGCCTGTTAATCACTCTGCCTTTTAGAATCTTTTTCTAGATTGTCAATTGAGTTTAGCAATATCCACCCAATACTTTTTGCATTACTATTATTGCCCCCATGTCTCTAAAATATCTGATATATTGCACCCTCTAGAGCATTGCCTTTTACCAGTAATTATCCCAGTTCACTGCCTGTGAGTTTTTGAATTGATTTTTTATTCCAGGAGCTATTTGTCAGATGAGTAGTGAGCAACCAAGTTTCAAAACCCCATCTCATCCACAGCTTGCCTTCTCAGACCATTTCTGGTACCAATTGTTATGTATTAAGTTCCCTAGGAACAAATTCTGAAACAGAGTTTAAAATACAGGATGTTTATTAGGAAGGGCTCTTGTAATGAACATCTGTTGGAATGAGGGGATGGAGGGGGGAGAAGTTGAGCTGTGTTGCAGACCAAATGACAGTGTTGGAGCTCTGGAGCTAGAATGGCTCTTTCCTGTGTTGGGCCTTTATTCTCTGGACTTGATCAGATATCGAATATGGACTGTCCCAGAAAAGGGCATGACCTTGGGTAAGGTGGATCTCTGCAATGGAGGCAATTCCTGAAGCAATTGATAGTCCTGAATACTGTCAGTTGACAGCTGGGGGATGGAAAAATTCTATAATTTGGAATTTTATGCAGTCATAAAAAAACTATTGAGTGAAAAAAACTAAGATGCAGAGAATTTTGTATAATATGATTTCATCTCACATTTGTAAAACAAACAAAAAAACCCCGAATATATGTGTGCAATAAAATTCACACACAGACATGGATGTAAGAGTGAAATGGTTCCTACCTGACGGTTAGCACTGGTTATTTGTAGGGAGGATTGCAGATGTAGGTATAAGTAGAATGCAAGGAAGAACAGGAAGTTAAAGCAACTGAAATAGTAATAGGTATCAATAAAAGTGTTTGTTTTTTTAATACTCACCCAAGGATATTTTTCCACTGATTGTTAGAGACAGTGGAAGAGAGAGGGAAAGACAGAAAAAAAATATTGATGTGAGAGAAACACATCAATTGGTTGCCTCCTGCACGAGACCCAACCAGGGCCAGGGCTGGGGAGGAGCCTGCAGCCGAGGTGCGTGCCCTTGACCGGAACTGAACCTGGGACCCATCAGTTCACAGGCCGACGCTCTATCCACTGAGCCAAACCAACTAGAGCTAAAAGCTTTAAATTGGTATGACCAATGGTTGCTTTCTGTTTCATGTGTGTGTTAATAAAAGCATCTTTTAGAACACTTTATTATTCACAGTTCCTTGTAAAAGAAAATCTAAGTAATAATTATGCAAGTGCAGCATTAGGACAAATTTCCAACCCTGCTCCACATTGAGTTTGCTGCCCCTTAGCACCTCAAATATGGAAATTATGGAGATGCCAATGCCCATCTGGGAGATGTCATGAGGCAGAGGTGAGAAGAATCCACCATATCCTTTCAATAGATGAACTGCTACACATTCTTCGAAATCCAGCCCACACACCTCCTACGGGAAGCTCTTCCTGAGTGATAGGAGGATTCATGCCAGCTGAAGGCCCCTTTGACCCAGCAGGTGGGAAAGGCTTTTTGAAAGGAGCTGGCCCTGAGCTCTGTTGTCCTCTATCTTTGTGCCATTAGACCAGTCACATGCTTTTTAGGCCCCAGTTCAACATTCTGGACAGTAGAGGGCTGGACTCTGATTACTGAATAGTCCTCTGGCTCTCCCACAGTCCTGGATTAGATAATTGTTTGTTGAGTGAACAAGTAAAAGAACAAATGGAATCTGTGGAAGCTGGTTAGTACACATACATGTCCAAAACTGTTCCCAGCGTTATCATTAATTTTGTTGGTTGTAAATGGTACTGTGGTTATGTTAAAAGAAGAAGGAGAAGGAAACAAAGAAAAAGAAAAGGGAAGAAAAGCATCCTCATATACTAAAAATTTATACTGATATATATGGATGAAATGAAGTCTGGCTTTAAAATATTCAAACAAAGGGGATTGTGAGTGAGGTATGGAGAAATAACAAAATAAGAAAGACCGAATATTGATAACTATTGAAGCTGAGTACATAAAGATTCTGTATACTATTTGTTCTACTTTAGTATATATGTAAAAAGTTAATCATGACGTTTTTTAACGAAGACAAGAAATGGATGGAAATATTTACAAGTAACAATATATATATTCTAAAATATATATATTTTTTTATTGATTTCAGAGAGGAAGGGAGAGGGAGAGAGAGAGATAGAAACATCAATGATGAGAGAGAACCACTGATCGGCCGCCGCATGCATGCTCATTACTGGGGCTTGAGCCCACAACCCAGGCATGTGCCCTTGACTGGAATCAAACCTGGGACCCTTCAGTCCACAGGCAGACACTCTATCCACTGAGCCAAACCAGCTAGGGCACAAGTGACAATATTAATATTAGACAAAATATATTTCAAACAGAAGAATTGTAAGAGATAAACAAATTCTTAATTTAAAAGCATGTAGCCACCAAAAAGATGCACCAATCATGAGCATTTATGTATGCATACGTGTATGCTCTTTAAATACATAAAATAAATACTGATATAATAGGGAACATTTTTCAAATATTCATTTACAGTGGAAGAATAATATATGTCACAGAAATGGACAGATCAAGTAGATGAAATGTGTAAGTAAGTTACGAAGATTGGAATACTACAACTAACATACTTGATATTTTATAGATGTACATTTGATCTGTATTTTGTACTCAACAGAGAAGGCATATGTTTTATACATAAATGAAACATCCTGAAAAATTCTCCTTGCACTAGGCCAAAAAGGAAATAATAAATCTTTCAAAATTATATCACACAGACCATATTCACAGACCACAATGCAATAAAAATGGAGGTAAAAACACAGAGACATAGTGAAGTAAGTCAGTCAGAGAAAGACAGATGCCATGGAATCTAATGAACAAAATAAACTGATGAACAAAATAGAACCAGAGGCATGGATATAGGGAACAGAGTGACAGATGTCAGAGGGGAGGAATATGGGGTGGGCTGGATGAAAGAAGGTAAAGAGATAAGCCAAAGAACATTTATGCATAGCCCATGGACACACACAACAATGTGGTGATGGCCAGAGTGTGGGGGGGTGAGGACTGGGTGGAGGTGGGCAAAGTGGGGGGAAATGGGGATATCTGTAAAGTGTCAACAATAAAAATATATATAAAAAAAGAGAGATATAAAAACAAAAAATTCAAGTGCCTGGACATGGGTGATTTCAAAATAATTATACTGGGTGAAAGAAGCCAGACATAAAATAGAAAATACTCCATGATTCCTTTTCTATAATCTCTTAGAAAAAGCATATGTGAATCTTTAGTGACAGAAGAGATGTCAGTAGTTAGAAGTGAGGATGAACGAAGTGATGGATTACAAATAGGAATGAAGAAAGTTTGAGAGGGGCAGTGATAGAAATATTAGTTATTTTAATTGTGGTGATGTTTACATGGGTGAATACTGAGCTAACAAATTTTGCTTAAGCCCTAACCGTTTGGCTCAGTGGATAGAGCGTCGGCCTGTGGACTCAAGGGTTCCAGGTTCAATTCCGGCCAAGGGCATGTACCTTGGTTGCGGGCACATACCCAGTAGGAGGTGTGCAGGAGGCAGCTGATCGATGTTTCTGACTCTCTATCCCTCTCCCTTCCTCTCTGTAAAAAAATCAATAAAATATATTAAAAAATTTTTTTTGCTTAAAAATGAAAAGTTTAGAGCACTATAATTTAGGGCCATCAAAAAAATACTAAAGAAAACATTAGCAAACAGAACCCAACAGTACCTTGAAAGACTAACACATTAGGAATCTAATGAACAAAACAAACTGATGAATAAAATAGGTCCAGAGGCATGGACACATGTAACAGAATAACAGAATTTAGCAGTTAGGGCGGGGGGGGGGGGGGATGGGAAGAGATTAACCAAAGAATTTATATGAATATATGCATAGCCCAGGGACACAGACAATAGTGTGCTGAGGGCCTGGGGTGGGGCAGGAACTGGGTGGAGGGGAACAAAGGGGAGAAAATGGGGGACATCTATAATTCTCTCAACAATAAAAAAAATTAAGGGATCATCAAGATGATCTGTTAAATTACAGATTGCTACCCCTACTCAAAGGAAAAGAAAGGAAGAAAGGAAGAAAGAAAGAAAGAAAGGAAAAAAAGAAAGAAAGAAAGAAAGAAAGAAAGAAAGAAAGAAAGAAAGACCAATACATCATAGCCAAATAGGGCTATAGTAGAATTCCAAGGGAAGTTTAAAATTTTTGAAGTATATTAATGTTAAGTCATCATATTAATGGAACTGAACACAGGAAAAAATCATTGAGAGAAAAATATGATTTTATTTTGTTTATTTTTAAATTGAATTTAGCCCAGCTGGTATGGCTCAGCAGTTGAGCGTCGACCCTGGAACCAAGAGGTTGCTGGTTTGATTCCTGGTAAGGGCACATGCGTAGGTTGTGGGCTCAATCTTCAGTTGGGGGAGTACAGGAGTCAGCCTGATTGATGTTTCTATCTCTTTATCCCTCTCCCTCTCTCTGTAAAAATCAATGAAAACATATTTTAAAAAATAAAATAAATTGAATTTATTGGGGTGACATTGGTTCATTAAACCATACAGGTTTCGCCGAAACCAGTTTGGCTCAGTGGATAGAGCGTCAGCCTGCGGACTCAAGGGTCCCAGGTTCGATTCCGGTCAAGGGCATGTACCTTGGTTGCGGGCACATCCCCAGTAGGGGGTGTGCAAGAGGCAGCTGATCGATGTTTCTAACTCTCTATCCCTCTCTCTTCCTCTCTGTAAAAAATCAATAAAATATATTTTTAAAAAACCATACAGGTTTCAAGTCAATAAAACATCATCTGCACACTCCATCATGTGCCCATCTCCCCAAGCAAAGTCTCTTTCCATCCCATGTTTACCCGCTTTGACCACCTCCACTTACCCTATATGAAAAGATGCTCAACCATCCTCATATCAAGGGAAATAAAAATTAAAACCATACTTGGCATACCATTTCTCACCTATGAGATTAACAAAAATCTAAAAGTTGAACAGTCCACTCTGCTGGTGAATTTGTGGGAAAACTGCTGGGGGTAGTCAAAGTGATACAATCATACAGAGGTGTGGATGGGAATATTTACCAAATTAAAATGCACTTTTTAAAAAAATATATTTTATTGATTTTCCACAGAGAGGAAGGGAGAGGGATAGAGAGCTAGAAACATCGATGAGAGAGAAACATTGACCAGCTGCCTCCTGCACACCCCCCACCGGGGATGTGCCCGCAACCAATGTACATGCCCTTGACCGAAATCGAACCTGGGACCCTTCAGTCCGCAGACCGACGCTCTATCCACTGAGCCAAACCGGTTTCGGCAAAATGCACTTAATTATGACTCAGAAACTGCACTCTGGGGCTCTATTCTAAGAATACATCCACACACGTTTGAAAAGCAAATTACAAGGTGGCCCATTGTGGCATTGTTTGAAATAGAAAAGTATAGGAAAAAAATTGGTGTTCACCAGTTGGGCTCAAAGAAATCAATTAAATCAAGTAATCAACATGACGCCAGCCAGTAGACTCAAGCATCAAGATGTAACATTAGAAGAAAAATAACATGGTTTCAAAGCCAAGACAAAGATCTGGAAACCAGTATATCTGACAAATTGCAATTGGGGAAAAAACTGGAATCAATGAGTCCAGATTGTATACAGGTGTTCTAGAAGAATGTTACATTAGTACTTACTATTCCTTAATTGCGCTCCTATTTCTTAAAAACTAATTGTGTATTACATAATGTATTTGCAATCAGAAAAGCAATAAATCTGACTGTAGATGCATTAATATAAATCCTAAATAAAACATCAGTAAACAGAACCCAACAGTACATTGAAAAACTAACATATCAGAAATCTAATGAACAAAATAAACTGAGGAGCAAAATAGGTCCAGAGGCATGGATACATGGAACAGAATAACAGATCTAGGGGCAGGGGGAAGAGTGCAGGAAGAGATTAACGAAGGAACTGGCACATTAATATAATCATCCTTAAACAAACATGCAAGGGGAAAGAAAACTCTTTATAGAAGAAATTCAGCTAATAAATATAGAAAGATGATAGAATTAGAAAATCACCATTTTGCAACCCCCAAGTTAATCATTGTTTTAGGTGAAGATCATCAAGGGATGCTAAAACCATCTTGTGAAAGCATACTTGAGTGTTATGGGCTGAAACGTGTTCCCCCCAAATTCATATGTTGAAGCCCTAATCCCCAGTATCAGAATTCGAATGTGACATTTGGAGATAGGGCTCTTAAAGAGAGGATTAAGTTAAAATGAGGCCTTTAGGATGATTCCTGATCCAATCTGACTAGTGTCCCTATAAGAAGAGGAGATTAGGACATATAAAGAGACACCAGGTGTGTACAGGACAACATTCTGTCCTTAGCTGCAGATATTGAAATATTCTGACCTTGCATGCTTCCTCGTTTTTAACTAAATACACACATAAATGTGAAGATTTGCAACTGGCCTGCTCCAAGATGCAGAAAATCAGTGGCAGAGTTTAAAAGGAGACTCTGATCCTCCTATTTAAAGTGGCAGTCCCCCAAAATTTCCAACTCATATCACGCTGCCCTATCTACCCCTTTTTAGCAATTATCACCTCTTAATAATTTATTATTAGCTCTATTCCCCTCTAGGATGCCAGGTCTATGAAACTAGGGATTTAGGGGCTCTTCTGTTTTACCAAACATCAAATACTAAGGGCAGTGATTGGTGATCAATAAATATTTGATGAATGATCAAATAGACTCATATACTTGTAAGTTCTCCCTCTCTTTAGTATTTCCTGCATTACTCATATCAAATCAATTTTATAATTAGTCGTATCATCCAGATATGCCTGCAGAGTTTTTTGGAGGGAATAATTAATCTTTTAAGAAAATGAGTCCAGTGTGTGGGTTTTGCTGCTCTCTACATGTGTGGTAAAGATACCAAAATTAAGCAGTTGATTATTCCACATATGTGAGAAGCAGAAGTCATTGCAGTATCATCATGAATAAGTCAATGAGCAAACAGTAAATCAATAAGATAATTTCTGATAAAAAGGAAAGCTATGAAGAAAACTAAAGCATGGCAAGGAGCTTGAGTAGTGGGGTAGGTCAGGGAAGAAAGATGCCTGAAGAAGACATTTGAGCATACATGCGTGGCATGATGGGGTGAGCCATGGAGCCAGGGCTTGCAATACACACACACGCACACACACACACACACACACACACACACACACACACACTGAGTGGCTAGATTATTATGATCTCTGAATGCATAATAATCTGGCCACTCAGTGTATATCCTATATAATAAAAGGCTAATATGCAAATCATCCCCTCAACCGGGAGTTCGACCAGCAGGCAGGCTGGCCAACCGCCTATGTCCCCTCCCCCTGGCCAGGCTGGCCAGACCCCACCCATGCACGAATTCATGCACCGGACCTCTAATACACACACACACACACACACACACACACACACACACACACACACTGAGTGGCCAGATTACTATGCGTTCAGAGATCATCATAATCTGGCCACTCAGTGTATATGTAGCAGGAGCCTCAGTAAGTGTCAAAGCTGTGGAGATCCTGCCTCCTTATCCTACCATCTCTGGTCTTGCCCCATTCAAGGAAGGGGCAGCACTTTTTTCCATGCAAACTTCCTCTTTTTACATATAAATATTGACCTAACAATTACATTTTCCCAATTAATTGAAATATTTAGTTAGTTTTAATAATACGACTAATATTTATGCATCTACCATCTACTAGTAAAAGGTAGGGCCTTGACAATAACCTCCATGTATTTATGTGTTACCCCAATTCATTGCCTTGCCTCCCCTCAACTTAGGTAAACATCATCCTGAATCCCAAGTTCATCAATTTTTTATTTACTTTTTATATTATTTTATTACAACTACACAAAATCCTAAATAGTTCATGTTCTTTATATTAGTAGCTTTTAGTTTTATAAAAGTATATTTTACACAATCTTTTTGGGAATTATAGGATTTTTTCCCCTTAATATTCATCCACTAGAAGCCCGGTGAATGAAAATTCATGCACTGGATGGGGGGGCGGGCCCTCAGCCCAGCCTGCCCCCTCTCACAGTCTGGGAGCCCTCAGGGGCAGTAGGCGACTTGGCGATCAGGGGAAGGCAATGCCCCATCACACCTCTGCTGCTGCCACTGCCGGCAACACAAGCCTCAGCCGGCCCTGGTTACCTGAGCCTCGGGCAGCCCTGGGTGGCTGGGCAGCTGACATCCTCTGACTGGCCCTGGGTGCCTGGGGGGCTGAGAGGACTGAGGGACTCCGGAGGCAGGTATGTGGAGTGGCCAGACCCGCCTGGGGGTGAGCCTGGCCGTGCTGCACGCCTGCTGCCCTGGCAGGGCTGAGGGGACTGGGTGCTGCCATCTTGTGGCTGTGGGCACCGCCATCTTTGTGGGTGTGGCAGTCAATTAGCATATTCCCTCTTTATTAGCTAGGATGTTGTTGGGTATTATTCTAGTTCATTCATTTTGACTCCTGTTGATGAACATCCATTTTTGTTTCCAGTTTTTGCTGGAAACAGGATGCCATGCATAGCCCAGGTTTCATGTGTAAGTGTTTCTCTTGGATATATCCTAAGAGTGGACTGGCTGGATTGTGAGGCATATAAATATTCACTGTAGGAGGGAATGCCAACTATTTTCTAAAGTGGTTCCACTTATTTACATTCTCCAATACTTGGCATTATCAGTTAAAAGTTTTGCAAATTGAATGGGTGTAAAATGTCATCTCAACATGTCTTGATTTGTATTCCCCTGATCATTAATGTTTATTGGCTTTATCTTTATTTCTTCTCTGAAATGGTCTAACAGATAAACCTATATTTTAACATAACCTAGTACTATTGTGACACTCAACAACATTAACAATGATTCCTGGCACTCTATTGGAAGTGAATGCATACCAAATGTGCTTCCACTAATTGCATTTCTTCTTTCATTTATTTATTCAACAAACACCCATACCAGGGCTCCAGGGGTCCCCTCAAAATATCTTCCTCTCCTGAGGATTTGGAAAGGCCTTCAGCAGGGCACAGAGCCTTCTACCTCTTTTTGGAGGATTCACTGGAGGAGGAGATATTTGAACTTGGTTTTGAAGTGTAAGCAGCCATTCCCAGGTGAAGGGCAACATGACCTCTTCCCCATTTACCCGTGACATCTCCCAGAAGGGCAGGGCATCTGCAGAATTTCCATGTTGGAGATGATAAGGGGCAGCAAACTGGTTGAAGGGCAGAATCAGTGTTGTCTTAAAGCTACATTTGCAAACTAAGAGGGTATCACTACAGCATATAGGTTTTATTTTATGAGAGAATAAAAACAATAGTTTCTTAAAGATGTTTTTATCGGCATATTGCATTAGGTTAAGAAAAAATAAAAAGGCTAAGGGGGGAAGTTGGGGGACATCTGTAATACTGTCAACAATGACAAGTGCAGCTGAAAATTTTATTCATACATATATTTATTTTATTTTGGGTAGGCGGGGTGGAAGATAATGTTGATTATGGGAACATTCAACCCCCACAGCCAACTTCCACAAGCACAGCAGAGGGGAAGCTAACACTGACTTCTCCCCTTTTTCCTCCAGTGCTATATCCTAGGTGGGGGGAGGGGGGGCTGCACATCCCTGATTTCTTTCCCTCCTCCCCTCGTGGTCCGCCTGTAACCAGTCTGACTTCTCCCTCCCCCTCCCCCATCCTGTGTTCTCCGTCAGGAGATGATAGCACTGGCACCTGTGCGTCTTTCCAGAGGCCCCTCCGTTTCGTTTCTCTGAACATGATTACACACATCTATAGACCAAACACCCCCTCCTTCGGCCAGCGTGCCTCCCGCCACCTGTGAGACCGTCCCACCGCGGGCTCTGCGACTTTAGAGGCTTCCTCATCCCCAGTAGGGAATGGACACTCCTTCAACAGGGTGCATCCCACGACGAGGGAGCGCTACCTGGGCGCGGCCATATTCCCCAGTGCTACTACCAAGGGGCACCGAACGGCCCAAAGCACCAACAGCATACCATCTCCTTAACTCTTGGCTGCCGGCGGCTTCAAATGTGGTTCTGCGCATGTGCAGAAACACGCCCCCTTCCTGAGAAGCTCCGTATCCCGAGAAGGGGCGATGCTAGGGGTGGTGACCGGAAGCGGCTGCGGTTCTCAGCCAAGGCTGAATAGTTGTTGTCAGCGGGCTCTCAGGGCTCCGTGCCGGAGGCGTTTCTCAGTGATGCGGCCCTGGGGAGGGTGAGTGTTGGGGAATTTTGTGTGGTCAGTGATCTCCTCGGTTGTCTAGCTGTAGTTGGATAATTCGCTCATTTCTTTTGCAGGATTTCCTCTTTTCTCACGTCAATGTTAAGGTCTTAAAGTTCACTGAAACCCACAAGGTTTGGTGCATTATGTTCGAAGTGTTTTCTAAGAGTTGATTTTTTTTTCTTCTGCCCAGGAGTTCTTTAGAAGTGCGTCTTCAGTTTCCAAAAGTTTATTTAACAGGTTTCTAACCTGAGAAAAATGGGGTCCGAAAAATGTCTACGTGAAGCGCATTCCTTGAAATAGGAGGGGATGCATGGCCTAGTACGTGGTGAATGTTTATAAATGTTCCATATATAAGTTGACAGCAATATTTAATTATTTAGTTGTCACTTGCATTGTACAATATTTGTACACTTTTTTTGTCTGCTTCTTCTATTCCTGGGAGAGGAGAGAGAAATTTTCTACTGTGATGCTGATTTGTCCATTTCTCCTCCCTGCTATCCATGATCCATTTGAGTTAAGTTTCATATGAAGTTAGAGGCTTAGATTGAGGATTCTTTTATTTGAATGTCCAATTACTCAAGCACCATTTATTGAAAACACTATTCTTCCTCTGTTGATACGTTTTGCACCTTTATCAAAAATAAATTGGCCATAGTTGTGTGGGGCTATTTTTAGGTTCTCTATTTTGTTCCATTGATCTATGTGTCTGTCTACTTTTATCATGAATAAGTGTTGAATTTTGTCATACTGTGTATGAATTTATATGATCTTGTGATTTTTTTTAATCTTTGGCCTGTTAATATGAGGGAATACACTGATGATTTTTGAATATTGAACCAGCCTTACATTCCTGGAGTAAACCTTACTTAGTTGTAGTGGTATAATTCCTTTTATGTATTGCAGGAATTGACTGGCTAATGCTTTTTTTCAGGATTTAAAAAATATATTTTTTTTATTGATTTCAGAGAGGAAGGGATAGGGAGAGAGGGATAGAAACATCAATGATGAGAGAATCATTTATCGGCTGCCTTCTGCACGCCTCCCACTGGGGATGGAGCCCACAACCAGGCATGTACCCTTGACTGGAATCGAACCCGGGACCCTTCAATCCGCAGGCTGATGCTCTATCCACTGAGCCAAACCAGCTAGGGCAATTTTCAGGATTTTTGAATCAAGTTTATGGGAAATATGGATCTACAGTTTTCCTTTTTTGTATTGTCTTTGTTTTAATATTAGGGTAATACTGGCATCATATAATGACTTGAAAAATGCTCACTTCTATTTTCTGGAAGAGATTGTGTAGAATTATGCTAATTTTTCTTTAAATGTTTGGTGGAATTCTCCAGTGAAATCATCTGGGCCGGGAAATTTTCTTTTGGAAGCTTTTTTTTTGTGTGTCTTCAATTTCTATAGTAGTTATATGACTATTAAGATTACCTAGTTCATATCTTTTCAGAGTAACTATTTAATAGTGGGTGAGTTGTAGGAGTTTGTGTTTTGTGAGGAATTGGATCATTTCATCCCAGTTGTTGAACTAATGTGCATAAAGTTGCGTGTGATATTCCCTTTCCTTTTAATAGCTGCAGTATCTGTAGTTAAATCTCCTGTTTCATTTCTGATGTTGGTAATTTGTGTCTTCTTTTTACCTTTGTCAATCTTGCTAGAGGACTACCAATTTTATCATTTTCAGAGAACCAGCTTTTGTTTTCATTGATATTCTCTATTGTTTTTCTGTTTTCAGTTTCATTGATTTCTACTATTATGTTTATTATTTCCTCCCTTCTCTTGTTTTGGGTTTACTTTGCTCTTTTTCTAATTTTTGAGGTGGGAGCTTAGATTATTATTATTTTTTAAAATATATTTTATTGATTTTTTACAGAGAGGAAGGGAGAGGGATAGAGAGTTAGAGACATCGATGAGAGAGAAACATCGACCAGCTGCCTCCTGCACACCCCCCACTGGGGATGTGCCCGCAACCACGGTACGTGCCCTTGACCGGAATCGAACCCGGGACCTTTCAGTCCGCAGGCTGACGCTGTATCCACTGAGCTAAACCAGTTTTGGCGGGAGCTTAGATTATTGATTTAAGACCTTAATTCTGAAAATATGAACATTTAAATTTATAAATTTCCCTTTCAACACTGCTTTAGCTACATCCCACAAATTTTCAACATGTTGTATTTCAATTTATATTTGTTACTTTTTAATTTCCTTTGAGACTTCCTCTTTGATCCATGATTATATAGAAATGGATTTTTTAATTCTCAAGTATTTGGTGACTTTCCTTTTCTTGATACTTTGATTAATGAGAGTAGACTTTTCTTAGAGCTCTTTTGTCTGAGCCTGTTGACAGTTTTTAGTTATAGGCTTCTCCAATGCTTTGTTTGTGATATATGGGAGGGGAAATGAAACAGGGAATTCACCAGTGTACTGTTCCCCAGGCCCTGAGGTCTGTGGGCTGGCCCCCTTTCCTTTCTACCTTTCAGTCTTTATATTTGTTGTGCTATGTCATTTTGCTCTGGTCTCTTCTACATTCATTTTTCTCTTTTATGTTTCTTCCTCTATTTGTTAATTTACATTTTGCTAGGGAAGCCCCTATTTCACATCAATATTAAAGTATGTTGCCTGGCTGGCATGGCTCAGTGGTTGAGTTCCTCCTAGGAACCAGGAGGGTCATGGTCTGATACCCGGTCAGGGCACATGCCCGGTTTGTGGGCTTGATCCTCGATGGGGGCCGTAAAGGAGGCAGCTGGAAAATGGTTCTCTCTCATCATTGATATGTCTATCTGTCTCCCTCTCCCTTCCTCTCTGAAATTAATAAAATATATTTTTAAAATATAAAATAATAAAAATTAAAAAATAAAGTATGTTGCTATACAGTTATAATAATATATCACAATAACTACTTTGAACCATTGCCCCACCTGGGAAAGATTTTTCCTTTGTCATTATATATATATATGTATATTTTTATATTTGTATATATATAATATTTAAGTTATTCCCCTTTATTTGGTTTGCTAGGGGGTTATCAATGACATTGTCATCTCAAAGATCCAACTTGTTGTTTCTTTGAAACTCCCTGTTGTTACATTTATTTGATTTATTTAAGATTTCATTTTTATTGAGTACTACCTTTTTTGGTGGTTTGCTTAATTCTGTTTTTTCTACTTTGAATGTTTTAGGTTGAACAAATAGCTCTTTTTGTTATATTTCTTTTTAATTAAAAATAAAGCCATTTAAAGCTATAAATTTTACTTTATATATAACTTTAGTGTGTTACATGACAACTGGTAAAAATTGTATAGCTTCTGTATTGATTTCCTATTGTGGTCCTGGATTGTGTTTCTTTTCTTTTAAAAACAGACATAAAACAGATTTATTTAGATACATTCCAGTACCATAAAAATTCACCCATTAAAGTATATGATTCAATGGTATTAAGTACATTCACAGAATTGTGCAGTCATCAATCACCACAATCTAATTTTAGAACATTTTCAACTTTGTACACAATAGCAGATATTCATCACTTATGCCACCCCACACTCCCACCCTAGGAAACCTCCAATCAATTTCTGTCTCTATGTATTTGCCCATTTTAGACATCTCACATAAATGGAATCATATAATATGTGGTCTTCTGTGACTGGCATCTTTCATGTAAGATAATGATTTCAAGGTTATTTCATGTTATAGCATATATCAGTACTTTTTATTGGCAAATACTATTTTATTGTATAGATATACCACATTTGTTTATCTGTGCCGGGCCAGCACAGCCAAGGGTTCCACGAGCCTGAGGGCGGGCGGGGAAGGATTGAAGAAAAGACAAAGAGAATAAGCTGGGTCTAGGTGGATCTCCTGTGCCTGGCTGAGGCCACAGAGAGAGATCCAGACCGCAAGCTGAGCCTTTATTTTATAGCCAGAAGTAAACAAGGTAGTGGTCACCATAGTTACTGTGTTCTTGTGAGTTTCACTTATTTTGACAGCACTTGCTACACCTCCCACAGCCCATTAGCTACCCAGATAGGATCTAGGGGGCTCATAAAGTCAAGATTAATTATGCTAAGAGGGCTGTGCCCTCTAAGCTGGGACTTGTTCGTGGCTTTGCCAACAGGTCAGTCCAAGGCTTAACCCTATAGCCTTCCCTACATTTATCCGTTCATCAGTTGATGGACATTTAGGTGGTTTCTATTTTTTTTACTATTATGAATAATACTGCTGTGGATATTTGTGTATAAGTTTTGGAGTATACATGTGTTTTCATTTTTCTTGGGTAGATACCTAGTAGTGGAACTGCTGGATCATATGGTGGCTCTGTGGGTAACATTTTGCCAAACTGTTTTTCAGAATGCCTGCATTATTTTACAATTCTTCCAGCAATGTATGAGCGCTCCAGTGTATTCACACCTTACAAACACTTGTTATTGTTTTGTTGTTGTTGTTATTTTTGCTATCCTAATGGATATGAAATGGTCTCCAAATGAATGGAAAATTTTGGATTTGATTTGCATTTCCCTAATGACCAATAGCGTTGAACACTTTATATTATGATCAGAGAATGTAGCCCGTCAATTCCCAGCATTAAAACATCTACCAGATTTTCTTTGTAGACAAGTTATTGGATGGAATTTTCTAAGAGTATCATGGGCATAAGAAAAGAAAGCATATTTTTTTCTTTCTTTAGTACATCATCATCTTTATGTGTTTAAAATTTAACTTGTTCATGCCTTTTATTTTATTTTACTTCTTATTTAACTTCCTTGTTTTCTCTTCATCTCATCTCTTACTTTTGTTGTCTTAATTTCTCTTCATTTTACATGGATATCGCCCCTTCTCTTTCCTAAAAAGAATGACTAAATATGTAGTGCCTCTGTTGGTTGACCAGCATAAAATTATACTTCAATTTGGTTATGGAGACACCCTCTCCTCCCTCAGTAGGAGAAACAGTTTTACCTTTGGATATTTTTGAGGTAATTAAACAATTTTAGTCTCAGTCTATTAGTATTTTCCTTCTGACCTGTCTCTTCTATTTTAAGAAACTTTACTTAACGTTTTTATTCCAAATCAAAGTCATGTTTTCAACATCTAGTAAACAGAACCACATTTATTTTGAGCCTACCATGTAACAGGTACCATATGGTATAGTATTGAGAATGTGAACGTTGAAACCACATAGACTGGGTTTTACTTAACATCTGTAAACTTCTGTTTCTTTATGCATAAAATGAAATAATAATTGCAGCAACACATTGATGATAGGATTGTTTTGCAAATTAAGTGAGGTATCTGCTTCTGCACGTTAGATGATTCCTTGTAATAACAATGCTTGCTAATATGAATTACAAGTTTACTTGGGCTGGGCTGGTCTGGTGCTAAGTGCCTTAAAACATCATCTTATTTAATTTTCACAACCCTTTGAGATAAATAGTTTTGACTCATTTTGAAAAAAAACACCTAAAGAAACATTTTCATATTTTCATAGCTAAAAGTTGGCAGAGCTAGAATTTAAGCCTTCATTAATTTTAGTCTAAATCTATGGTCTCGCTCATATTCCATTTTTATAAATAACTAAAATAGGTGTTTCTCTTTCTTTAGTACATCATCATCTTTGTGTGTTTAAAATTTAACTTGTTCATGCCTTTTATTTTATTTTACTTCTTATTTAACTTCCTTGTTTTCTCTTCATCTCATCTCTTTTGTTGTCTTAATTTCTCTTCATTTTACTCTTCTTAAAATTTCTTTAATTTATCTTCATGGATATCGCCCCTATTCCCACAGCACCCAGTGCCGTACTTTGGTGCCCCCAAGTAATGTTTGTGGCATGAATGCTGATTGACTGACCATGTGGACACTGTCTTTCCAGGTTTCTTGGAGTCTCTGTGGAGTCCCTGGACCAGACCCCACAGTGAAGGCTTTAAGATCTTCCTTCTGGTCCCAGAAGCTCTGGTTGAGTCCGCAGACCCTGCCTGGCCCTAGGCTCCTGGGAAGAACGGAGTTGTCAGCAAGAGAGCCTGCGGGTTGAGGCCCAAGTAAACATGCCAGCCAACCAGAGCTCTCCCAAGTGGTCCCTGGCCCTGACTGCAGGAGGAAGAGACAACTCCTGTGAGGTAAGGAAGGCAAAGAGACAACTTTTTCTTTTTCTTGGAATTAACAGTTTTCTGGTTTAGTCATTACTTTGCTTTACTATATACAAATCAATAATTCAATTCCAAATTCTTTCTAGTTGTTTAAATCTCCTCTCTGTGTATTCAAACATATCCTATATAATAAAGGCCTAATATGCAAATAGATCGAACAGCAGAACGACCAGTCGCTGTGATGCGCACTGACCGCCAGGGGGCAGACACTCAACACAGGAGCTGCCCCCTGGTGGTCAGTGCGCTCCCACAGAGGGAACACCGCTCAGCCAGAAGCTGGCCTCCATGGCAGCGCTAAGGAGCAGCGAGCCGACTGGTAAGGAACAGCGAGCAGGTGGGTGGTAAGGAGCGAGGGGCCCCAGACTGTCAGAGGAATGTCCGGCTGCTGGCTTAGGCCCACTTCCCACAGGGAACAGGCCTAAGCAGGCAGTTGGACACCCCCTGAGGGCTCCCAGACTGCGAGATGGCACAGGCCAGGCTGAGGGACCCCCGGCCCCTCCAGTGCACAAATTTCGTGCACCGGGCCTCTAGTAGGTAATAATCATAGTGACGATAATTGTAAACACTCATATAATGTTTACTATGTGCCCAGCACTGTTATACACATACTACATATACTTACTCATCTTCATAACAACCTCAAGAAGTGGGTGCTGTTGTTACTCCCATTTTATAGAGAGGGAAACTTGGGCATAGAGAAAAACTATCTGGCTCAATTTCACACAGCTAGTAGTAGGTGGGAATGGTCTCAACTCTGGCCATCAGTTTCTTCTCTGTGAAGAAATCTTTCCTGGAACTTGTTGACTTGCTGAAGGCTGCTGGTCTGGTTTCTCTCTCAGCTTCACACACAGCTATTGTCTTGGTGTCTTCCCTGTGTTATCCCCCAGGAAATCCTTTTCACCTCTGTCTTGTTGCACATCCCCTTTCCTGGGGATCCTATGTCTTTTTTCCTGTTTATTGGAGCCTGTGTCTTCCTCTTTCTTAGTTTACCCCCTCATTTTGTGGAAGCACATCCTCCAGTCTATCCTTGAAAATGGATACATGACAGGTGGATTTTATGAAGCTTTGTATGTCTGAAAATGTCATGCAAAATTATATTTATTTAATATATAATTGTAGAAATAAATTTATAGAAATCAAAAAGTAATAAGTGCCTTGGAAATTTATTTATCTATTAATTAATTATTTAATTAAATGCTATTAATTAATTATTTAATTAAATGTTTTTATTGATTTTATAAGGAGAGGAAGAGAAAGAGAGAGAGAGAGAGAAAGAGAGAGAAATATTGATCAGCTGCCTCCTACATGCACCCGACTGGGGACTGAACCTGCAAACTGGGTATGTGCCCTGACGGAGAATTGAAACAGCAACCTTTTAGTGCGTGGGACAACACTCAACTAACTGAGCCATGCCAGCCAGGGTGGAAATATATTTATTTAACTTTGATACTCAATTTATCTTTTCAGCTGGATATAGATTTTTAGGTTGGAAATCATTTTGTACAGAATTTTAAAAGCCTATTTCCAGTCTATTCCTTTTCTACTCACACATACATTTTCTCTACTTTTCAAAAAACTCCTATTCAGTTGTTAAGCCTCCTACTTTTTTTAGTCTTTGTTCTGCTTTCCATTCTTTCTCTTTTTATCTCCTTTCTAAGAGTTTTTTGGAACACTTTATCTTCTAAATCTTCTTTTGTGTCTCTCATTAATGCTGTTACATATTTTTATTTTAAATAGCTCTTTATTTTCAGAATATTCCCTTTTAATAGTATGCTGTTTTTGTTTCATGGATGCAGCATCTTATCACTCTAAAAATATTAGTAATAGTTTTTCAATTCATTTTGAATGACAATATAGACACATAGCTCAAAAATGAAAATATATAAAATTTAAAAATATAAAAATCTACATAGCCTAAACTTGGCCGGGTGGCTCAGTTAGTTGGAGCATTGTCACGTACACCCAAAGGTTGTAGGTTCATTTCCCAGTCGAGGCACGTACCCAAGTTGTGGATTGGATCTAGGTCGGGGTGAGTGTGGGAGGCAACCAATTGATTATTTTTTCTCACTTTGATGTTTCTCTCTCTCTCTCTCAAATCAATAAAAACATGTCCTTGGGTGAGGATATAAAAAAATCTAGTCTAAATCCTCATTCATCTTTCTCTTATCTGCTCACCTGTGTCTAATACATATAACCAGGTTAGTTTACTGCATGATTAGGGTTTCTTTATGCAAATAAAAGCAGCTGAGAAAACATTCTTACTTTCTCCTTTTTATTTCACAAAAGGTGGCCTACTAAAATTTTTATCAGCTTTTGTTATTGTTAAGTATTTTGGTGAAACGTAATATGAATTATAAACAATGCTACCATGAACAAAAAATTTGTTTGTTTCTTTTCAAAATTTGTTTGTACATGTGTATACCCATCTCTTAACT
Source organism: Cnephaeus nilssonii (assembly GCF_951640355.1). Taxonomy (NCBI): domain Eukaryota; kingdom Metazoa; phylum Chordata; class Mammalia; order Chiroptera; family Vespertilionidae; genus Cnephaeus; species Cnephaeus nilssonii. The sequence goes on along the minus strand of NC_137071.1, from coordinate 127,287,779 downwards.
ATATACATAGGGGTGGAGTTAATGGGTTATAGATTAAGCCTATATTTTAAAAAATATTTTTATTGTGAAATATACATATATAAAAGTATACAAAAAAATTTACAGCTCATTGATTTTTCACTATGTCAGTCTAGAAAGTGGCCATATAATTTCAGAGTCCCTCTACTCCCAAAGATAGTTACTATATTAATTTTTATAATAATCACTTCCATTAAGAAGAAATTTACAAGCCACAGAGTAGAAGAGAGAGACAATGGAGGACTTCTAGCCAGAATATGTCAAGAACAACAAAACTGTAAGAAAAAGCAGACTACACAGTAGTCACGTGCCTTATTTGAATAGACATATAACAAAAAAAGATATCCAAATGACTAACAAAGACCTGAGAGAGTGCCCAGTCTCATTAGTCATCAGGGAAGTGCAAAATTTAAACCACAGTTGTAATACTACCACACTCCCACCAGAATGGCTAAAATTAAGAAGACTGATGATGATAAGTGGTAGCAAGGATGAGGAGCCATATCAGCAGCTTATAGGCTCATATCAGCATATACGAGCAGCTCGTATGCTGTTGGTGGGAGTATAAATTGGCATAATCTCTTTGGAAAACATCTTAGCCTTCTTTATCAAAGTATATGTAGATCAAAAGAGGAAACAATTCTCCCAGGAAAATATGAGCAGAAATCCTTGGCTGATGTACTAGGACATGTAGAAATGCTCACTGCAGCATTACTTACAACACAAGAGATCTGTTGAGAATTGTCTCCCAATAAAAAAAAATGCACCCTTCATTTCTGCACTGTCTTGCCTTCTGCAAAATTTCCCATGAGTATACTACTCTGTCAGCTACTCGGATTAATCTGGCTGGCAGAGATGAGAGCCCAGACTGTTCAATTTATCTTATGTAACACTTAATCAACAGGACTCCCAAGTGGCAGAATGAGGCCAATCTGCAGTATTTTGCTCAAACGTGACATCCGGGGTTCCGGACTCAAATGAGCTGAACAAATCCTTTAAAGCCATCAATGTTTACCTTACAAAGCCAGGTGCCTTTCTGCCTAAGTTTCTGTATTGACCTTTGTACTTGGTGTGAGACATGAGTCCAGGTACAGCAGGATGTGTTAGCGATTGCACAGATTCTGCCTTGGCCCAAGGGGGCAATTTCATCCTCTGTTTGCACAGTAAGCTGAGCCTGACCCCGGAATACCTTCCAGAGCCAAATATTATGTTCATCACCTCAGATACAATCAGGGACAAATGTCCTACCATCTTTTCTAATTGGATGATTCCTATCATAGAAATAACTGCCCTCAGGGTTCACATGAATAGCAAGCCATTTACTCTTCTAGGAAGCTCCTACTAGCAACCAAGTAGGTAGCCTCCTTTTAGAGAGACCCCCAGAGTCATTTATGGGTTACCTGAACCACCAATCACTACCTCAAACACTTGCAGTTCAGTTATGACCACCCTTAACGTGAAAATCACCATGTTTGGGGGAGGAAGGCAAGTGAATGCCTGGCTTCTGCATAAGAAGTACAATCCCAGGATGCTCCCCAGAAGAAAGTACTGTTTACAATTGGTGGGACCTCCAGCAGTCAGGAGACATAGGTTGAGAGTGCCTCCAATGTGGCCTCTCATCCAGCTGATAGTCTCTAACTATTAAAGGCAAAACTGAACAAAAAAGGAAATTGATTTTATTCAGGCTATTGCAATAGGGAGAGCACCCCTGATGTGAAAGTTGGAGTGTCGCAGCAGGGTGGTTTTGCCTTTTACTTTCATACTGAGGATTAGACAAGTTCTCGTGGGGAGATTTATAGGTGGCATTGTTTCTGCATTCAGGAGAAGTCTCCGTCAGCTGAAAAAGAAATGCTTATCTCTGTGTCTAGCTGGCTAGTTTAACTTCTAATCTCAGTTAATCATTCATGAGAAAGTGGGGAGTTGGAGGGTCTGTGTCTAGCCTTTCAGCAAGTTCAATAAAAGGAGAAAGGTCTGCGTTTGGCCTTGACACAGGAAAACCCCAGGAGTCTTATGGGGGTTATGAGAGTGGACAGCAAATGTTATCCGAGTCATAAGGGGAACTGTGATATCTGTGGTAAGTTGGTTCTAAGAGCATAAAAGAGTGGGGGGATTTTTAACTGGGCTCAGGTTATGTTCAACATTGTTAAGGGGCCTCAGTTCTGTTTGAAAACTTGAGTCTAGTTCTTGTTATTGGAGAGGCTGCCTGAAGGCCTTCATTCCAACCTGTCCTATATGTCCAAGCCACTAGCTGCGTGATATTCTTCTGCCCCACTTAATGACTGAGCAGCTGCTAGGGGAAGTGGTTCAAGGAGAGCAGACATTTGAAGGTGTTGACAGGTGTTTAGTGTGTGTGATGCAGGCGCTGGGGCCCTCCCAGCTGTTTCTGATAGACTTCTCAGCAAACTTAAGGGGAATGGTGATAACCTTGTGGATGCAGGTATTGGCAGACCTGACAGTCAGGTACATTTTATGCCCTTGCAGCAGTTTGGGGAAGATGTACTAAGGCATTTTCCTTTGTGATGAAGGCTCCATGGTTAGTTCAGGAAGACAGATTATTAATGCCCCTCCCTTTCTTGTACCTCCTGGGGTTTAAGGTGCTTCTTCTTCAATTTCGGTGTTATTGCTCACCCTCTGCTGACACAAAATCATTATGGTTCATTCTAGAAAGTATTAAATTCACCCCCCACCCCAATCATCTCCTACTAGTTTCCAGACCTTTCATTTCAATGAGTCAGATGCAAGAGGAACAAGGCCATTTTAATAAGTTTACAGAGATCTGTTATGTTCTACCCTTTGGCCCCTGTGGGTCATTAAAGGGGAACACAGTAAGCAGTGTACTAAACCAAGAAGCAATTATCTTTATGATCTAGGACAATGTTAATCCGACCAGAGAATCCAGGTGGCAACCAGAATTAAATTGAAATCTCTTAGGCATCCTTCCTTCTGGATGCTTTGCCACCCAGAGGGTTAGCAATGAGACAGGATCCCAAATTGTCAAAATATGTCCATATAACTCCTAACACCTTTTGTTCTGATCATTAGTCAGGGAGCAGCTGAAAGGAGATGATTCCTTTCTGGGGACAACCATATTCATGGATTAAACTGCCTTACTAAAGAGCATGTATGGAGCAGGAGGAGGTGAGAGAGGCAGAGTCTGAAATCCTTTTGAGTTCCTTTTTGAGGAGGCCATTCCAATGCTCAACAATACCAGATGCCAGTGGATGGGGGAGAGTGTGGAAGTCCATCAAATACCTTAACTATCAGCCCATTGTTACATGGCTTTTGCAGTGAAAGGTGTTCCATTTTCAGGCTGCAAATAATCCAGAAAGCTGAAAACTTGATACAGGTTAATTCCAAGATCCACAATTGTGTGGCTGGAGTGGGCCTAGCAGACTGAAACAGCAACATTTTAACCTGAAAACATATAAACAATGGCACAAATCGGAGAGGGGCTTGAGGTGTGATGCAGTCAGTTGGCCAGGGCCAGGTGGGCCACACTTCATGCTGTGTGCACTTCCTCATCACAATGGGTCATCTTGTGGAAGGAGTCACAAATTTGGTATATAGTGGTAGCTTCCGCATCAGGAAAGCGGTGTTTTCATTTGTGCCCAGTCCGTGAGGATAGATGTATTGCCGTGTCCAATGTGATGATGGATCCAGAAAGCAGTGGCAATAGTCTGGGCAGTGAAGGCTCAGAGCATTCAGCCATACAAAACTCTTTGAAGAGATAAAGGGGGGTAACATAGATCTTCTCAATCATACAAGAGGGCCTCTTGTAAGCTTAAGAGTGTTGTCCCTCATTCCTTTCAGCAGGAGTCCAAGATAGAGAATGGCTCATCTCAAAGAGATTTATGGCTGCAGCTTTTGTCTAATGGAGTAAACCCAATGGGATTCACAGACAAACCATAAAGTATTAGAGCAAATGGTATCAGCAGAAACACTATCACCTTAGAGTGAAAGGGATAGAGACTACACAAAATGAAAGGAAGACATTGGATTCCCAAAATTCTACTGGCAGGAAGCAGGCTGAGAAAACTCTTCTGCTACCTTTCATGTAAAAGGAAGGATGGCTTAGAAGGTGGGAACAAGAACTAAGAGAGCAGAACCAAAAGCCATGAAGAGTTATTCCTAGGCCTTGAGACCTAATCATGGAACTGCTAACTTTGCCCAGCCAGATAACACTTATTTTCTTTAGCATTTAAAAAGTATTTAAATCATTGTTTCCATGTATGTAATATGTCATTTTGCTTTGTTTTGTTTTCTGGCTGCTTTCAAAAATCTTTTATTCTTTGCTTTTTAAAAGTTTGACTACAATGCGCCTAGGTATGGTTTTCTGTGGATTTATTCTGCTTGGGGTTTGCCAGATTTCTTGAATATGTAAATGCATGTCTTTTGCCAAATTTGGGAAGTTTCTGCCCATTATTTTTAAAAACATCTTTTCTGCCCCCTTTCTCTGGACCTCAAATTACATGTATGTTAGATCTTTTGATTTTATATTACCCATCCCTGAGACTCTATTATTTTGTTTACTTTTTCCAAGAATTTTTCTCTCTACTTTTCAGATTGGTCAACTTCTGTTGGGGTCTGTCTTACATTCATTAACTCTTTCTTTTGTTTTGTTATCTCCATTCTGTTGGTAAGTCCATCCAGGGAATTTATTAAGTTTCGGATTGCATTTTTCAGTTCTAGACTTTTCAGTTAGTTATTTTTTTATAGTTCACATTTCTCAGTTGAACTATCCTATTATTCATTCATTATGAACAGAATTGTCCTTATATTTTTGAGCATACTTATACATAACTAGTTTAAAGTCTAATTCTGGCATTTGGATCATCTCAGGGTCAGTCTCTGCATTTACTCTTGAACCTCTTCTCTTTCTCTTGATACCTTTCTGTCTCTTTGTTATTTTGGATTGTATTTTGGTTGTTGTAAATCATGTATTTTTATTTTTATTTTATTATTATTATTATTTTTAATTTAACAAATCTTTATTCTTCAGATTATTACAATAGTTTCTCCCCCCCCCCATAGCTCCCCTCCACCTGGTTCCCACCCCATCCTCTGCCCTTACCTCCCCCACACTGTCCTCATCCATAGGTGTACAATTTTTGTCCAGTCTCTTCCTGCACCCCCCATACCTTTTCCCCCTGAGAATTATCAGTCCACTCCCTTTCTATGCCCCTGATTCTATTATATTCACCAGTTTATTCTGTTCCTCAGATTTTTAATTCACTTGATTTTTGGGTTCACTTGTTGATAGATATGTATTTGTTGTTCATAATTTTTATCTTTACTTTTTTCCTCTTCCTCTTCTTAAAGAATACCTTTCAGCATTTCATATAATACTGGTTTGGTGGTGATGAACTCCTTTAGCTTTTTCTTATCTGTGAAGCTCTTTATCTGACCTTCCATTCTGAATGATAACTTTGCTGGGTAGAGAGAGTACTCTTGGTTGTAGGTTCTTGCTCTTCATCACTTTGAATATTTCTTGCCACTCCCTTCTGGCCTGCATAGTTTCTGTTGAGGAATCAGCTGACAATCGTATGGGTACTCTGTTGTAGGTAACTAACTCTTTTTCTCTTGCTGCTTTTAATGTTCTCTCTTTGTCTTTTGCTCTTGGCATTTTAATTATGATGTGTCTTGGTGTGGTCCTCTTTGGATTCCTTTTGTTTGGGGTTCTGTGTGCTTCCTGGACTTGTAAGTCTATTTCTTTCACCAGGTGGGAGAAGTTTTCAGTCATTATTTCTTCAAATAGGTTTTCAGTATCTTGCTCTCTGTCTTCTTCTGGCACTCCCATAATTCTGATGTTGGTACGCTGGAAGTTGTCCCAGAGGTTTCTTACACTATCTTCAAATTTTTGGATTCTTTTTTCTTTTTGCTTTCCTGGTTGAGTGATTTTTCTTCTTTGTATTTCAAATCTTTGACTTGATTCTTGCAATCCTCTAGTCTGCTGTTGGATCTCTGTATATTATTTTTAATTTCAGTCAGTGTATGTTTAATTTCTAGTTGGTCATTTTTCATATCCTCGAGGGTCTGGCTAAATTTATCGGCCTTTTCTAGGAAATTCTTGAAAAACCTTATAACCGTGGTTTTGAACTCTATATCCAGTCATTTGTTTTCCTCCATTTCTTTCATTTGTGATCTGTTACTTTGTCACTGCATTTTTGATGCTTCCCTGAGTTGGTAGGGTAGGTTTGTGTGCTAGGTTTCCTATATGGCCCAGTGGGTCAGCCTCCCCAGTCACCTGAGGTGGACACGCTTGGTGCACCCCTTTGTGATCTGTGTGTATAGCCTTGTTGTGGTTAAGTCTTGATTGTTGTTGGTATCACTGGGAGGAATTGACCTCCAGGCCAATTGGCTGTGAGGATCAGCTGTGTCTCCTCCGGGAGACCTGTGCTGGAGACAGCCTTATAGGACCAGACTTGCAAAATTGCACAAGCCTCTGTGCTCAGCTTGGATGGGGCGGAGTCTCAGGGCTGAGCAGACAGTCTTGGTTTCCCGTCAGCCCTGCCCTTGCGCGCGCGCCTCCAGACCTCTGCCTTCCGCAGCTCCCCTGAGTTTCCGCCTGACAGTCCAGATTCCCCCAGGCTCGCCCGGAACTGGGGTTCAGTGCAGTCAGAACTGGGGTTCAGTGCATTCAGGAGCTTCTGACTCCCTTCTGCTAGGGAGAGCTAGCGGCAACTTCAGCAGTCAGTCTTCTCTGTACACGCACCTCCAGACCCCTGCCCACCGCGGCTTCCCTGAGTCTCCAAGTCTCCGTTTGCCTTTCTCTCTACCTGACAGTCCAGACTCCTCCTGTATGAGCCTGGGTCTACGGCGTTTTGCCCGGAACTGGGGTTCAGTGCAGTTGGAACTGGGGTTCAGTGCAGTCGGGGGCTTCCTTCCCTCTCCCGCCAGAGAACGCCAGCCAGGCACTCAGCCGCCCTTCCTCTCTGCGTGCGTATCTCTGTACCTCAATCCTTTGCAGCTCCTCTGATTCTCCGTGTGCTTTCCTCTTTCCTTCTAGTTGTAGAATTTCCACTCAGCCAGCTTTCCTGTGGTTCTGGATGATGTCCGTTCTGTCTTTTAGTTGTAGTTTTGAAATTGTTGTATGAGGCAGCAGTTTAGGTGTTTACCTATGCCGCCATCTTGGTTTCTCGTAAATCATGTATTGTAGAGATTTTGGATTCTATTTAGTTCCCTTAGAAGATTGCTGCTTTTTTGTTTTGTTTTGTTTAGTAAGCACTTGTGGCTGGACTCAAAGTGGAAACTATCTTCTCTGTGGTGTGTGATAGCTCAGATTTTAGTTCATTTAAGTGGTTAAGCAGAGATTTGGGCAAAGTTCTTATACAGAATTTAGGCACTCTTCTCCATCTGGATTCCCCCCTGACTTTCCAGTGGTCTTGATGATTGCAAAACACTCCTTTGATTTTTTAAGTCAATAAGATTGAAGGTTTTAAAAATTGGAATTTTAGTTACCTTGCATGACTGACTGGGCCTATTTGCAAACTAAAATCTATAAAAATAGCAAATACATCCCATGTCATCCCTTCTTGCATTAACTCTCTTCCAGTAGATGCCTGATTTAGGTTGCTCTTCAGTATCTTCAGATAATGGTTTTTTATATTTTGTTCAGAGTTTATAGTTGTTATCTGTATGAGTTTTAGCCTAATAAAAGCAACTTAGTCATATAGGAACTTAATTTCCTTTAATTTTGGAGTTCATTTTATATGTGTTGTGAAGTATGGGTCAAAGTTTTTTTTTTTCTTCAATACTGATAACCATTTATTCCAGCACATTTTTTAAAAAGACTCTTTTTCCCCATTAAATCACATTGGCATATTTGTAAAAAAGCAATCATCAATATATGTGCAGACCTGTTTTTGGACTCTCTATTACATTCCATTGACTTATCTAACTGTATTTACATCAGTACCACATTGTCTGAATTATTGTAGCTTTATAGGAAATCTTAACATTACACAGTATAAATCCTCCATACTACTTCTTGCTCTGGCTATTCTATGTCCTTTGCATAATCATATAAACTTTAACATCTCCTTGTCAGTTTTTACAAAAAAGTTAACAAATAATTAGTTGAACTATGGATAAAGTGACAGAAAATTTCAGCAACACTCAATCAACTTGATTTATATATTATATAACATGACACTGATTAACAGCTAAATATGCATTCTTTTCCAGGGGCATGTAACACATTCCCCTAGATAGATCATGTGTTGAAATCATACAGAATATATTTCCTGACCACTATGGAATTAAATTAGAAATGATCAATAAAAAAGCATAAAAAGAAAATGGCTATATTTTTTTAAGTAAATGAAAGCAACAGGAGAGGGAACTATGTAAAGTTTTTAAAAAGTATATACATGCTTCTTTGTAAAAGTTATAAAATTTCCTATTAAAATGAGCAACAAAATAGAATCAAGGTTAAATTTTGTACAAAAGTAATCTTTTTATTATACACAATGAATAGCAGAAATTTATGATTTGATGTTTGTAGTTTACATAACATTATATATAACTAGGTATTTGATAGGCATTGAAACTTATTTTCTATCTATCTTTTCCCTATCTCCCCGTGCTGACCTTGTCACCTTGAACAAGCTTGTGTTGTTACAGGTCTCTGTATCACTTGAGGATGTGACTGTGGACTTCAGCAGGGAGGAGTGGCAGCAGTTGAACTCTACTCAGAGACGCCTGTACCAGGAGGTGATGCTGGAGAACTACAGCCACCTGCTCTCAGTGGGTAAGCACAGCTACCTCATGAGTCAGTGAGGAGACTATTGTGGGTAAAATTATATCCCCCAAATAAAATACGTTGAAGTCCTAACCCTCAGTACCTCAGAATGTGACCTAATTTGGAAAGAGGGTCTTTACAAAGTAATCAAGCTAAAATGACTTCATTAGGGTGGGTCCTAATCCACTGTGACTGGTGTCTTTATAAAAAAAGGGAAATTTAAACACAGAGACAGACACACACAGAGGGAAGACACACAAGGAAAAGATGGCCATGTGACTGGAGTGATGCACCTATAGGCCAAGAAATGCCGAGACCACCAGAAACCAGGAAGAGGCATGAGACAGTTCCTTCCCTAACACCTTCAAAAGGAGCATGGATAGCCCTGTTGACACTTGGATTTTGGACTCATAGTCAAGTCTCACCCATAACTGATTTGGGTGATTTAGATGATGGTATCTGAGACTCTGAGTTTATGATTTTAGACTTAAGAGTTGATGCTGGAATGATTACGATTTTAGGTGACATTGGGATGGAATGAATGTATTTTCAACATGGGAAGGATATTAATTTGGGGGGTTCAGAGGGCAAGCTCTGATGGGTTGAATTGTGTTCCCCCACAAAAAAGATATGTGGAAGTCTTAACCCCTAATACCTCAGAATATGACCATATCGGGGAATAGGGTCTTTATAGAAGTAATTGGGTTAAAATGAGGTCATGGGGGTGGAGCCTAATCTAATAGGGCTGGTATCCTTATAAAAAAAAGGGCCCAGAAATCGACACTCATAGAGGGAAGATGATGAGAAAACTCACTAGAATGATGCATTTGTAACCCAAGGAATGCCGAAGATTGCCATCAAACACCGAAAGCTAGAAGATGCAAGAAAGGATTTTCCCTCATATCATCCAGAGAGAACATGACTCTGATAATAACTTGATTTCAGAATTCTAGCCTAAAGAAGTATGAGACAGTAAATTTCCGTGGTTTTAAGTCAGCCAATTATTGGTACTTTGTTAAAGCAGCCCTAGGAAACTAAGAAAGAACCATTTCCATTCCCAGCTGCTGAGTGCTCTGGGATATCTTAAGTGCATGCTGATATCATCCCTGATGGGTCTGAGATTCTTCAGTCCCTTTCACCTCTGTGATTATTAGTGTTTCCCCAATCAAATATGGTTTCTTTTCTAATGAACAAATGGAAAACAATTAGCTGGACCCAGTTCTCTATTGTGTCCTATTAACAGGGTATGAAGTTCCCAAACCAGAGGTCATCTTCAAGTTGGAGCGAGGAGAGGAGCCCTGGATATTGGAGGGAGAAACCCCACATCAGAGTTGTTCAGGTCAGTGAGTGTGACCCAGGCGGAAGGGAGACATGGAAATACTTTTTTTTCCCTCAGAGAGGCTGGTGTCTTTGCTGCCTTTTTGAAGGTTTAAACTTTAGAAACTGCTTGAAAATAAATAATATTGGCCTGTCAGGTACCAAATTGCTCTGTCTTTATTTTCTGTACTGTCATCAACTGTTTTCTTTGGGGTTTCCTCCAGGAGAATTGCTGCAATTCCCATACTTTGAATCATATGCCAGCCTTCTTCACTATGGATGTTGCTTTCTTGGATATTCTTTTCTCCCATCACATTTTTATGCTTCATTATTTAACCCCAACCCTAGGGTCTTAGAATCTTATCATATACATTCAGGTTTTAATGGATTTGCCTTCATTGAAAATCAGTTGCTTGCCTCACTCCTATTTTTCCTAGTAACCTTTTATTTTCTTCTTTCACTTTTGTCTTCTCACTCTAAGATACCAATAAGCTGTCATCTGCAACCACCCTCACCTCCTCTCTTTGTATTTATCACCAGCAGATTCCTCACTCGTCTCCACCTCACCTATCTCTATGCTTCTCTCCCATATTCTGACTGTGATCAGTCACATATCATATTTTTCTTTTAAAATCTACCTTTTTTCTTTTCATTGAATTTATTGGGGTGACACTGGTTAACAAAATTATACAGGTTTCAGGTGCACAATTCCACAACACATCATCTGTATACTGTGTTGTTTGTTCACCACCCCAAGTAAGGTCTCCTTCCATCATGATTTATCCCCCCTATACGCTCTTCTACCTTCCTTCCCCCTCCTCACCCCCAGTAATCACCACACTGCTGTCCATATCCATGAGTTTTCTCTCTCTTTTTTCTTTTTGCTCAGTACCTCCATCCCCTACCCACCCAACCCGCGACCCTCCCCCAACAACTATCAGCCTGCTCTTTATCTATGAGTGTGTCTCTATTTTACTTGTTAGTTCATTAGACTCCACGTATATACTAAAGTGTATCCATTTCAAATATACAGCTTGATGAGTTTTGCAAAGGAAAACCACTACCCCTGTCATGATATATAACATTCCATCACACAGAAATGCTCCTTCATGCCCCTGTAGTCAATGCTTACCACCACTCCAGCCCCAGGCAACTGTTGACATGCTTTTTGTCACTATAGATTGTATTTGTCTTTATAAATGTTTTATATCAATGGGAATTATACTGTCTACTCTTTTCATTCAGCATAATGATTTTGTGTTTTATCCATGTTATTGAGTATATCACTAGTTTGTTTCTTTAAGATGCTGACTACTACTCCATGGTATACTAGTAAATATATGGTAATTTGTTTATATCCCTGTTGATGACAGATAGTTATTATTTGGTTATTATGAGCTTCAGTGATCATTTTAGTATGTCTTTGTATGAACATATGTTTCTATTTCTCTTGGGTAAATACCTAGGAGTGGAGTTGCCAGGTCATAAAATAAGTATATGCTTATCTTTATAAGAAATTGCCAAACTGTCTTCCAAAATGGCTGTGCTATTTTACATTCCCAACAACAATACCTGAGAATTCTTTTTGCCCCACATCCTTGCCAACACTTGCTGTCATTAGTCTCTTTAATTTTTTCTATGATAGTAGATATGTAATGGTATCTCATTATGATTTTAAGTTGCATTCCTCTGGTGAGAAATGTTAAATATCTTTTCATGTGCTGTTGACCATTTGTACATTTTTGTGTGAAGTGTCTATTCACATATCTTTGTCATTTTATTGGGTCATTTGTCTTCTAGGTTCCTTGTAAGTAAATAATCACCACTTTAGGGACAGTTTTACTTCTTTCTGTCCAGTCTTTTTACTTATTTTCCTTTCCTTATTTCACTAAGACCTTCAGTTTTATGTTGAATAGAAGTGTGAGTGTGGGCATGCTTGCCTTGTTCCTGATATTAGGAGCAAAAAATTCATATCATTAAGTATGATGTTAGCTGTAGTTTTTTTTTTTTAAATATATATTTTTTATTGATTTTTTACAGAGAGGAAGAGAGAGGGATAGAGAGCTAGAAACATCGATGAGAGAGAAACATCAATCAGCTGCCTCTTGCACACCCCCTACTGGGGATGTGCCTGCAACCAAGGTACATGCCCTTGACCAGAATCGAACCTGGGACCTTTCAGTCCGCAGGCTGACGCTCTATCCACTGAGCCAAACCGGTTTCGGCTGCTGCTGTAGTTTTTTTGAAGCTACCCTTTATCAGGTTACATAGGTTCCTTTCTAATCCTAGCTGGTTAAAGAGGTTTTTAACAAAAATCATAGTCAAGTGTTGAATTTTGTCAAATGTTTTAGTGATCATATGAGTTATTGTTTTTATTTTGTTAATATGGTAAATTTATTGATTGATTTCAAATGTTAAATTAACCTTATATTTCTGAGACAAATGCTAGTGATTATTATATATATTACCCTTATTGTATATTGTTGGATTATATTTTTATATTTTGTTTAAAAATATTTGCATGAGTATTACCGGTTTGTAGTTTTCTTTTTTTGCAATGTTTTTGTCAGATTTTGGTATTAGGGCTACACTTGGCCACATAATATGAGTTGTGAATGAGTTCTCTTCTCTATTTTTTGAAATAGTTTGTGTAAGATGGTTACTTCTTTTTATGCTGTTTCACAGAATTCACCAGCAAAACTGTCTGGGCCTACAGTTTGCTAGATGGGAAAGTTTTAATAACTAATTCAATTTCTTTAATATACATAGGGCTCTTTCAATTTTCTGTTTCATTTTTTTGCCATACATAATAAGTTGTATTTTTTCAAGGAATTTGTCTGTTTCCTTTATTTTGTCTAATATTCTGAGAATACACTCTGTATGGTTTCAGCAAATGGTCTTTGTGAATGTTCCATGTGTCTCTGAAAAGAGTGTATATCCGGCTCTTGATGGGAGTTGTGTTGTTTGTTTGTGGTTTTTGTTTTTTTTTTTGCTTTGAAAAATGTTTATTTCATTTAACTCATTCATTCAACTTATATTTATTAAACACCTACTTACTATGTACCAGGCACTGTGTGATACAACAATGAGCAAAAGAACACATGGTCCTGCTTCTATGCAGCTGCTATCTCTGGGGAAATAGTTCACAGGCATTTTCTTTTCTTTTTTAATGTATTTTATTGATTTTTTACAGAGAGGAAGGGAGAGGGATAGAGAGCCAGAAACATCGATGAGAGAGAAACATCGATCAGCTGCCTCCTGCACACCCCCTACACTGGGGATAGTTAGAAACATCAATCAGCTGCCTCCTGCACACCCCCCACTGGGGACGTGCCTGCAACCAAGGCACATGCCCTTGACCGGAATCGAACCCGGGACCCTCCAGTCCACAGGCTGACGCTCTATCCACTGAGCCAAACTGGTCTCGGCCACAGGCATTTTCTTAAAGGTCAATTCTAGTTGTTATTTCTGTGACTTAGATGAATATGCAAATGACTCATGATCAACCCCACTCTCAAGGATTAATTGTTCATTGCTTTTTTCACTTCTTAAATCTCAGGAAACTTTAGCTATTCCCATGGCCACAACCTGGACCACACAGAATTGCTCTACTTCTGATATGATGACTCTTGAACCACACCTCTCATCTTGCCAGGTCTCTCAAACCTTCAATTCTAAAACACTTATTTCCTTGAGCACACCTATTCTTCATTCTATCAGTCTCTTTTTGGTTTCATTTCCTTCTCAATCTAACATGGCTAGACTCTTACCACATCTGTTCTTTCAACCAGTATACCATCCCCTCTCCTGTCTCCTGAATAGCAACTATTTAGTGAACACCTATGCTGTGTGACTTTGGGTACATTATTAAATTCTGGGCCTCAATTTTCTCAGCTATAAAATAAAAATAAACCCTACTGTTATAGGTTGAGAGGATTACATGAGATAATACATCTAGATTACTTTGCACAGTGCCTGGCTTTTATTAAATGCTTATTAAAGGCTTGCTATTGTTATGATCGTTACAACTATATTCCAGAGAATATCACACAACTGTCTGGAACGAGCAACCACAAATTCATGGTATCAGACTCTACCTGGACCCTCAACAATGTGACAGTCTGACTTTTTTAATTGGCTTGAATGCATGCATATATATACTCTCTCTCCACTATCCCCATTTCTTGCAAATAATAACTTCAAGCCTTCATCACCATCCACAAATCCCCTATCCTATCATCTCACTTCTTATTGTTTTTTTGTTTGTTTTTTAAAATTTAATAAATCTTTATTGTTCAGATTATTACAGTTGTTCCTCTTTTTTCCCCCCATAGCTCCCCTCAACCTGGTTCCCATCCCACCCTCTTCCCTTACCTCCCCCACACTGTCCTCATCCATAGGTGTACAATTTTTGTCCAGTCTCTTCCCGCACCCCTCACACCCCTTTACCCCTGAGAGTTGTCAATCCACTCCCTTTCTATGCCCCTGATTCTATTATATTCACCAGTTTATTCTGTACATCATATTTTTAATTCACTTGGTTTTTAGATTCACTTTTTGATAGATATGTATTTGTTGTTCATAATTTTTATCTTTACCTTTTTCTTCTTCTTCCTCTTCTTAGAGAATACCTTTCAGCATTTCATATAATACTGGTTTGGTGTTGATGAACTCCTTTAGCTTTTTCTTATCTGTGAAGCTCTTTAGCTGCCCTTCAATTCTGAATGTCAGCTTGGCTGGGTAGAGTACTCTTGGTTGTAGGTTCTTGCTATTCATCACTTTGACTATTTCTTGCCACTCCCGTCTGGCCTGCATAGTTTCTGTTGAGAAATCAGCTGACAATCATGTGGGTGCTCCCTTGTAGGTAACTAACTGTTTTTCTCTTGCTGCTTTTAATATTCTCTCTTTGTCTTTTGCTCTTGGCATTTTAATTATGATGTGTCTTGGTGTGGTTCTCTTTTGATTCCCCTTGTTTGGGGTTCTGTGCGCTTCCTGGACTTGTAAGTCTCTTTCACCAGATGGGGGAAGTTTTCAGTCATTATTTCTTCAAATAGGTTTTCAGTATCTTGCTCTCTCTCTTCTTCTGGCACCCCCATAATTCTGATGTTGGTACGCTTGAAGTTGTCCCAGAGGCTCCTTACACTATCTTCATATTTTTGGATTCTTTTTTCTTTTAGCTTTTCCAGTTGAGTGATTTTTGCTTCTTTGTATTTCAAATCTTTGACTTGATTCTTGCGTTCCTCTAGTTTGCTTTTGGGTGTCTGTATAATAATTTTTATTTCAGTCAGTGTATGTTTAATTTCTAGTTGGTCCTTTTCCATATCCTCGAGGGTCTCTTGCATATCCTCGAGGGTCTCGCTAAATTTATCGGCCTTTTCTAGGAAATTCTTGAAAAACCTTATAACCGTGGTTTTGAACTCTATGTCCAGTCGTTTGTTTTCCTCCATTTCTTTGGTTTGTGATCTGTTACTTTGTCTCCGCATTTTCGCTGCTTCCCTGAGTTGGTAGGGTAGCTTTGTGTGCTATTTGTCCTATATGGGCCAGTGGCTTGGCCTCCCCCATTACCTGAGGTGGACACTCTTGGTGCCCTCCTTTGTGGATTGTGTGTACAGCCTTGTTGTAGTTAAGTCTTGATTGTTGTTGGTATCAGTGGGAGGAGTTGACCTCCAGGCCATTTGGCTGTGAGGATCAGCTCTGTCTATGCTGGGAGACAGCCTTATTCGACTACACTTGAAAAATTGCAAAAGCCTCTGTGCTCACCTTGGATGGGGCGGAGTTTCAGGGTGGAGCTTCAGGGTGGAGCCTACAGCCTTGGCTTCCCATCGGCCCCGCCCTATGAGGTTCCTGGGTCTCAGCACCTCTGAGAGAAAGGCGCCCTCGAGTTTCGCCGGCTGCCAAACAGTCTAGTCTCTCCCCCAATGAATCTGGATTCCCAGATTCTCGCCTGGAACTGGGGTTCAGTGCAGTCGGAACTGGGGTTTAGCGCAGTCCGGAGCTTTTGTCTCCTTCCCGCTGCGGCACACTCAACAGTCCGTCCTCTGCGCGCATCCACATGCACGCCTCCAGAGCTCTGCCTTTTGCCGCTCCCCTGAGTTTCTGCCTTACAGCCCAGATTCCCCCAGTATGAGCCTGGGTCCCCAGGGTCTTGCCCGGTACTGGGGTTCAGTGTAGTCGGAGCTGGGGTTCAGCGCAGTCCAGAGCTTTTATCTCCCTCCCGCTAGAGAATGCCAGCCAGGCACTCAGCCGCCCGTCCTCTCTGCACGCGCACGCCCGTGTCTCCATACCTCAGGCGTTTACAGCTCCTCTGATTTTCCTTATGGTTTTCTCTTTCCTTCTAGTTGTAGGATTTCCAGTCAGCCAGCTTTCCTGTGGTTCTGGATGATGTCCGTTTTGTCTTTTAGTTGTATTTTTGAAATTGTTGTGCGAGGCTGCAGTGTAGGTGTTTACCTATGCCGCCATCTTGGTTTCTCAAGAGTTGTGTTTAATAGAAAACAATTACACGTGATGGAGAGTTGGAGTATAAACATCCATTTATTGTTTGTATAGGTCAAGATGGCTATCGCCGCAATAATTTTCCTAGAGGCATAATGACTTGACTTACATACATTGTGAAATGATTACCACAATAAATTTAGTTAACACCTATATCATATAGGTATAAAAAATAAAAAAAGTGTTCTTGTCTTTGTGATGAGAACTTTTAGGATATACTCCCTTAGCAAGTGAAATTGTTTTTTTGATCACATGAATTTGCTATTGTTGCTAATAGCAAGAAACAACAAGATCAGTGAGGATTTAGAATCTAAAGCTAATGAGGACTTAGACTCTAAGTCACCCCCTCCCAGCCTAGGCTCTCCATCAATATTTTTCCTGAAAATCCTTGTCTTTTTTTAATCTTTAGTCCACCCCATTTGATATTCAAGCCTCCTACCCAAATTGAGCTATAACCATGTTTTAGGACAAATTATATGTATAAAACCATTCTGAGCTTTACTTTCCTTATCTACAATAGATAAATAATAATAGAAAATAGAACTTTGGAAAGGATTAAATAAGTTCATATTTATATCTTAACAATGCCTGGAATATCATAAGTGTCGTGCAAGAACTTGACACATAATAAGTGCTATATATGTATTTCCTGTGATTATTTTCATTGTCGTCATTGGATTCGCTGGTTTCCCTGTATTCAATTTGGATTAGCTTATAAGCATCTTTTAATCTTCTGCTATCTATTTGTGTTGATTTCACTTTTTTTTCTCTTTTTAGATGGGAAGTTTGGGATTAAGACCTCACAAAAAAGAATTTCTGGGAAAGCTTCCTTTCGTAGTGAAATGGAGGGTGAAGATATAAGAAATGATTCATTGTATTCCATTTTAGAACTGTGGCAAGATGCTGAACAGATAAAAAGATATCAGGAAAAACAAAACAAACCTGTGAGTCATGCTACATTTGTAAATAAGAAAATATTGAATACGGAGTGGCATTATGAACATAAAGACAGCAGAAAACTTGTTTATCCAAGCCCAAATCATATTATTACTTCACAGAAAAGACCCCATAAATGTGACTCATTTGAAAAGGGTTTTAAGCATAATTTAGATTTATATATTCATTCTAAAAACAAAGCAACAAAGAACTTTGATAAAATTATTAGACACAGTCAAAATTTCACCCAGAGTTCTTTTACTAACCATGAAAATATGCATACAGGAGTGAAATTTTGTGAATGTAATCAGTGTGGAAAAGTCCTCAACCTCAAACAAGCACTCAGTCACAATCTGAAGTTTCCTGTTGGGGAAAAAGCAAATATGTGTACTGAATTTAGGAAGATATTCACTCAGAAGTCACACCTCTTTGCATCTCAGACAATTCATACTATGGAAAAACCTCATGAACTTTGCAAATGTGTAAATGTTTTTACACAAAAGCCATTACTCAGTATATATTTGAGAGTTCATAGAGATGAAAAACTGTATGTATGTACTGAATGTGGGAAGGCTTTCATCCAGAATTCAGAATTAATTATGCATGAGAAAACTCATACTAGAGAAAAACCCTATACGTGCAGTGAATGTGGAAAATCATTTTTCCAGGTGTCATCTCTACTTAGGCACCAGACAACCCATACTGGAGAGAAACTCTATGAATGCAGTGAATGTGGGAAAGGCTTCTCACTGAACTCAGCTCTCAGTGTACATCAGAAAATTCATACTGGAGAGAGACACCACAAATGCAGCGAGTGTGGGAAAGCCTTTACCCAAAAATCGACACTCAGGATGCATCAGAGAATTCATACAGGAGAGAGATCCTATATATGTACTGCATGTGGGCAGGCCTTCATCCAAAAGGCACACTTGATTGCACATCAAAGAATTCACACTGGAGAGAAGCCTTATGAATGCAGTGACTGTGAGAAATCTTTCCCTTCTAAGTCACAACTCCAGATGCATACACGAATTCATACAGGAGAGAAACCCTATATATGCACTGAGTGTGGGAAGGCCTTTACCAACAGGTCAAATCTCAATACTCACCAGAAATCTCATACTGGAGAGAAGTCTTATATATGTGCTGAATGTGGTAAAGCCTTCACTGACAGGTCAAATTTCAATAAGCACCAGACAATTCATACTGGGGAGAAACCCTATGTTTGTGCTCATTGTGGGAGGGCTTTTTTCCAGAAGTCAGAATTAATTACACATCAGAGAATTCATACTACAGAGAAGCCTTATAAATGTCCTGACTGTGATAAATCCTTCTCCAAGAAACCACATCTCAAAGTACATCAACGAATTCACACAGGAGAAAAACCATATATATGTGCAGAATGTGGGAAAGCCTTCACTGACAGGTCAAATTTCAACAAACACCAGACAATTCATACTGGAGAGAAACCCTATAAATGCAGTGACTGTGGAAAGGGCTTTACTCAGAAATCAGTGCTGAGTATGCATCGCAATATTCATACATGAAAGTAACCCTGTCTCTTAAAAATGAGAAAGCCTTATCAGAGAAGTCAGGCATAAGGGTATATTATAAAATTCATCCAAGACCCTATATGAATATATGGCATAGTAAAACGTATTTGTCAGGCTCTCTCACTTGAGGTGAAAAAAATTATTTAGACGATATCCTCTTAGAATGCATTGAATGAAGGTGAATTTTCATATTTGCACAGCTTCACAAAATACAGGGTGTCCCAAAAAATGTATACATACTTTGAGATATAATCAGTGTTTATTAACATACAGTTAATTTTCAAAATTTAAATGTATCTACAGAAATTAGTGTAATTCTATTATACACCCTGTATAATAGAATTCATACTAGGAAAAATGATGTCAGTTTGATACATTAGGAAAAAAGCCTTCCTATTGTAAAGAAAGTATTATAAGGCAAATTGTACAGATGGAGTGTGTAAAATTATGTAAATGTCAGTCATGTTTACTGTTATATTAAGCAGTTAAAAGTGACAACAAAATGAAAAGTAGGACAACAAAATAACATATTTGATGTGTAGACCTACTCTCAGTTCTGTAGGTTGTTTGTGGCAGAAAACATTGCACAGCAGGAGGAATAATTGAAGTTCATTTTTTTAATTTAACATAATTGTGTCTATCAAATATGTCTTCTATTGAATTTTTCTCTCACATGAATTCACAGTTTTATGGTCATTGTGATTTTATGTAATTATATCTGAAGATACAATTTTACATGAACACATAAATGTAATCCTATCATTCATAATGGTTTCCATGACATTGTGTTTTTATCCTTTTTCACTGTGGAACAATGCAAAAATGCCACAGGTCTCTCCTGTCCTTTTTTTTTTTTTTTTTTTTTTTTTTGCGTGCTCCTCTGTTTTTTTCTCTTACTAAGAAGTAGAGCTCTCTTTCTACTCCTTGACTCTTAACTTGGCCATGTGACTTGTTTTGGCCACTGTACATTAGTGAAGAGATTCAAGAAATGGCTGAAGAAGTGTGAAAAAGCTTGCCTTGAGGCTTACTCTCTTGCTACTCTTTGGAATTCTAAGACCTTCATATGAAGAAGCTCAGATTACTGTACTGGGGGATGAGAAACCAGATGGAGCAGAGATGAGCCAGCCTCGCGGAGGCCCTTTAGGTCAACTACCAGACATGGGAGTATGGCCTTCCTTGATCTCCAACCCCAACCAATCCAGTCCATATAAGAAGAGCCATACCAGTTATCCCAGCCAACATGGAGAACTGTGAGATAAATGAAATAATTATTGTCTTAAACTGCTAAGTTTTAGGGTACTTTGTTGCACAGCAAATGCTAATACTTTAAAGTGTATGATGGAGGGGGAGTATTGTACCAGAACACAAGGCATGTGGCATTGACTGGACCTGGGCAGCAGGTGGAAACTGAGGAAAACAATGAGGAAACCTGTTAAGAAAGTCTGGAAAAGGTGGCGTCCTGTGTTATTTAGTAAGGAAAAAGCAAAACAGTCACCATGCTCTGTAGGAAAATAGAGAATGTATCAGATGAACTTGTGGATCTGGCTAAGTAGATTTCCAACAGAATCTTGGAAGTATTCATTTATTTTTGTGAGCTCATGTAATAAGGTACAATAAGAGAATGACTATTCCATTTACAAGCAGAATTCAGAAGAAAAAAAAAAACCCTGCTACTTGCTGGGTTAGAAAATAACTTTCACATCTCCAGTCTCCAAAATACTTTTAAAGTGAAAATGGCCTCAGGGTAGAGATCAAGTCATGAGTGTGGATGTAAGACCCTTTGTAAAAATGTATGAAACATTTAAGCTGGTATTTGGGAGACCCTCTAAGCCAGTGGTTCTCAACCTTTCTAATGCCACGACCCTTTAATATGGTTCCTCATGTTGTGGTGACCCCCAACCATAAAATTATTTTCGTTGTTACTTCATAACTTTAATTTTGCTACTGTTATGAATCGTAATATAAATATCTGTGTTTTCCGATGCCCTTAGGCTCTATAGCAGAGGTTCTCAACCTGTGGGTTGCGACCCACAGGTTGAGAACCGCTAGCAGGGTCGCCTAAGACCATCGGAAAACACAGATATTTACATTACGATTCATAACAGTAGCAAAATTAAAGTTATGAAGTAACAACGAAAATAATTTTATGGTTGGGGGTCACCACAACATGAGGAACTGTATTAAAGGGTCGCAGCATTATAAAGGTTGAGAACCATTGCTCTAAGCTAAGCTAAATGGCTTCTGTAAACTTCATGACATCATTCCCAGTAGCCTGACACGTTGCTCAAAGTAGAGAGGAGCCTGTCTTAAAAAGCATTTTCAATGTGGCAATTGAGGCATAGAGTAAATACAAACCAGATTCATAGAAAACATTTAAAGTTTTTAAAGAGTTTTCTTAGTGAAACTGCCTCCAAGCTGGACTTAAAGGGACTGAAACAATCCAGAATGAAAAGTGGCGCCTGGACTCTCCTCTTTAACTTCTATGACTAGAAATGAAGCTGAGAAAGTTACTCAGCTGCAAACATGGGCCATTTCTAATGGGAAAAGAAGGAGGTCTCAGATAGAAGACCCAAGAACAATATATTAAAATGGACTGGGGAGCCATTCCCAGGTGAACTGTGACCTAATTTAAAAAAAAAAAAAATCTGCCCCTGAAGCAGGAAGACCTGAAAGTATTTGTTCTGTGGGATTTCAAGAATTGTTATGGAACAGTGATAGATATGTGCCTCTTCTTTCTCCCCCTTTTGAATTGAAGTATGTATTGCAGTTAATTCTGTGCCTATGTCACCATTATAGTTGTGTGTGTGTGTGTGTGTGTGTGTGTGTGTGTGTGTGTGTGTGTGTGTATTGGGGAGGGGGGTTGTTCATATAACTTGTTATTTAGCTCACAGGTCTCTAGATCAAGGAACTAAGAAGCTGCATTCAAAGAGCCTCAGCCACATCTGAACCTGATACAGAAGACTTGAGGTCCTGGATTTGAACATGGTGCCACAATTTGGGATGAGGCACTTGGAGGTATTGTAATGGGGTGAACATATTGGTGCATGGTATGGAATGTAAATAAAATTATTTTTGACCAGAAAATAGACTATGTTAGCTAGAAAAATACTACATATTTCTTGCACCCCTACATCTATGCCCCCTTGTAATCTTTATTTCTCTTTGTGTTTTAGTTGGGATAATTTCTATTAACTTATCATCAAGTTCACTGATTTTAACCCCTGTCCTGGCTCTGTTAAGTCTACTGGATGAGCCCATTGAAGGCATTCTTCATCTCAGTTATGTTATCTGCTGAAATTCCCCATCTGTCCATGTCTGTTGTTCACATTTTCCACTTTTTCTTTAACATATTAAATCATCATTATTTTAAATTTCCTGTTTGATAATTCCAACAACTGTGTCACCTCTGTTGATTGATTGTTTTGTCTCTTGACAGAGTACCACAAACTAGGTAGTTTAAAAAAACAAAACAGGAATTTATTGTCTCACAGTTCGGGAGGCCAGAAGTCTGAAATCAAGGTGTCAGGAACTGTTCCCTGCATCTCTTCAAGTTTTCAGTAGCCTCAGGCATTCCTTGGCTTGTAGATGCATTACTCCAGTCACATGGTACATGGTCATTTTCTCCCTATGTGTCTTCACATCGTGTTCCCTCTCTGTGTCTGTCTGTGTCCGATTCCCCCCTTTTTATAAGGATGCCAGTCACAGTAGACTAGGCCCATCCTAATGGCCATATTTTAATTTGATTGCTTCTGCAAAGATTTTATTTCCAAATAAGGTCATATTCTGAGGTACTGGGGGTTAGGATTTCGATATCTTTGGGGGGGGGACATAATTCAACCCATGTAATAAGTTAATACATTTATCTGTATAAAGTTTAGAACTATATATGGGAAGAAGTTCTTGATGAATATTAGATACATCCCACTTCCTGAGGCCGCCTAGGTCCCTCTACAACTCTCTGTACTTGGGCAGGATTTGAGACCTTTGTGGTATCTCAATCTCATCCAACTACCTAAAGAAAATGTTTTGAATAACAGGAAAAGCAGGCCTAGTACCAATACTTGAGCTACCAACATTTGAGGACTAGGTCAAGGAGAATTTATTTATAGAGGACAATGGGAAGGAGCAGCAAGGTTCATTTATATGAGGATGGAAAATGGGTTCTTGGATTTTGTGACAAGGAGGTCAATGTTGACTTTGAGGAACATTATTTAAGTGAATTTAACTAAAGAAAACAAGAGCAAACTTGAAGGGATTTCTGAGCTCAGGTAGTTACTTCACCATCAAACTTTTCGGATAGAAAAAAATATTAGGTCATTGGGCTGTATTGCTCTATTGAAAATGTGTTTTCAAGAATCCTGTTTGACTCCAGGTTAGAGTTGGCCAAAAGTAGAAATTGCAAGAGATTTGAGAGGTCAAAGTGAAGGAGCAAACACCATTATTCTAAAAGTTTGAGATTAGATTCAGGGGTACATATACAGGGGTACCTAGAAGGTTTTAATTCTTCCTCAGTCTTCCACTCTATATTCAGCCCTTCCTTGCATCTTACAGCCTGCTGACCAACAGTGGCCCAGGCCTACTACCAGATGCTTGGCTGCAGACCCACAAATGCAAAGGCTTTTCTTAGACTTCTCCATCAGCTCCCCATTAATAATCTCACATCAGCAACGGGATGTGCCTGGCTTCTAAGAGTTTCCTGCAAACTCTGACTTACTCCATCCATGCCAGTGTTTCTCCCAACTCCCACATTTGTGTATGGTTTAATTCATGTAAAAAATCCTTATTCCATAATACAGTGAATCCACTTAATTGAACCCTGATTGGTTTTTTTTTTAATTTTTTTATTTTATTTATATATTTTTTAAATTTCTTTATTGATTAAGGTGTCACATATTTGTCCTCATCCCCCCATTCCCATCCCACACCCCTCCCCACGGATGCCCCAACCCCCTGTTGAACTTAACCATTGTGAACCCTGATTGTTAATGTTATACTTTCTTTTCCTGAGAACTAGGTAAATGTTTCTCTTCTAAAATTGAGTGATGCTACTGAGAAGTCTTAGACTAAACTGCTGTCTTTTTTTCTTGTACCTTTCTGCCACATGATTCTTTCTTTATGCTTGAAGTTACGGATCTATAAAAAGCGTATGCCTTGGTCTTTATTTTTGTTAAGTTGATTTTACCTGGGTTACAGTAAGCTGTTCCAATCATGATTCAAGCCTTTTATTTCAGGGAAGTTTTCTTTTGCTTAACTTTTTTCTGATCTATTTATTTTCCTCTTCAGGAACATCAATTATGAATATGTAGTATGTCTTTGTCACCTTCTACATCCATTTAATACTACTCAATATTTGTTTCATATCATTCTGTTAAAAAATATTTTTATTGATTTCAGAGATGAAGGGAGAGGGAGAAATAGAAACATCAATGATGAGAGAGAATCACTGATTGGCTGCCGCCTGCACGTCCACAACCGGAGATCAAGACCACAGCCCAGGCATGTGCCCTGAGTTGGAATTGAACCATGACCTCCTGGTTCATAGATCGATGCTCAACCACTGATCCATGAGGGTTGTGCAGTTTTTACATTTTTAAATGGTTGATAAATGAAGAGTAGTATTTCATGACATGTAAAAAATTATATGAAATTCACATTTCAATACAATAAAGTTTTATTGGAACAGAGCCATAGATAGAAAGCAGGCTGACAGCTGTGAGGGTTGGGTAGATGGAGGGATTGAGAAAATAAGAAAAAAGAAAACACATGGACCAGGACAACAGTGCAGTGATTTCCCTGGGGGCGGGGAGAGGTGGGCAGAGAGGTGGAGGAGGGTATGGGGAGGACAAATAGTGATGGACTTGATTTGGGGTGGTGAACACAATAAGTGTACAGATGGTGTGTTGTAGAATCGTACACTTGAAACCTATAAAACTTTGTTAACCAGTGTCATCCCATTAAATTCAATAAAAGGGGGGGGGAAACACTACAGCAAAAAAACGAACATTTTAAAAATGTATGCATAGGAAAAAATTAAAATGTAAAGAATAAGTTTCCTTATGCCCCTTTGTTATCCATCCTCCCTCCCCACACCCTTCCCCCATCCATAGGCAACTACTAATCTGTTTTGTGTTGTTATAGTTTGCATTTTCTGCAATTTTATATAGATGGAATTATACCATAGACATTCTTGGTGGGTATTTTTTTCCTTCTTTCATTCAGCCTAATTATTTTGTGATTCATTTGTGATGTTACATGTACTTATATTTTTTTTATTGCTAGGTGGTATTTCATTGCATATATATATACACCAAATTTGTTTATCCATTCATGTGTTGATAAAAATCTATATTGTTCCTAGTTTTTGGCTGTTACAAATAAAACTGATATGAACATTTGTATACAAGTCTTTGTGTGGACATTGTTTCATTTCTCCTATGTAAATACCTAGGAATGAATGGTTTGGTCATATGGTGAGTATATATTTATATTTTAAAATATATTTTTTATTGATTTTTACAGAGAGGAAGGGAGAGGGATAGAGAGTTAGAAACATCGATGAGAAAGAAACATCGATCAGCTGCCTCCTGCACACCCCCTACTGGGGATGTGCCCTCAACCAAGGTACATGCCCTTGACCGGAATCGAACCTGTGACCCTTCGGTCCGCAGGCCGACGCTCCATCCACTGAGCCAAACCGGTAAGGGCATGAGTATATATTTAAATATGTAAGAAACTACCAAACTGTTTTTTGAAAGTGGTGTGCCCTTTTACATTCCCACCAGCAGTATGTAAGTGTCCACTCGCTTCATTTCTTTGCCCTTGTAATTTTAGCCATTTCAGTAAGAGTGAAGTGGTATCCCACTGTGGTTTCAATTTATACTTTCCTAAGAACTAATGCTGTTGAGTTTCTTGTGCTTATTTACTATCTGTATATCATCTTGATTGATGTATGTTTTCAAATATTTTGCCTGTTTTTAAACTGGGCTGTTTGTCTTATCTGTGTCCCAGGAAGCAGGAGTCCAAGATTAACCTTAAATGGCAAGATCTGACTTGCCCCACCCCACTTCAGGATGATCTTTGATGGCCTTGAAACCCCAGGAATATTCTTTATCAGCAGGAAAAGGAAATGTTTCATTTCTAGTGCCCTTAGGCATTCTCTTAGCAGACTGCACAAGAAGCAAGGAAGTTAGCCCCACATTTCCCCCCCAAACTTTCTTCTCCCTGGAAAGGCACTAAATAGTGTGGGGCAAAAGTAGGTTTACAATTGTGAGTACACAGAACAATTTATCCTTGTATTATTAACCTTTTGCACTCGGATGTCGAGTGTGACTCGACATGGTTAGCATCGGTAGCAGTTCTTTTTATACTCTTTGAATGTATCAATAATTTGAAATATAAAAAAATCCAAATAAATAAGTTTGTATGAAAAGAAACTCCAGTTTTTTATTCTACTGCCGTGCTTTGTAAAATCTGGGGTATTTAAAAATTAAATCCCGAGTAGAATAAAGGAATCGAGAAAAAAGCAAGCGAGTGCAAAGGGTTAATTATTGTATTTTCCATACAAACAACTGTAAACCTACTTTTGCCTCACCCTGTATGACATGTCTGACTTAACATGGCTCATAAAAAAGTGAACCCACGGCTTATTTTCTTACAGAATAATTTAGGGAATAAACAAAGCTTAGGAGGGCACAGGCAGGGTCTCAGGTCTGACCTGTTTTGTTAAATCCAAACACTGACCAGGCCCAGGTTTTAGATAGCTTGGGTTGCCCAATTCCACCTCAGAAGCATCAGGGCCACAAAGACTGTCATGCACAAAGTAGGACTTCTTATTCTGGAGCAGATGTGCTATTACACAGTCTTTGGCCATGCCCATTCAGACCATGGCTCTCAATCTGTCCCTCACCTTGGAAAATTCAGTCACTAGCAGTAGTGTGACCTGAGGGGCGAGCACTCAACTTCTCTGTAGATTTATGTTTTATATCTCTTGTTAAAAGTGTGTGTGTGCGCGCACACACACGAAGTAATTCAAATCATTTTGTTAAGATGTGGAAAGCCGATTGACAGGCTTTAGTACAGGATACTTTCACAGATGTCACTGTGTATACTAAATAAGAAATGTGTACCAGTCTCAATTATTTTAGGTTTACAGAGTGTGGTCCCAGCTGATCTGAGAATCACATTATTTGCACTTCCGATTGGACATCTATTGTTCTGATTATTCAATTTATTCACTCTAAAAAATTAAAACTCCACCATGACCATATCTCTAGTAAATCTTACGAAATCCTGTATTTAGAATCTGACTTCATTATAATAGTAATAGAACAAACTATGCTTTTTTAAAGTTTTATTTATTGAGTGAAAAAGTAGTACTTCCACACAGTACAATTTTTAAAAGTTATGAAAGGATATACTGTTGTCTCCCTAACAATTCCATCCCCACAGCTACCCACTTCCCCTTCTCTTTCCCAGAGGTAATCATGGGTACCAGCTTCTTGTGTTATCTTTCCAGAGACAGTTTATCCATATACACTCAATACTTAGCATATGTTCTCCTTTTTATATACAAATGGTAGCACATTATACTCACTATTCTGCACTTTGCTTTTTCCACCAAATAATGTACGTTGGAGAGCATCCCACATCACTTCATAAGTGGTGTCCAAGTTCTCTTTATATATTTTATTGATTTTTTTCTACCTAGGAGTTTGCTGAATCAACATACCAGCATTTCAGGAACCAGAGTCCTGGTGTTGTCATATCTACAGCTTCCAACCTTTTGTTTTCACAACAGTGCATCGGTGAATACCTCTGTGTCTTCATCATTTTGTACTAGTATATGCATGAGTATATACATTCCTAGAAGTGGGATTGCTGGAAAAGCCATGTACATTTGTGGTTTTGGTTACTTTGGAATCATTCCTCTTTAAATAAGAGTTTTTTCCTGGACATGGTGTTTACTGGAGGTTCATGTGGAAAAAGAAACCTGGGCCACATTTCAGGCAGATCAGAGGTTCTCTTGCAACTGGGATTTTTTTCCATTTGATAGTTCTTTCAGACTTGGCTTCTCTGGAGTCAGTAAATAGGGGAAGCTGTAGGGTTCGTCACAAGAAACACTACCTTCGCTTGCCCCAGCCCCCACCAATTGCTCCTCTGATTAGTACAGACTAGCTTCTGCTAAGTATGACTTGTCTGAGCAATTCCTTGTCAAGGCCCCTGCCTATCTCTCCTCAGATGCCAAATGGAAACATCCGACCTCCCACCTACCCATGCTCTGGGTTACTCCTGTTATGCTTGTATATGAACCTCTGCTAAGTGTCCTTACCAGTACTGTCTCACATCTGCATCCTTGAGCATCCTCTGTCCTCAGAGACCTCCCACATCTGCCCGTGGCAACCCTCTCATTGGGGTTTTAGCTATCTCCTAATTTTGTCAGATACAGAGATTACACTTCTGTTTCTTTGCCTCCCTGTAGCTTTTGGGTAAAGACTGAGATGAAAAAAAAAAAAAGGCTGACTTTATCCCTATATTTAAACCAGAAGTCAGAACATACTTAAAAATAACGTTAACTAACAAACCGTTTCTTCAGGGAACATAACAGACACTACTGATTTATTTTCTAATGTGTAATGAGCTTTGACTTCCGGCTGTGGCCTTTCCCATGGACTTTCTTTTCTATATGTGTTCTCTGATGTACAATAAGGTTTGATTTTTGGGTAAAGGCTTTCCCACATTCTGTACACTTATAGGGTTTCTCTCCAGTGTGAGTTCTTTGGTGTACAGTGAATGTTGATTTTTCTCTAAAGGCTTTGCCACACTCAGTGCATGCATAGGGTTTCTCTCCTGTGTGTGTTCGCTGATGTATTATGAGCTGTGACTTCTGGCTAAAAGCTTTCCAACATACAGGACATTCATAGGGTTTCTCTCCTGTGTGAATTCTCTGATGTATAATAAGCTTTGACTTTTCTCTGAAGGCTTTGCCACATTCATTACACTTATAGGGTTTTTCTTCTGTATGAGTTCTTTGATGTATAATGAGATATGATTTCTGAGAAAATGCTTTTTCACATTCATTACATTCATATGGCTTCTCTCCTGTATGACCTCTCTGGTGTAGCATGAGATAGGATTTCTGGGAGAATGCTTTCTCACATTCATTACATTCAAAGGGTTTCTCTCCTGAATGGGTTCTTTGATGTACGCCAAGGTTTGACTTCTGGGTGAAGGTTTTCCCACACACATCACATTCATAAGGTTTCTCTCCTGTATGAGTTCTCTGATGCACAATGAGAGTTGACTTCTCATTGAAAGACTTCCCACATTCAGTACATTTATGAGGTTTCTCTCCCGTATGAGTTCTTTGATGTATAATAAGAGTTGACTTATCACTGAAAGTTTTCTTACACTCATTACATTCATGGGGTTTCTTTCCTGTATGGGTACTATGGTGTATAATTAGATCAAGCTTCTGTATGAAAGATTCCCCACATTTAGTGCATTCATAAGTTTTCTCTCCTGTGTGGGTTTTCTGGTGGACAATGAGATTTGACTTTTGAGTGAAGGCTTTTCCACATTCATTACATTCATAGGGTTTCTCTCCTGTATGAGTCCTATAATGTATGATGACAGTTGACTTTTCTCTGAAGGCTTTTCCACATTCTGGACACTCAAAGGGTCGCTCTCCTGTATGAGTTCTCAGGTGTATGATGAGCTGAGATTTTTGACTAAAGGCTTTTCCACATTCAGTACATCCAAAGGGTTTCTCTCCCGTATGAGTTCTCCAATGCACAATGAGGTGTGACTTCTTGCTGAAGGTTTTCCTACATGCACTACACTCAAAGGGTTTCTCTCCATTTTTAATTCTCTGATGTAGACTAAGACCTTTCTTTCGTCTGAGGGTCTTCCCACACTCTTTATATCCATAAGTTTTCACTCCAGGAGTTGTTTTCTCATATTCAGTATGGAATAATAATTTTGTACTTCCATTATCATGTCTCTTTCCTACAAAGCTTCTACTAAATAAGTCTAAATTATCTAACATATTATTTCCAAATGACTCATGTTTATGGGGTCTTTGTATTGAAGCAACAAGGTTTGTACTCATATAAAGTGTGTTTCCAAATTCAGTATAGTCATGGTCACTCTTGTTGGTAATTGTTTTCTTGTCAGGGAACCCAACTTGCATCAACAAACGTTTATCTTCATCATCCTGGTTCTGCCTCTCAATTTTTTCATCAACTTGGCAGGTTTCTTCTAGAAAGAAATAGAATAAACCATTTTTTATACTTTGATATTATAGAATGGGCCTTCTTTATAAATTCCCTGCCATATGAAAGCTGATACTGTTATCTCATTTTATCAGAGTTCCTGTAGAGAGCAACTTGACCATCAAATCCTGTTCTTTTACTAAACTCCCACCTAATAGCTTTTTTGTTACTGAGAACAATCTTGCCTTGACACCTAAGTCTTTATCACTACATTTACATCATCTCTTATTTCCATCCATTTTGTTGACCTTATCACCCTTGATCTTCATTTACCATATGAACTCTTAACTCTACCTGATTTACACTATTTTAAAAAATCCCAAATTCATTATTAGAAAATGAAAGATTTAGAATTAGCCTTACAAAAGCAAAGAAAAACCTGAAAATCATTGCCCAATCTAGATTCACCTTTGTATCTATCTAAGCTTGCATTCAGTTCTTCAACATTACCGTCTACTCATATCTATACTATTTCTACTAAAAGCTATCCCTATTATTAACTCCAAACCCTTCCTCATGTTCCATCACCCACAAAGCTTAATCCTCTATACTTTTCTATAGTCAGAATCTAGATAACTTCCAAGAAGTTCAGTCTTTTCAAAACTTATCTCTATAACTAATTTTTATTAACTTCTAAAGTAGTTGCTCATCTGTATGTACCACTCAGACAGTTGAAATTGCAAAGCCTTGTCTTTAATATACCATATTTCATCAGTCACAAGTTGAATATCATTCCACATTTTAACATTTCTGAATCCAGAATCACCTTACAATCAATGACATGTCAAAAATTAATTGGTGGTAATTTTTCTTTCATAGTGATATGTCTTAAAATCCAATGGTATCTTGAAGTCAATAAAATATGGTAAATACTTTTTATACATATACTTAATTTTTGTCATTTTTGAAGTTTTTCCTAAAATTTTATATGAAAAATTTCAAACATACAGAGAGGTTGAAAGAAGAGTATCAATAACTAAACTACTCATATAACCACTTAAATTTAATAAGGATAACATTTATAATAATAATGCTGAATTTTAAAATGAATCATGCAGCAGTGGTTTCTCTTCCTATGACATCCTTTCTTTGGATTGCAAAGCACTAGTTCTTAACTAGGAGTCAACATTAGAATCACAGAAAAAGCTTTTACAAAATACATCTGATGGGACCCAAGTTCCACCAAGTATCTACTAAATAGGACATCCTTACAAGGTAAGAAGAAGCATAGCACATGTGGCCAGGGTCATGGGCTCTCTAGCCCAGGATCAAAGCCTGCCTTAGCCTTTCACCTTCTTTTTGAACTTAGGCAAGTTATCTATTTGTGTCTTACTTTCCTACCTGGAAAACATGAATTATTAACAGTGCCCACCCAAATGTTTATTGATATAATTAAATTACTTAGTATACATAGCACATAAAAAGTGCTTTCAAATGTTTACTAGAACAATGAATATACTACTACTACAACTACTACTATTACTATTATTAAGAGCCACTATATTACTATTGAAAAAAAGGAATATCTTAATGTATTTCACATGTTCTTGAATATCAAGTGAAAACACAGTTAATTAAACTGTGCAGAGTAGGCTAACATTTTTCTGAAGAAGGAAAAATACATGAATACATATTTATATAGGGCCCTGTAAAAAACAATGGAAAGATACACTTTCAAATTTTAATAAATGGTTACATCTGATGCTAGTGTTAACCTATAGGGAGAAGGAAAGAAGAAAGTGGGATGGAGAATGGAAAGAAGCTGGACTTCTTAGAAAATACCTGTTCTCTAGATTTGACTTTGGAACCAAACAAATACTAGTGTTAAAAAGAAACAACAGATCCAAAATGGAGTCACTTGTAGTAAGCCCACCAAGGCTTAATAATTGCAGTCTCAGTCTCTCCCAGGACTGGAATTTTAAAAACCACTCTAGAATTTCCTAATCAACACTAATGAGGTAATCTGCCTAGTAAGATCCCCTCCCTTCCCTTCAGCCTTAAGGAAAAGTGACCTGACTGTGCCTGAAATAATACACTCTTTTAAACCTTGTCCCACTCTCCTTCTCTATAAAAACCTATACCATGATGTACAACTCCTTGAAGCTCCTTTCTATTTGCTAGATGGAATGCTCTCTGTTTCACAACTTGTTTAATACTATCAATTACATCTTCAAAGTTACTCGCTTGAATTTTTTTCCTTAACATTTGCTAATTTTATATAATCAGACAACAAAATTCAATAGAAAAGGATTTCCTAATATCCTCTCATCTATATTTCCTAACGACCATGCTGAAAAATCTTGATTCTCAATGGCACCAACATGATTACTTCAACTGATTCAAACCTCTATACACATTCAGGAGTCTCAGAATAACACTAACAATATTACTGTAAAAAATAAGTGGAGCCACTTTAAAATGGAGTTGGAGCTGCTATCCTAGAGGAACTGCCTTACACATTACTACTCAAACCTTTGGATGTTAAAAACGGGGCAAAAAACCACACCTTTGGATTGGGCCTAAGGCAACACTGTATTTCAAACAACTGCTTGCAAAGATAATAAAAAAAGCAGATATTATAACTATGGAACTGATAACTACCAAACTACTGGACTGAAAATTAAAAACATTGTTTAGAAATAGCATCACTATGTTAGTTTATCTACACCTATAGAAATTACTTCTTTCTACTGATATAATTGTTTCCCTTCCCTCTTTCATTACTACCCCTTGTCTTTGTCTCCTAATCAGAACACTATTTGGGTTTCTGCTTGAATCAATGCTTCCCGAATAACTATTCTTCTTTTTAAGAACTTTAAAATTTATTTTTCCATTACAGTTTACATTCAATATTATTTTGTATTAGTTTCAGATGTAGAGGCTAATGGTTAGACAATCATGTACTTTACAAAGTGTTCCCTTCCATATTTCCAGTACCCACCTGGCACCATACATAGTTATTCCAATATTATTGATTATATTCCCTATACCAGTGATGGCGAACCTATGACACACGTGTCAGCACTGACACGCGTAGCCATTTCTGATGACACGCAGCCGCTGAGGCGGCCGCATGCCGAGGATGAAACATTTGCGAAATAATGTTTTTTCCTCAAAGTGACACACTACCCGAGTTATGCTCAGTTTTTTGGCGAAGTTTGATGCACCAAGCTCAAAAGGTTGCCCATCACTGCCCTATACTGTACTTTACATCCCCATGACTATTTTGTAACTACCAATTTGTACTGAATAGCTATTTTTTTTTACCTCAAATAAATGCTGTTGCCTCTCACTTTGGCCTTTTATTTTTAGGTTAACACTATCACTAGATGTAATATTAATAAATTTAAAATGTTTAAGTCCAGAATTTGATTAAAAATATTTTTACATAGTTCCTAAAGGTTTAGAAACCATTCCCTAACATCTAAATTGTGGTCTCACAACATTTACCATGAAAAAAAAAAGGAAGCTTCACAGGAGAAGTGTCTGATTTCAGGTCAGAGGAAGGAAATATATAAAATGATCCTGGAACATCTTGTAAAATCAGAAAGCAAGGAATCTACCAAAGACTCAGAAGCCAACTTGAAGGAGTTTCCATTGGCCAGTTAATTAGTGGAGGTGGGGTAAGGGAAAGTTCTTTACAGAAGAGTGCCAACATACAAATATAGAAGGAATGATAGAAAAGTCATCATTTTTCAACTATCTCAGTAATAATTGATTTAGGCAAGAATCATCAGGGAATTCCAAAACCACTGAATAAAAATTTTTTGAGGAACAGGATATTTACACAGTTTGGCAGTTCCACAAAAGTTAAACACACAGTTATCACACTGTTCAACAACCCCACTCCTATGTATGTACTCTAAAGAAATGAAAACATATATCACCACCAAAACTTCTACATTAATGTTCATAGAACCATTAAAGTGGAAACAACCTAAATGTCCCAACAAATGAAAAACAAAATGTGGTATATCCATATCCATATAATGGAATATCATTCTGCCATAAATGAAGTAGACACATGCTACAATATGGATGGACAACCCCTGAAAACATGCCAAGAAGTGAAAGAAACCAGACATAAAAGGCCATATTTTATATGGTTCTATTTATATGAAATGTCCAGAATAGGCAAAACCATAGACAGAAAGTAGATTAGTAGTTGCCAGAGGATGGGCAGAGAATGGAGAGTGACTAATAAGAGATAGGGGTTTCTTTTTGGGGTGATTATAATGTTCTAAAAATGATGGTTGCAGCTCTGGCCCATGAAGCTCAATTGGTTGGGTGTTATCCCGTACACCAAAAGGTTGCTAGTTCGATTCCAGGTTAGGGTACATGCCTGGGTTTCCAGTGGGGATGTGCAGGAGTTGGTCTCTCTCTCTTTCTCTCTCTCTCTTTCTCTCTCTCTCTCCTCTCTCTCTCTCATCAAAAAAAAAAAATAAAATAAAAATAAAAGTGATGGTTGCAGAGCTCTGTGAATGTACTAAAAAGTTACTGAATTTGTGTACCTCAGAGTGAATTTTATGGTATGTGAATTATATCTCAATAAAGTTCTTTTTAAAAAGAGATAATCAAGCCCTAGATGGTTTGGCTCAATGGATAGAGTTCTGGCCTGAGGACTAAAGGGTCCTGGGTTCAATTCTGGTCAAGGGCACATGCCCAGGTTGCAGGCTCATTCCCCGGAGGGGGGGGGGGCGTTATACAGCAGGCAACTTATCCATGATTCTCTCTCATCATGGATGCTTCTATCTCTCCCTCTTCCTTCCTCTCTGAAATCAATAAAAATATTTTTAAAAGAGATAATCTAGATGTTTTACAAGACCAGTGCTCTAACCCCTGAGCTATAGGGCCGATAATCTAGATGTTTTAGGAGAATAAATCTGATAGGAATATCTAAGCTTAATGGAATCATATAATTCAATCTGAAATTGCAGCACTAGCCTAGGCCTGTGACTAATGTGGGCCTATCTTTAGATAAGACAGTGAGAAACGAGAATGGTAGAAGTGCAGAGCAGGAGATTGGCATATACAAGACACTTATATATGGGGAAAGGAGCTGTACAGAAACTTGTGGGTGAGCACCAACTTAAGGAGAGTGGTCTGGTGGGTGTGGGACAGAGGAGTGATATCAGTCTTGTCTGTGGTGTTCATATCCCTGTCCTCAAACAACAACCAAGGGCCACAACCTTTCCCCAGATATCCCTGAAAGCCCTTTCAGAGGTCCTCAGCCCTGACTGACAAGCTGGACCTCCTGTCCCCATAGCCTGGGTCAATCCCACTTACCTGGAAAGCTCCAAATTGGGATTTTTCCTTCTGCAAGGCATGGCTCTTCTACCTCCAAATTGAGGATGAGATCTGGTTTAGTAGCCTGCTGTCCTGCTAATGAGAAATGACAACAACACCTCCTTGGTCTTCAGAGCCTCTGAGAAAGAGGAAGGTGAAGTTTGGGGCAGCACAAGGGACCTATCGCTTGACACAATGGTTATGTTAAATCATTTCACCTGGGTTTTGAGTTCACAAATACCTTGTCAGGAGAGCAAAGAGAGAAAAAGGTACTCTGATCCCTGGGATTCAGTGTCAAACTCTTCAAACAGTTCAGAGACTTTGCAAGTTCCCAACATTGAGAAAATAAATACCCTTTATTAGACACAATAATCATAAACGAAGCATCAGACTGTCAAATTACAGCGGGAAGGTTAGGGAGAGGTGGGGGAGATAAGAGATCAACCGAAGGACTTGTATGCATGCATATAAGCATAACCAATGGATGCAAAACACTGGGGGGTGAGGGCATGTATGGGGGTGGGGTGGGGCAATGGTAACATATGTACACATATACCTTAATAAAAAAATTAAAAAATTTAAAAAAAATCATAAACGGCAAAATTACCCAAGGAAGTCATTCTTACCCACAGAGACCAGGTTGCTGTAGGTCTCCAGCATCACCTCCCTGTACAGGATCCTCTGTGGAGAATTCAGATACTGCCACTCCTCCTGAGTGAAATCCACAGCCACATCCTCAAATGTCAGGAGTCCCTGTAATTGCACATTCATTTTATTCTGAAATGCTGATCACTGGGTGATAAGGATAGAATTTAGGGAAACTTCTGTTTGGGTTCCCAGTTCATGATGATGACTTAATACAGGATGCCTACTTCATATCAAGTTAGTGACCTACTTTGCGGGAAAATCACAAATCAGTAGAAAAAACTATTCCATTAACTAATAGATCATGTAATACAATGTGGTATTAGCACAAGGCTAGACAAATAGTCCAGTAGAACTAAAAAGATAATGCAAATATGTATGGACACCTGAGTTATGACAGAGTTGGCCTGTAAAACAGTGGGAAGAGAGGATGATCTTTTCAAATAAATGTGGATGGGTTACTGGATATCTATATGAGGGGAAAAGACATTTAACCCCTAACAGTCACCATACACAAAAATCAATTACAGGTAAATTGTAAATGTAATGTGAAAGGCAACACAATAACATGTCTAGAAAATAATATAGGAAAATGTTTTCACAGTCTTGGGATAGGGAAAGAATTCTAAAAGAAGGCATGAAAAGCCCTATTCTTAAAGAAAAACAGTTATAAACGTTATAAGATTAAAAGTACAACAGTAAAAAAGGAAGCTATAGATGGGGAAATTACCTGCAACATTCACAAGTGATAAAGGGATCTTATCTGGAACATAACTTCTACAAATAAGTAAGAATCATACAAACAACACAAAAAGAGACAAGAGATGTGAATAGGCACTTCACTAAAAAGAAAAACCAAATGGCCTATGAACATGAGAAAATGTACTTGACCTCATTAGAACTCAGGCAACCCATGAGCACTCAGGTAAATGAAAATTTAGGCTACAATGAGACACCACTATGCACCCTCCAGAAAGGTTACAATTAAGCAGACTAAAATACCATAATATTGTTTTGATATGGGAACTTTCACACACTGTTAGTAGGAATGTAAACTGGTATAATTGCTTGGGGCAACAGTTAGCCATTATTTACTCAAGGTAACGATTTGCATATACTGTGATCCAGTGATTCTACTCAAAGGTACATACCTTAGAGAAAATCATGCACATGTGCTCTAGAAAACAAGTACAGAGATGTTCACTGCAGCACTATTTCTAATATTTAATTGAGGAGAAAATAAAAATGTCCCTCAACAATACAATAGGTAAACTTTGGCCTAGTCTTTCAGTGAAATACTGTATGGTAATGGAAATAATGAATTACAACTGTATATCCAACATAGATAAATCTCACAGATATACTGCTGAGTAAAAGAATTCAGACACAAAATAGTATATACTGCATGATTCTATCCTATATAATAAAAGCCTACTATGCTAAGCGTTAGACCGTTCAACCAGTCACTATGACGTGCACTGACCACCAGGGGGCAGACACTCCAACCAGTAGGTTAGCTTGCTGCTGGGGACCGGCCAATCAGGACTGGGCAAGACGGGCCGGACACACCCTGGAGCCCTCCCACGGTCCCTCCCTGGCTGGTCAACCTCCTGTGGTCTCTCCCCGGCCCCAATCATGCACCAGTGGGGTCCCTTGGCCTGGCCTGTGCCCTTTCACAATCAGTTTATATACAGTAAGAGAACAGGTAAGGCCAATCCGTGATGTAGAACTCAGGAGAGTGATTACCTTTGGGAGTGGTATTGATTGGGAGAGGGCATAAGTGGGGATTCGGAAGTCCTAATTATGTTTTAATCTTGACCAATGGGGTGGTTACACAGTGTGTTCACTTTACGATAATCCATCAAGCTGGAGACTTATAAACTATACTTCATGTATGTTATAATTAAACTAGAGGCCCAATGCATGAAATTCGTGCAAGGGGCTAGGTCCTCACAGCACTAGCAGCTTGCCTCGGCCCTCGCAGCCCCGGCTTTGTCCAGAAGGTCGTCTGGAAGGTTGTTTGGCTGTTCGGTCTAATTAGCATATTGCGCTTTTATTATTATAGATGTATTTTATTTCTTCATACTTAAAAAATATTTCCAACAAAATTATAAAGGCAATTGAACAGAAAATGAGAGTTCCCACTTCAACCAGTGGTATTGGAACAATTGGATATCCATATGAAAAAAAATATAATTCACCATTTAAGTAGACCTAAGGAGAAAATTTGTATGATTAACAGAATTAACATAAGAAATGCTGATACAAAAATATTGAAACAGAATTCAATACCCAATCCTGATTTAAGATTACAATTGATGGTAATTTCCTTAAAATAACCAAAGGTAAACAGACAGACAGCTAGATAAATGAGGAAGGGAGAGTAGGAGGGAGGGAGGGTGAGAGGGAGGAATGGAAGGAAGGAAGAACGGAAGGATGTTTGGCATGGGAGTCTTGGGTCACCATGGATAGTATAATAATGTGATTTGGGGGGCGGGGCTTTGGGTCACTCCCTGAGGGGCTGGAGATGGAGAGCAGCCACGTGGACAATCATATCTATAAAATGAAACCCTAACAAAGTCTCTGGACACCAAGGCTCATGTGAGCATCCTTGGTTGGCAGAACTCCCTGGGTACTATCACAGATCAACGCCAACAAAGTCACACATCCCAACTTCATGGAGAGAGAAAAATGGAAGCCCCATATTTCGTCATTTCTTGAACCCTGCCCTATGCACTTCTTCCCTTGGTGGATTCCGATCTGTGTCCTCTCCCTGTAAGAAGCCATAACCACGAGTATAACGGCTTTCAGTGAGTTCTATGAGCCCTTTCAATAAATTATCAAACCTAAGGGTGCTGTTGGGACCCCAAGCTTGTAGGTAGTGTCAGAAGTGAGAGTGGTCTCTTACGGGGACTGTTTCCTCCAACTTCAGATTTGTCAAACTCTTCAAAGACAGAATGACACAAAGATGTAGTTATCCCTAAGTTAATATATAAATTTAATGTGACCCAAATTTAGTAAAACAAGCTCTTTAATGGTACTAACAAGGTAATACTAAAAGTCATATAAGAAAGACATGTGCACAAGTAGCTAGAAAAACAGTGGAAAATAAAGACTATGATAGTCCTCCCTCACAAAGTAACTAGAGGATACCTTGATGTATGCATTCTCTCAAAGCACAG
Source organism: Cnephaeus nilssonii (assembly GCF_951640355.1). Lineage (NCBI taxonomy): Eukaryota > Metazoa > Chordata > Mammalia > Chiroptera > Vespertilionidae > Cnephaeus > Cnephaeus nilssonii. The sequence continues at coordinate 127,248,340 of NC_137071.1, read as the reverse complement.
GGTAACAGACCCACATTGTAATAAATAGTAACAGGACAACTGGACAGCCAGTTGGAAAGGATAAATTAGATCCACACCTCATACCATCTATAATAATAAAAGCATAATATGCTAATTAGACTGGACAGCCAAATGACCTTCTGGATGACCTTCCAGATGAAGCCAGGGCTCGAGGGCCAAGGCAAGCTGCTGCAGCTGTGAGGGCCAAGCCCCTTGCGTGAATTTTGTGCATCAGGCCTCTAGGCCTATATAATAAAAGCATAATATGCAAATCGACCAGGCAGCGGAATCACCAGTTGGGGGGCAGGGCCAGTGAGCAGGCGGAGCCAGTCCAGCCAAGGCGCATGCCAGCGGGCAGAGGGAGGGAACCGCAATGGGGGAGCGGCGACCAGCAGCAGCATAAGGGCAATGGGGGGGGGGAGGGGGCGGGCAGCACCATCCCCTGATAGCCCATCCAGTCACCTCCCACAGAGGGAGGCCAGGCAGCAGCGGTGGGGTGATGGGGGCAGTGCTGTCCCCTGATCGGCTGGCCCGGTCGCCTCCTGCAGAGGGACATATCCTGAGAACTCCCGGACTGTGAGAGGATGCAGGCCAGGCTGAGGGATGCCCCCTAATGCATGAATTTTCATGCACCGGGCCTCTAGTACATAGTAATAAACACCAAATGGATCAGGGGACTAAATGTAAAATATTTAAGCCCTACAAAGTATTATAAGAAAGCCTGCGTGAATGCCTGGATAACCTGAATAAAAGGAAAGACTTTCTAACTGTAAGTAAAGGTACAGATGCAATAAAAGATTTATAAACAAAACCATGAAAGTATAAAAACTCTTTTTCAAGTCTAAACACATAAATCCAAAGACAAATGACAAACTAGGGGGAAAATCATTGCAACATGTATCACAGATAAAGATTAATATCCTTAATATATAAAGCACTCTTAAAAACCAAAGGGGGGGGGGACAAATACCTGATAGAAAATTAGAAAAAAGAGACAATTGACAAAAAAGATCTAAAAATGGCTCTTAAATATATGAAGTTATTTTCACCTCACTCATAGTAAGAATAATACCAAGTCTAACTATAGAGAGATATCATTTCTTACCTAGCAGATTGAAAAAAATGTAAAAGCCTGACAACATACTCTATTAGTGCAACCATGTAGAAACAGGCTCTATCATACAATGCTAGTGGGAGTGTAAACAGTACAACCTCTACAGGAGGGAATTTGGCAATATCTAACAAAACTACAATTGTATTTACCATTTGATCCAGCAATGTCACTTGTAGGAATTTAAATAGAAGATATATTTAAACAAAAAGGAAACAACATATTTCATTGCAGCATTATTCTTAATTGCAAAATACTGAAAACAATAAAAATTCTCACATACACGGGAGAATGGTTAAACAAACTGATACATCCACTAACACAGGGATAGGGAATGTCCAGCCCACAGGCCACATAAGGCCCGAGAAATCCTTTGGTCTGGCCCTGCCAAAGCATTATGGGTGAGTTAATTAAATGTCTGACCAAATACAGCAGGCTAATTTTTAAGTTGATAATTTTGTATGGCCCTTGAATGATGTTATAATTATCCAAATGGCCCTTGGCAGGAAAAAGCTTCCCCACCCCTGATCTAAATAAATAGGGAGACATACTGTGTTCATGGATTGGAAGCCACAATTGACAATAAAGATATCAATTTTCCCCAAACTGATCTACAAGTTTAAATCAATTCATGTCAAAACCCTAGCAAGGTAATTTTTAGATATATAACAAGATTATTCTAAAGTTTTTATAGAAAGACAAAGGCAAAGGAACAAGAATAGCTGAACAATTCTGAAAAAAAATTGGATCAAGTTAGAGAAATCATACTATTTGATTTTAAGACTGTACGGTACTATGTAGATATATAGATTGATATAACAGAATATAGTCCAGAAATAGGCCCCATTAATATGGCCAATTGATATTTGACAAACTGTAAAAGCAATTCAATAGAGAAAAACAGTCCTTTAAACAATCAAGGTTAGAACAAATGGGAATTCATATCCAAAAAAATGAACCTTGACCTAATCCTCACACCTTATATAAAAATTAATGCAAAATAGATCACAGGTCTAAATGTAAAATGTAAAACTACAGAACTTATAGAATATGAAAAATATTCATGACCTAGGGTTCAGCAAACAGTTCTTAGACATGATGCCAAAATTATAGCCATAAAGGAAATAACTTATAAATTGGACATTTTCAAAATTAAAAATTCTTGCTCTGTGAAAAACAGTTAACAGAATGAAAACACAAGCCACACACTTGAAGAAAATATTTACAAACCATGTATCTAACAAATCACTTGTACACAGAATATATAAACACTCAAAACTGAAAAAGGTGAAGGGAATTGCAACTACAGATTGATAGTTACAAAATAGTTATAGGGATGTAAAGTACAGCATAGGAAATATAGTCAATAATACTGTAGTAACTATTTCTGGTGCCAGTTAGTACTGGAAATATCAGGGGAACAGTCTGTAAAGTATCTGATAGTCTAACCACTATGTTGTATACCTGAAACAAATCCTATCTAATAAAGAGGGAATATGCAAATTGACCATCACACCATCACAAAGATGGTGGCACCCACAGGGGAGGCAGGGTTTCTGTAACACAAGATGGTTGCACCCACAGCAAGGTGGGGTTTCCATAACACAAGATGGCTGCGCCCACAGCGGAGGCAGAGTTCCTGTAACGAGTCTTAATGAGCAATCAGCAGGGACTTGAGGCTGTGTGGTGCTGGGCCAGGGCAGGGGACCTGAGCCTGTGCACCCCCGCCTGGTGGGGCTTTACAGGGGACCTGAGGCCGTGCCCCCTGCCCCGGTGCCAGGCTGGGGGACCTCAGGCCGTGCCACCCACCCAGCAGGGCTTGACAGGGGCCGTGAGGCTGGGCCCCCCACCTGGCGGGGCTTGACAGGGGACCTGAGGCCATGCCCCCTGCCCGATGGGGCTTGACAGGGGTTGGGCCAGCAGGGTCTGGATCTCACCCAATTGGGTGGGGCCGGCTGGGTCTGGGTCTTGCATGATTTTGAGGTGCTGCAGGTGGGTGAGGACTTGACTCTAGGTCCCACAGTGCACCCCAGACTCTGACAGGAGGAAGGTTTTCATATACACTTTACTAATTTTCTTTCATATCTGACACTTCTATTATAGAGAAAGGGCAAGTAGCAATATTAAAATATTTCCTCTAATTAATCCCAGTTTAATGTGCACTAATTTCATGCACTGGGCCACTAGTATAAAATAATATTGATTGTAAACTGTAATAGAAAATTTTTAAAAGTTAAAAAAAAGAACTGAATAGTGAGAAGACAACCCAATTTAAAAATAGGCAGAAAACGTGACTGAGCAGACAATTCACCAAAGAGAATACACAAAAAGTAAGCATATGTAAAAAGATATTCAACATCAGCTATTGGGGAAGTGCAAATTAAAACCATGATAAGATACCATTATACAACTAGAATGAATGACATTAAAAATACTGACAATACCAAGTGCTGGCAAAAATGTGAAGCAATTAGAATTCTTACACAATGCTGGTGAAAATGAAAAGTGATTCAACCATTCTGGAAAACAATTTGGCAGATTCTTAAAAAGTTAAACAGCCCTAGCTGGTTTGGCTTAGTGGATAGACTCAATCCCCAGTAGGGGGCATGCAGGAGGCAGCTGATCAATGATTCTCTCTCATCATTGATGTTTCTATCTCTCTCTCCCTCTCCCTTCCTCTGAAATCCATTTTTTTTTAAAAAGTTAAACATATCCATACCATATGACCCAGCAATCTGATAGTTACTGTAGAGAAATGAAAACAGGTGTTCACACAAAAACTTGTTATGAATGTTTAAAGCAGCTCTACTAATAATTGCCAAAACTGGGAATAATTCAAATGTCTTTCAACAGGAGAACAGATCAATAAGCTGTGGTACAGCCAAAACAGGTTTGGATAAGTTGATAGAGCATCGGCCTGCAGACTGAAGGGTCCCAGGTTCAATTCTGGTCAAGGGCATGTACCTTGGTTGCGGGCACATCCCCTGTGGGGGGTGTGCAGGAGGTGGCTGATTGATGTTTCTCTCTATCCCTCTCCCTTCCTCTCTGTAAAAAATCAATAAAATATATATATTTTTAAAAAGCTTTAATAAGCTGTGGTACATCTATAGTGTAGAATACCACTCAGCAATAAAAAGGAAAGAACTACTGACACACTCACAACATGGCTGAATCTCCAGGGAATTATACTAAGTGGGGAAAAATCCAATTTCAAAAGGTCACATACCATATGATTCAACTTATATCATTTCTTGAAATGACAAAATTCTAGAAATAGAGATCAGTAATTGCTAGTCTAGGAATGGTATAAAGAGGTGGGTGTGGCTATAAAAGGGCAACACAAGGGATCCTTGCATTGATAGAATTGTGTCTTTACCATATCAATATCAATCTCCTGGTTGTGACATTGTATTATAGTTTTGTGAGATGTTAATATTGGGAGAAACTGCATAAAGGATACACAGCATTTATTATTTTTACAATTGCATGTCAATCATTTATCTCAAAATACAGTTTAAGGTTTTTTTAAGTTTATATACCATATGATTCCATTTACATGACATTCTTAAAAAGATAAAATATAGTAACACAGAACAGATCTGTGGTTGCCTGAGGTTACAGGTGGGGTAGCATGAGACAGTTTTTTGGTATGATGAAACTATTCTATACCCTAAAAATTAGTTACACAAATTTATAAATGTGTTAACATTTATTGGACTGGACAACAACAAAATCAATTTTACTGTACACTAAATTAAAAATAAACATTTTTATTGAATTTACTGGAGTTACATTGGTTAATAAAATTACATGTTTCCCCTAAAGACTCCATCAAAAAATTATTAGACTTAATAAATGAATTCGGCAATGTAGCAGGATACAAAATTAATGCCAAGAAATCTATGGCATTTCTATACACCAAAAGTGAACTTACAGAAAGAGAGACTAAAAAAACAATCCTATTTAACATCGCACCAAAAAAATTAAGATACCTAGGAATAAACTTAACTAAGGAGGTAAAAGACCTATACACGGAAAACTACAGGACACCGAAAAAAGAGACAGAGGAAGACATAAACAGAACATACCATGTTCATGGATTGGTAGAATCAACATCATTAAAATGTCCATACTACCCAAAGCAATCTATAGATTCAATGCAATCCCCATTAAAATGCCAATAGCATACTTCAAAGACCTAGAACAAACTCTCCAAAAATTCATCTGGAATAAAAAAAGACCCGGAATAGCTGCAGCAATCCTGAGAAAGAAAAACAAAGTAGGTGGGGTCTCAATACCAGATTTCAAGCTGTATTACAAAGCCACTGTTCTCAAAACTGCCTGGTACTAGCACAAGAACAGACATACAGATCAATGGAATAGAATAGAGAACCCAGAAATCAACCCAAACCACTATGCTCAATTAATATTTGACAAAGGAGGCATGAACATGCAATGGAGTCAAGACAGTCTCTTCAAGAAATGGGGTTGGGAAAATTGGACAGATACCTGCAAAAAAATGAAACTAGACCACCAACTTACACCATACACAAAAATAAACTCAAAATGGATACAGGACTTAAACATAAGACGGGAAACCATAAAAATACTAGAGGAATCCACAGGCAGCGAAATCTCAGACATATGCCAAAGCAATATCTTCACCAATACTGCTCCTAGGGCAATGGAGGCTAGGGAGAGGGTAGACAAGTAGGACTACATCTGAATAGAGAGCTTTTGCACAGCAAAGGAAACCATCAACAAAACAACAAGAAGGTCCACTGCATGGGAGAACATATTTGCAAATGTTATCACTGATAAGGGTTTAATCTCCAACATTTATAGGGAACTCATACAACTTAACAAAAGGAAGATAAACAACCCAATAAAAAAATGGGCAATGGACCTAAATAGATACTTTTCAAAAGAAGTCAGAAGGAAGGCCAAGAGACATATGAAAACATGCTCGAAGTCATTAATTATCCGAGAGATGCAAATTAAAACGACAATGCGGTACCATCTCACACCTGTCAGAATGGCTATCATCAACAAATCAACAAACGACAAGTGCTGGCGAGGATGCGGAGAAAAAGGAACCCTCGTTCACTGCTGGTGGGAATACAGACTGGTGCAGCCACTGTGGAGAACAGTATGGAGTTTCCTCAAAAAACTAAAAATGGAACTCCCATTTGACCCAGTGATCCCGCTTCTAAGAATATATCCCAAGAAACCAGAAACACCAATCAGAAAGTATATATGCACCCCTATGTTCATAGTAGCACAATTTACAATAGCTAAGATTTGGAAACAGCCTAAGTGTCCACCCACAGAAGAGTGGATTAGAAAACTGTGGTACATCTACACAATGGAATACTACGCTGTGGTAAAAAAAGAAGGAATTCTTACCATTTGCAACAGCATGGATGGAACTGGAGAGAATTATGCTAAGTGAAATAAGCCAGTCAGAGAAAGATAAATATCACATGATCTCACTCATTTATGGAATATAATGAACAACATAAACTGATGAACAAATACAGATCCAGAGACAGACAAGCATTGATCAGACTGTCAAACCTCAGAGGGAAGGTGGGGGAGGGTTGGGGTAAGGGGAAGAGAGCAACCAAAGGACTTGTATGCATGCATATAGGCCTAACCAATGACACAGACGCCAGGGGGGTGAGGGAATGAGTGGGGGGGTTGGGGGGCAATGGGGAGAGAAGGACACATATGTAATACCTTAATAAAAAAATAAAATGGTAAAATAAATACTGTATTTTCCAGCATATAAGACGACTTTTTAACCCAGGAAAATCTTCTATATGCCCAGTCATCTTATATGCCGGAAAATACGGTAAATAAATAAAATTTTATATTTCAAGTGTACAATTCTATAATACATCATCTGTATATTGGAGTGTGTGTTCACCACCCAAAGTCAAGTCTCCTTCCATCTCCATTTATCACATCTTACCCCCTTCTACTTCCCCCATTCCTCTTCCGCTCTGGTAATCACCATACTGTTGTCTGTGTCTATGAGTATTTGGTTATTTTGGGAGTTGTTTTGCTTAATCCCTTCAACTTTTTCTCCCATCCCCCAATCTCTCTCCCCCTCTGACAGCTGTCAGTCTGTTCACTGTATCCATGAGTGTTTCTATTTTGTTTGTTTAAAAAATAAATTAAAGTGAAAGGGAAAAGTGAAATGCAAAAAGACACCTATGGGTGTCTATAGGACTTTGTCTCTTAGCCAAATGAGAATCAAAATTCCAACTGAGAAAATTACTTCAGGAAAAAATTTGAAAGACAAGCAGTTCCCTAAGATATTTCATTTCCAAATTACATTTTGACATTAGGTCTCCACCTCACTGAGGAATGCTATAAGAAATATCTGTAGGAACCAGGGACTGCATTTTTCACCAGGCTATGGTAGAAGACAATTCCACCTTCCACAGGAAGACCCAGCAAAGAAACATCTTGAAAGGCAATTGAAGAACCTTTTCTTTCCTGAGGACTTGGTGTGCTCTCCTTATTATAAGCAAGGTGAACCAGGTTCCTGGTTGTATTTCCTTCCCTCTGGCTGCCAGAGGCTCAAAGAGCAATTTGCTACTCAGCATTAGTATCTGTTACACCCTAAGTCATCCACATGTCTACATGGGCCTTGCTGCTGATGCTCATTTTCCCTGATCCTAATGCTTATTTACAAATAATTTCCTACTTTATGTCAGAGATTCCTACATAGCTCAACACATCTATGATAAACAGAGGAAGGAACACACAAGTCTTACCTGGGCTTCCGCCATTTCCTGCTCTTCTTGGGAAAAGGCAGATGTGTGAGCTGGAAGAGTGGAGAAGAGTAGAGCATATGAGAGACTACACCAGGCTTCCAGTGCCCAGAATTACCTGCCTAGAAATCCCCTCACACCAGACAGACATGAGGCTGCTCTGTGGAAGTTTGGGCAACCATGTGGTTTTACAAACCACCTGTGTATTCTTGCTTCTTTTCCTTCCTCATATTAATATTTAACACAAAAGGTTTTTTCTACGAATACTTATGTACTGACCCAGAAATTGTATTTCTAGGTATTTTCCTTAATGAAATAATGTATCATAATTTCTCTGTAAGTACCTTCATCTCAGCATTGACTTTAACAATGCCGAATTTAAACTATCTTATATGACCCATAATATGGAATTGATAAGAAAATACAAGAGATGAAATGCTATGTAGCTATTAAAAATAATGTTGTATGGAACTGTACATTTATTATCTGTGTACTTTTTATTGAGGTAACATTGGTTAATTACATCATATAAGTTTCAGGTGTGCAACATTATAATTTGACAACTGTATATAATACATAGCGTTCACCCATCTGTGTACTTTTCTGTACATATATCTAAATTAAGTTTTTTAAATGTTATAGAATAAATATTTAAGGTGAATCACAGTAAACTTCTAAATAAGAAAAAGTAGGTTATAAAACTGCAGGAACTCATTTTAAAACTGTACGTTAAATGTTTTAAAATGCATACTCCTGCAGGGCTGCTGTGGCTCAGTGACTGAACATCAACCTATGAACCAGGAGGTCATGGTTTGATTCCCGGTCAGGGCACATGCCCAGGTTGCGGGTTCAATCCACAGTGGGGGGCATGCAGAAGGCAGCTGATCAATGATTCTCTCTCATCATTGATGTTTCTGTCTCCCTCTCCCTTCCTCTCTGAAATCGACAAAAATATTTATTTTAAATGCATACTGCTTAATACACACTAAAAAATGCCCAAGAATGGGCACTTAAACGTAGGGGCATAAAATGAGTTCCTTTTGATTTTTTTCTTCTATTTTCTAATTAATCTAGAAGTTAAATGTGTTACTTAAAAAATACATTAAATAAATAAATGTTACTTATCTGTTAACCGCCAAGAAAACAACTTTTTAAAACATTACCCCATGACATTAGCCCATTCCCCCGCCCCCGCCCCCCCCCCCCCCCCCCCCGCAGACCCTGCAGCCTCAGGCCTCGTCCACCCCACGCCAAGCCCCAGGCTCTGAGCGGACCCTTAGGCAGGTGAGTCCTCTCAGGTGCCTTCTTCCTTCTCCTCACCTCACTGGGGCCGTCTTGCCCAAGAGCCAGAAGGAAGCCTTCGGGTGCAGAGTCACTTCAGCTGGAACATTGGCACCAGGCCCCTACCTCTGGGCTTGGGCAAGGGGACAGGGACAGAGGGAGAAACTGAGCACGCCTCAGGAGGGGCCTGAGGGGTGCTATGAACCCCTAGCGCAGGTCACTGTGCTGGAAAATGTGTAAAAGTCAACGTTTAATAAGCCCCATTCAACCCTGACTAGCCCCATAACTTTGCCCACCAAAGACCCTCATTCACTGACCTCTCGGTCCTCTACCATTCACCCCACAACCCCCTACATCAAAGACCCCCACAAACACCCCTTTTTACTCGTCCTCCAGAACTCCCCATCACTGAGCCCATCACCCCTAAGCACTCGCCCCCTCTATCTCTGTCTTTCTCTCTCGCGACAACATTTTTCTGTTCGCTGCAGAGGAGACTGTTACAAGAACTAGCCCCAAGCAACACTTCCGCCTCGGAACTAACTCGGGGTCCCCAGCCTACAGGGCTGCAGAGCAGTGTATGTGTGTGTGCGCGCGCGCACGCTCAGTCTGAGCTGGCGCCTGAGTCCGCCAATAGTCAACAAGCGGCCCCTCCCGCCGTCCAAAGCAAGCGCGCAGGCGCAGAGGGAAGATGGCCACGCTGTGACATCACTCCAAGAAGATGGCCACGCCCACTGCGTCTCCACCCCAGGAGGGTGGCCGCTTTGAGCAGGTGTTTACTTTGTTCTGCGGAGGTCGCCATTCCTAATACCTCCAAGAGCAATCTTCTTATGGCAGAGAGATGAAGTGCCCAATTAACGAAAGCTCTAGCAGGCAGATTTTTGGAGTCTTGTACTTTGGAGGGCAGCATCAGGTTTGCAGGAGTCGTAGAACAGTAAGACAGATGGGAAGCAGAATGGCATGGAGTGCACAAAGTCTATGAGGTATGAAAATGCCGTTGGCCCCATCCAGTGGCTAGGGCTGGGAGTTGACAGTCAAGCGTTTAAAGGCAAACCAGAAACTGAAGAATAAATAAAGGGAGACGTAGGACACACACACACACACACACACACACACACACACACACACACACACACGGAGAAGAAACTCTTAAGGTTGGTGGGGGTTGATGTGCAGTGATTGCCAGCTCCAGAAATGTTCCTAAGCCAGTGATACAGCCCCTCAGCAACTGTCCTAGGGCTCACAGTGCACATCCACAAGCTATGTGAGGCCAACTTTTCTGCTGCAGACCTAAGATCCCCTCCACCCACATTCTATGTCCTGGACATCCTCTACCATCAATCCCTACAGGCCAGGCGAGACCTCTTCATACAGTGGCCTAAACAGCAGGTAGCTAGGTGAAGTGGTGTGGAAAGCTGACAGCTGGTCCTAGCATAGAGTCTGCACATGTGACACTCCCACCCAAAGGCCCTCTACCTCGCTGATGAGTCATCACTACAGTTGCTCTTAAGATACATTTTATCAAAACCATGAAAGTGTTGTCAATTATGAGCAGTCATTTTGGACCATGAGGGAGAAGATGAGTTTGATGGAACAACAGCACAGAGGAGACAGTTCTCTAGTGACCTTGGAGCTGCCATGCTTGCCCTAAACTACCTCCAAGTGAAGAATCCCTTTCCAACTTCTGGAAGTCACTAGTATTTGTGGAGGTGTTGATATGTGCAGTCAAACTGAATCAGACTTTTCTGTCTTGGTTGGTGTATCAGTAAATGGGAGATACATCATACTGGGTGGGTGATGAATGATACTGATGAATAAAAGACAAATTGGGAATAAATTTGGAGAGACAAAGGTCTATGGAATGGCGGTGAATGAGCAGCAGAGTGGAGTGGATATAACAGGGCCCATAGTGAGGAAGTAACTATGTATTAGACTGTGCCTTAATCTAAATTATGGATGAGACTGAGTAAATGATGAGAAAATGAGACACATTTTAAGTGACAGAGTTCAAATAGGAGAAAACTGTGAGTGAATGGGGTAATGAAAGGTAGTAAATGTGAATGGAGTTGATAATGCATTAAAGTTTATATGAATACTAAGAATTACAGTGTGAATGAATGATGATTTATGAGGCACAGTATGAGTAAAGAAAAGTGAATGGAGGCAATGTGGGGCATAGAGGGAAGAATGGGGTGCACAAGGAGCAGAATAAGATGAATCCATGGTAGGATGTGAAGACATGAACCAGGTTGATTTTGAGTGGGGATACTATGAGGGGAAGGAGAGTGACAAAAAGTGAATGAGAAGCAGGCTAGGATTAGATAGTGGCAATGCAGGGCAGTTTTCCAGGGATGTCCAGAGATCCCAGTCTGAATCAGCCCAGATGGATGAGATGAAGTGTGTGCATGAATGGAGATAATGTTGAGCAGGGTGAGAGGGGATGTAAGTAAAGATCAGAGGAAGGTGAGTAACTGGATGTTGTGAGGCAAAGGAAGAGGGGATGAAGGTCCATTCACATGGCCCAAAGTGAATAAGGTGGGGGAAATTGGGCCCAATGTAAACAAAAAGTGGTGAATTCAAGGCAGAGTGTGACTGAATTGGGGACACTGTAGGGCAGAGTGGGAGCAACTTGAATCAGGAGTAAATGGGAGTGATGGGTGGAAATAGGGGTTACACTGGGAGTGAATTTGAATTTGTATGAATGAGATAATGAAAGGCTGAGTGAGAGTAAATGGAGGAAATTAAGAGAAAATTGAGAAATAATGGAGGTGACCAAGCATAGAGTAATTATACATAGGTAACTTGAGTTAGTGTTTAGGAGTAATATGAGGCACAGGTCCATGAAATAGGGGTTACTAGTATATGGGGATATCATTAGAGAGAACAGAGGTGAAGATGGGGCAGAGAGAGAATAAGGGAGAAAATGAGGTCCAGAATCAATGAACAAAGTTGAAGGATGGGCCATGTGAGAGAGAATGGGAGTTGTCTGATACAGGGTCAGGAAGTGGAGGTAAAAGTAGGAAAGAGTGAATGGAGGTGAAGAAGGAATATGATGTGAGAGAATTTGGTTAATGATAAGTAGAGGGTTAGGGAATTGCATAATATGAGGTCCGGTGTGCCCTAGCTGGTTTTTCTCAGTGGATAGAGAGTCGGCTGGCAGACTGAAGGGTCCAGGGTTCAATTCCAGTCAAAGGTACATACCTCGGTTGCAGGTTAAATTCCTAGCCCTGGTCAGGGCATGTGCAGGAGGCGACCAATCAGTGTGTCTCTGTCACATCAATGTTTCTCTCTGTCCCTCCCTGTCCCTTCCACTCTCTAAAAAAATAAATGGAAAAATATCCTCAGGTGAGGATTAACCAAAAATAAAAATAAAAAATGAGGCCCAGTGTGAATGAATGAATGGATGAGAGGCAATGTAAGTGAATGGGGAATAAAAGGTAGAATGAGAATGGAGGTGAAAAAGCAGTGGTGTGTATACATGTAATACGTAACATAAAATAAATATGTAACATGGGGCAGAGTGTGATCAAATGGTGGTAACATGAGGGCATATTCCAGTAAATTAGGGTGGAACAGGTTCTGAGAATGAGTAAATGGAGGTAATGGGGGCAGAGAGTGAGGGTGTGATGGTCATATTTTACAAACAATTATGAATCTGAGGTGCTTGTAGACACAGTGTAGGTAATAGAGCTTACTACTTAGCAGAATTGGGGGAGGGATGGAGTTGATGAGGGGCAGAGTGAGTGGAAAAGGAGGTAAGCAAGTGCTAGAGAATGATTAACAGTATATTGGGACAGTGATAAGAAATATAAGGAAATGTGGGCCCAATGTGATTCCTGTCTGTCCTTTGTGTGTCTCCAGCCCCCCTCTCTCTGTATCTCTTTCTGACATCTCAGTTCTTTGTTTTCGTCACCTTCCACCTCTATGTATACATCAGTATATATTTTTTCCGTGTGTGTGTGTGTGTGTATGTAACAGAGTTGTCAATGAGGAAAATGGTGAGATGCCCAACCCTTTGGCTTCTGTGTTCCAGAATCTATCATTTAGGTCTTTGCTCATAGAGCCCAGAGTTCCAGAATGTCCTAGTTCTGAACACTGCATAGTGAGTCTGGAGCAAGGAGTCTGCTAGGAAGGCTTGTGGGACTCATAATGAAAGCCTGGGGCACTGTGGTAGTGACCCTGACCATGCTGATTGTTGCCACTGTGGATGCCAAGATCTATGAACGCTGTGACCTGGCAATGAAGCTGGAGAAGGCAGGCCTCAATGGCTTCCAAGGCTACAGCATTGGAGACTGTGAGACCTCAGTTGCCCCATGCCCCACCCACACCCCAAACCTCCCACCACATTGAGATACAGGCCCTCCTTGCCATTTATCGCCTCTCCAGGCCAGCGGATGATCCTCTTGGTCACCCCCTGACTGACTGTGATGACTAGTTTAACTAATTCTATCATTATCATCATTGCCCTCACAACCATCACTCTCATTTCTACCATCAACACCATCACTACCATCAATATCATCACTACTATTACCATCATGAATACCATCACCACTGCCATCACTGACATCTCAACAAAATCACCAACATCAACACCACCACCAAACTAAGATCATCACTCCCACAACTAAGATGACAACCATACTTGTCCCCACCCCCCTCCTCCTAACCTCTTCTGTTCCCAGAACCCATGCTTACCTGCTACCTTCCCTATCCCTGCCTCAGGGCTGTGCCTGGCACATTATGTGAGTGGCTTTGACACCTCAGTCGTGGACCACAATCTTGATGGCAGCAATCAATATGGCATTTTCCAGCTGAACTCCGCCTGGTGGTGTGACAATGGTGTTACACCCACCAAGAACCTTTGTCACATGGAGTGTCATGGTGAGGCAGCAATGGGGATACCCTGAAGCCCTACCTGGCCCTACACACAGAGGGCAAGGTTATCTAAGGCATAATCTCCAATAACAAGCAGAAAAACGATAGGGAAAGAATCAGAGTTGCTTAGGCTGTTAGAGACACCACCCTGTATCCTTACCCATACTGCACTGAAATGAGGTTGAACAGGACTACCCAACATGGAGATTGAGGTCAGGAGGACTCAGAGCTCCCAAACCTCACCCAGAATGGAAGCTTCAGTTTTCTGGGACTCAGGAAATGGGAAACTTAGCTCCACATGGAATTGAGGCGATTGTCCTGATTTGGGGTTGAGATTGTTCAGCCTCTGAGGGAGAAGCAGATATCTGGCTGTAGGAACAGACAGAAGGTACCACGGTGCAGAAAGGAGAGAACTTTCCAGACGAGATGTGGTGTTGTTGAGGACAAAATTCAATAACAGAATTTGTTCCAGGTTGTCCAAAATGGTGCTTGAGGTTGTCCAAGATAGATAAAAATGGAGACTGAGGTTATTTGGGAGCAGTTTGAGGTTGTCCAAGCCCTGCCACAGTGACCAAAGAGGTCACTTAGGTTAGCCAGATTGGAGGTTGAGGTTGTCCAGGATTGGTCAAGATAGAGGTTGACGTTGTCCAGGACTGGTCAAGATAGAGGTTGAGGTTGTCTAGGACAAGAGAACATGAATATTAATGTTTTTCATTACTAGGACCAGGCACCTTGGTGGTTGAGGTTGAACAGGATTACCCAACATAGAAATTGAGGTCATTTATATCATAACCAGTCAAAATGAGAGTTGAGGTTATCTAGGACCTGACAACATATTGTTTAAAGTCACCAGGACTGATCAGCCTTTCAGTTGAGTAGATTTCCAATCAGCCAACATGGTGGTTGATGTGACGTCAGACCAGCTACCATTGCAGTTGAGATCATTCATAACCCCATAAAATGACAGTTGAAGTCATTCAGCACTGGCCAACTTGGAGGTTAAGGTTGTCCAGGACCAACTGATATGGTGGTTGAGGTTATTCATAACCAGACAACATGGTAGTTGAGGTAACCATCTGACAAGTAAATAAAGGTTATCCAGAATAAGCTAATGTTAGTGCTGATGTTATTCAGGCTTCAAGGAACACAGAACCCCTGGGTCCTACATACACTGTCACTCTGTCCCCAATGCATCAGATCATTATATCCCTCTATTTCCCTTAGACCTTCTCAACCGCCATATTCTGGATGACATCATGTGTGCCAAGAAGGTTGTGTCCTCACGGGACGGTATGAATGCCTGGTAAGTTTATGGGAATGACTTGGACCCTGGGCAGCCAAGTGGCACTACCACGCCATCAGCCTGTCCACTTCATCCTTCCTCCCTTTTTCCATTTCTCAGGGGTGTTTGGACCCAGCACTGTCATGGCCATGATTTATCTGAGTGGCTCAAGGGGTGTGATATGCATGCAAAACCGAACACAAAGAGAATGACTTCATGATTCATTCCCAGAGACAGAGATTTTCTTTCGTTTGTGGATTTAATAAAGGATGGTACTTGTAAACAATGCAAGGGACCTCTGATTCCTGACCCTCCTCATTTTCCCAATGCCTGGAGATACTCCCATTCAATCACTTCCACATATTCAAAGGTCTAACCAGGAGACACCAGATCACTCAGGGTAAGTAGGGCATATTAAAGATAGTGTAGTGATTAAGAGCATAAGTTCTCTTGGGTTCAAATACCATCTCTACCACTTTCTAGCTGTGTTGCCATCATTCATTCAACCAACTAATGAATATTTGAGGCAAAATAGAATAGAAATTAACAGCGTAGATCTTGGACTACATTTGACTTGGGAGTGAATTCCAGCTCTGCTGCCTGCTGCTTCTGTGAGTTTGATCAGGTGGCTAAACTCTCTGAACCTCACTCTCCACATCTGCCCCATGGGGATGATATCACTTTAACTCCATTGGTGGCTATGAAAATTAAATAGGGTGATGCATATAAAACATTCTGTGCTGGCACAGGGGTCCTGACCCTGTCCCTGTCCTCAGAGAGCTCTCTGTCATTCTGCCATCAGCATTGTAGAGAGGTCAGGGTTGTGCATGGATAAAGCCCAGGGGTAATGAGGATTATTGAGGGCACTGCCGGTGGGGTAGGTGAAATGTCCCAGAAGAAGTGACTGCTGAGCCCACTAAGGAACACAGCAAGTGCTAATCACATAAATACTCAATTTAATACCAGAGTTATAAATATTAGTATGAAGAAATAAAAAATGTTTCTGGTTGTTGAGTATTCTAGAAAGAAACATATAAAATGCTGATTTTAAAACAGTTTAAATTTTTTTCCTGAATAGAGAGATCCTAGCAATCTTAGGACCGACTCCCTATGTGAGGAAGTTGGAGACTGATGGCATTACCCTACAGTCAGGGAGCGCCAGGGAGTCCCTCTCATTGGTCAAGGTGGGGCAAGAGGAGGTACTTTCACTAAGCCTGCCAAAAACCAGAGAGATGAATGGACAGGACACAAGGCATACTAAACTATCACGATAATTGTAGAAAGGAAAAAAGCTCTCCCCCGCTATCACTATAAGAACCCTGGGGTTGAGCAGGAAGGGGTGGTGGTCTATGACAGGTAGGTCCACCCATCTCCCAGGTCACACAGCACCTGAATCAAACCTCCTCCTTTGTGAATCAGAACCTGCCTCTTGACATTGGCTTCATTGCTGCAGGCACCCGACCCCACTAGTTCTGATAAAATGGGAAGGATTTGAGAAGGTAGCCCGCCTCCTACACTCCATTTTTTAAAACAAAACAACAGTTCTAGCCAGGTGAGTCAGTTGCTTGGAAATTGGTCCAACACCCAAAATGGTAGTGGGTACTATCTCCCATCAAGGCACATACAAGAAGACACCTCTCAATGTTTCTCCTCAACCCCTATCTATCTATCTATCTATCTCCCCTCCAGTCTCAGAAAATTCAATAAGCATATCCTTGGGTGAGATATTAAAAAATACACTAGAAAACATATATTTTAAAAATTTGTTTTCATTCTTAAAATTAAATACATATCATAAAAAAGGGAAACAGCTTACTGGTACACATAGCAGAGTGTAGGACTCAGCCTGAAGGGAAAGGGAACAACTGAGCATGCCCACTGACGGAACGTGGAGCAGCCAACTGCGGCTGCGCTGGGCCACCTTGCTGCAGGCGGGAAATCGTCCTCGGCAGCCATCTTGGAAGACGTTCCAGACTCCGGAGCCTGGCCTCACCCACTCTCTCCGGCCTCCGTGACCACTGACTCCGCCCGCCTCCAGGCGCCAGGTCAGCCTCACGGACCGGTAAGGGTAGCGGAAGGTCCTCGCGATGGCATTGCGGGTCCCGTCCTCCGGACCGAGCCTCGCCACCGCTTCACTCCGCGGTGCCTTCTCTCGGCCGGGCCTGGACAGAGGAGGGGGAGGGGCGGCCCGGAGAAACGGGGGGGCCTCTACATTGCTCAGGAGGGCGGGTCTCGGCTGTGCCCCCAGGATGCGGGCGGTCATCGCACTGAGGGGTCTGTGAGGGCCCTGGCAGGTTGCTTTGGGCAGAGGAAACTAAACCGCCGTCCGTCGTCCGGAGCCGCCATGACTGCTCCTCCTCCGGGAAGCCGGACCCCCGCAGCCTGAGCAGCCCCCAAGGCAGACCGGCCCTCGGGGGCTCCGCCAGAGGGGAGCCGCCCCACAGGGGCTCCTGTCCGGCCTCCTGGGGCCGAGCGGCAGCTGTTTCCTCCCGTCCCGGCTCCATAGTGGAGTGGTGACCATGTCCACGCAGAGGCCTTGGTACTGGGGTCCGGTGCGCGGTCCGGGTGGGACGCTCAGGCCACCTAGCAGGGCCCATATCTCCAGCTCGCCCTGCCCCACAGTCACTGCCACGTCACTGACTATTCCGGTGCGGTGCCTTCGCCCGTGGCTGCTCAGTCCGTCCTTCTCCTCCTCCTCCTCCTCCCACCCCCCTCCCGCTGGCCACCACGGTGTGTTCTCCGGGCCCACGAGGCCGCTTCTGGTCTTGGTCACTGCTGTGTTCTCTGCAGCTCGCGTGCCCGTGAGAGCATGTGGCTCTGTCCTCCCGGGACTAAGCTCGCTCTGCACGATCCCTCTACGTCTGTCCTGCGGTCCCAAACGGCGAGGTTTCCTTCCTTTGTGGCCGAGTCCGTCCGCGGCAGACGGGCGCCCTGTGCTTCATCCACCGCCTATTGATGGGCACGCGGGGGAGAGCGGCCGTCCTCTTGGCCTGGGAAACCCTCCCGAGGGACCCCCAGTGCCCTCACTCAGGGGAGCACGGGGTCGCTACCCTGAGCCCCTCCCTGCTCGGCAGGGTGATGTACATGTAAATGGTCCTGTGGTCTCAGAGAGTCCAGCTCTCCTGGCCCTCACGATTTCCAAAGGACCTGGGACTGGCCTCCAACTCACTCCCAGGAGCAGTCTTCATTTACTTTCAGCAGGAAAACCCCACCTCCCTTTGCCTCAGTGTCCACACCACGTGATCCCTGGGCTTCCCTCCCACACCTTCTGGTGCAAAACACACCCTCAGGAACACAGCGCCCTCAGTTGCTGCCTACACAGCAGGGGCTTGTTATCTTTCCTTCAGGAAGCACATTCCAGACAAACCACCGACCAGCAACAGTGACCAAGCCCCCTCCAAGCCGCGGATCCTTGGATCATGCCCCCAGGAAACCTGTCCTCCCCACCAGTTCCTCTCCCAGAGCCCTCGGCCCTTTTCTCTTCTGACCACCCCATGTCCTCCCTCAGGGACCAATAAGGCAGGACGGAGGACAGAGAATATATTTTTATTGCTCACCCTATTACGGATGTCCCACATTTCCCCCACTATGTCCCCCTCCACCCAGTCCCCCCCCCTCTCTGCTCCCCTGGCCTTCACCACACTGATGCCCATGACAATGTGCTATGCATGTATGTTCCCTGGTTACTCTCTTCACCTTCTTTATCCAGTCCCAAGCCTCCCACCTCCCCTCTGACCTTTGTCAGTATTTCCCATGATTCCATGCCTCTGGTTCTACGTTGTTCATCAGTTTATTTTGGACATTAGATTCCACATATAAGTGAGATCATGTGGAATTTCTCTTTATCTGACTGGCTTAATTTGCTTACCATAATAATCACCAGGTCCATCCATGCTGTTGAATAGGATAAGAGTTCCTTCCTTTTTACAGACATGAAGTATTTTACTGTGTAAATGTACCACAGCATTTTTATCCACTCATCATCTGATAGGCACTTGGGCTGTTTCCCCATATTGGCTATGGTGCTATAAACACAGGGGTGCAAATATTCCTTCTGATTGGTGTTTCTGGGTTCGTAGGATATATTCCAAGAAGGTGGATCACTGGGTCAAATGGCAGCTTCACTTTTAAGGTTTTGAGGAAACTCCACACCGTTTTCCACAGTGGTTGTACCTGTCTGCATTCCCTGCAGCAGTGCACGAGGGTTCCCTTTTCTCCACATCCTCGCCAGCACTTGTTTGTTGTGTTACTGATGGTAGCCATTCTGGCAGGAGTGCGGTTATAGCTCATTGTAGCAAAAGCAGAATCTTAATTCCAGGACACTCTGAGTTTGACCCTGCCTCAGGGCTTCATTCCCACAGGACCTTGGGCTGGGTGACCTCAGAGACTCCGTTGTATCCCTTCAAGATCACAGCACGCCCAGAGGCATGAGCAGAGACGGCTCCTTGGACAACAACCCCATGGAGGACTCCCAGGATCCAGAGGAGACATGCCAGGTGAGGAGCCTGGGGCGTATCAAGAAGTGACTGGGCACAGAGCAGGGTGACTACATTTCTGAGGACATGAGGTCAGAGGCAGTGCGGACAGCGAGCAGCGTTCTGGGGGGAGGGGAGATCCCGAGCCTCAGGAGCTTCCCACCCTCAAGCAGAACTTGCCTAGCATCCCTGAGGAAAACAAGGCCTGTGACCTTGGCTGCACTTGGTGACTCTCAGTCCATTCTGGAAGGTGGGGGGAGAGCCCACCAGCAGCATGGAACACCTGCTGTATGCAGGGCAGAGGCTGAGCCTTGTTACCCTTGTTCTCTCAGTTCCCTGTGACATCAACCAGGAGGAACTCTTGGTTCCAGTGTCCAGGTCCAACACAGGTTCTGCAGCGCAGAAAGAGGGCAGGCTAAAGGGCAAACATTTTCACCTGAGCGGCTACAGGGATTCATTTATTTCTTCTTTTCCTAGCAATTTGAGGAGGTTCGTAAATGCTTCACTGAAGAAGAGTGGACAAAAATGGAAACTGCAGATAAATTATCATATGTGTACATGAAGAAAAGATACGAGTTCATGACTGCTCTAGGTAACAATAGACTGACCTGGGTACCCAAGACTTTCCCTTTACATATCATGACTTCTTCTTAGGCTCAACTAAATCTATCCCATTTCATTTGTGCAGAGAGAAATCCCTGGGCAGCTTCAGAACCTTCTTTCCTATTGTATCCTGAACAGGGCTCAAGGTCAGGAGTGGCCACAGAGATGCTCAGACCTGGACCCTGCATTTTCACTCCCACTGGCCCTTGTCCCACCTCCATTTCATGAGCTTACCTGCCCTGCTGATTCCCTTCATCAACCCTCCCCTCAGGTTGGCAACAAATATTTTGCTTCTCCTAGGTCTCAAAGCCGTCGGACCAAATAGCATGCATCCGAATATGGGAACCCCTAAATCTCCTGACAATAAATTAGATGAAAATCAGAACCCTGGGAATAATGGTGAGTGACAGGAAAGTCATGGAAATTATCGCTGAAGCCCAATTTATTGAGGTCCTGCTGCTCAGAAATGGTTCTCAGGGGGAATCAGTGGTGAGTAAAGAAAGTTGGATGCAAAAGGTGAAGTACAATCAGTTCAGTGGTGATTCGTATAAAATACTAAAACATGCAAAAGAACAACATATGTTTTTATAGATAATAGGTCACTGGGAAATGTATAAAAACCTGAATGTGAATAAAACTCATCAAATTCAGGAGTCAAGAAGTGCAGAAAGAGGAACAGCAGGGATCGGTGAGGGCTGCACGGATGCCGTCAGCTGTGACGTGTTCCCCGTGTTTTGTTGTGTTTTGGATGAAGGATCTCAGAACCATGTGAAGCAGATGTGCAATCATGTTGTCATCTGACTAGGCCCAGTGGCAGATCGGCACACGTTTCTCATAAAATCCTCAGTGTGTTTTTTTTTGGAGTTTGAAACATTTCTTTATTTAAAGGAGTTAATATTCTTATATTCTTGCTGCACACCCTCATAAGCCACAGAAAAAAAATTTTTAAATATATTTTATTGATTTTGTACAGAGAGGAAGGGAGAAGGATAGAGAGTTAGAAACATCGATGAGAGAGAAACATCTATCAGCTGCCTTCTGCACACTCCCTACTGGGTATGTGCCCACAAGCAAGGTACATGCCCATGACCGGAATTGAACCCGGGACACTTGAGCCTGCAGGCCAACGCTCTTGCCACTGAGCTAAACTGGTCAGAACATTTTTATTAAAGTCTAAATCCTCCAAAAACATCCCTAGACAATTTTAGAACAGCATTGGGATAGCTCAAGATAAACATCTTTAGAGACAAAATGACTAAGGTGTTTTGTAATGATACTCACCTTTTTTCCTGAGCTTTACCAAACAGCATGGTCTTCTCAGTCCTAACTGAACCTGATTCTATAAATTGACTTTAGGAGAGCGTTCGAGATAGCAATGCCACACACATACTGAGGTTTCCCAGTGGTCAGTGAGAAGCGGACACAGGGGGTGAAAGAAGCCCCAGATTCAAAAAATCTGAGCCTAGTGAGCAGTGTGCGTACGAACTGTGAAGAGGGTGGGTATGTTCACTTGCTCTTCTGCTTGGACAGCCTCGTTGCAAGAAGACAGGGTCAGAACGCTCACACTGTCTCCAATAGACCTACGACTCCCAGCTCCACAGGCCCTGTTCCACACGCTCCCAAAATCAATGTCGGGGCTGAAAACCCAGTACACAGTTTTTGCCATTAGAGGAGGCTTTTTATACTGAAAGCCTTGCAGAACCGCTGCGCTAAATCATATCTGGTTCATCACACAGTGAACGACTTCATTCGGGTATAATTGACGTACTATAAAATTCACCCGTTTTGAGTATACCGTGGTTCCTAATTGCCACATATCGTTTAGTGGATACAGTTCAAGTTCCCAACAAATCAGTTTAATTCTTTGGGGAAAATGTAAGAAGTATGTCTTGGAATAGGATGAGACAGTGGTGGAGTTTAGCTCCAGTTTTATAAACCATCAGAAAGAATGTTATGAATTAATCCTATGCTCAAACGTACAATCTATAGTAAAGATAATTCAGAAACCAGTCCCACAATAACCCCTTGATGGTGAGTGGATTCATACCCTCTGCTGCAGATTTCCCTGGAACTTCAGGAGCCTCCCCGGATTTGGGGGACCTTTACCAGCACAGATCATCTCTACTTTATCACCTCCTTACGAACGAAGGTCCTCAGGAGGCTTCCAACGACGAACAGAGAAAAGACCTGAAGGTATCTCCCAGTTCTGAAGGTCCATAGATCCTTGCTCCCTGCACAGATATAAATATGGGAGGAGTAGAATAGTGTGATGGCCAATAACGTCTTTAATCTTCATAGTGATGCTGGATATTATTTGAAGCACTTTAGATGGATTAATTTACTTAAGCCATAAGAAACCATTTATGACTAGTGTTACTGTTATTATACCCAAAATAATTGTGTGGATATTAATAACAATGATAGCACATAATAATGATAATAATGAAGAGGCTGGGTTGCAGAGATGCTACATCATTTCCCGGAGACCACAGAGGCAGTGTCAGTAGTACAATCCAAAGCCCCAGCCCATTCCTAAGCTCCTAAAGCTTTTCATATGTTTATGAAGTTCAGGTTCTCTTCATAGGGGTTTTACACCTGCCAGGCCCCACCACCCTCCCTCCCGCTGCCCCCATGCTGCTGATCCTTCCATTTAACACATTCACTCTCCCAACAGGAAGTACCAGCCCTCTTTCCTGTCACAGGGCCACTCTCCATATCTGAGGAGCCCCTTAGACTGTGAGTCCCTCACTACCATGAGCTCCTTCAGGCCTTATCTGCGCCTGAGGCAACTCTGAAGCCTCAGTCCCAGCCCAGGGAGCCTAAGAGGCGCCCAAACTTTTATTGAATACTTGATTCCACAATTGCAGATCAAGCTAGTTGAGGTGGTAAAGGGATCTAGGGGTTGGTTGCCAGTGTGGAGACAGTTGAGAACAGAATTGAAAGGTCACAAGAGAAAGAGTTCATTTCCATTGGTTGCCCACAAACCACTTTTACTTCCCTTGTTTACATTTCTGGTTCACTCTTTCCTAAGGAAGGAGCCCAATGAAAAGTACATTAAAGCTGAGGGCCGTGACACCACCGGACACCAGCAGAGTTGATGTGGGAACCACCTCCCTAATTCCACTATACTAGCCAATGGTGGTGCCAGGGTGGGACAGTAGGTCACATCTGGCACTACTTTCTTGTCTGTGTATCATAATTTCGGTCACATTCCTTTCCTTCCCCCGTCCCCATATTAACCGCCCCACACCATTTTCAAGCTGTATTTTGTCCCCTCCAAACACTTTTTAAAATTTTACCTTTATTGTAAAACTATTACAGATGCCCCACCTTTTCCCCCTAATGAGCCCTCCACCCTAATATCACCTCCCCAGGCCTTCACCGCACTATTGTCTATGCATATAAGTTCCCCTTAATCTCTACTCACCCCCCTTCCTGCTGGGATTCCTCAGTCTGTGCCATACTTCCATGTCTCTGGACCTATTTTGTGAGTCAATTTATTTTGTTCATTAGATTCCACATATAAGGGAGATCATGTGATACTTGTCTTTCTCTGACTGGTTCATTTTGCTTAGCATAACACTCTCCAGGTCCCTTCATGAAGTCTCAAAGGGTAAGAGATTCTTATTTTTTACAGCTGCATAATATTCCATTGTATAAATGTACCACTGGTGTTTTTTTCCAATTTTTTATTAAGGTATTATATGTGTACATATCTTACCATTGCCCCCCCACCCCACTCCCATATATGCCCTCACCCCCCAGAGTTTTGCGTCCATTGGTTATGCTTATATGCATGCATACAAGTCCTTTGATTGATCTCTTATCTCCCCCATCTCTCCCTAACCTTCCCCCTGTAATTTGACAGTCTGTTTGATGCTTTACTGTCTCTGTATCTATCTTTTTGTTCAATTTTATAATGTTCTTTATTATCCATAAATGAGTGAGATCATGTGGTATTTTTCTTTCATTGACTGACTTATTTCACTTAACATAATGTTCTCCAATTCCATCCAGGTTGCTGCAAATGATGAGAATTCCTTCTTTTTTATGGCAGCATAGTATTCCATTGTGTAGATGTACCACAGTTTTCTGATCCAGTCATCTGCTGACGGGCACCTAGGCTGTTTCCAAATCTTAGCTATGCTGAATTGTGCTGCTATGAACATAGGGGTGCATATATCCTTTCTGATTGGTGTTTCTAGTTTCTTCGGATATATTCCCAGGAGTGGGATTACTGGGTCAAATGGGAGTTCCATTTTCAGTTTTTTGAGGAAACTCCATACTGTTCTCCACAGTGGCTGCACCAGTCTGCAATCCCACCAGCAGTGCACGAGGGTTCCTTTTTCTCCGCATCCTCGCCAACACTTGTCGTTTGTTGATTTGTTGATGATAGCCATTCTGACAGGTGTAAGATGGTACCGCATTGTTGTTTTGATTTGCATCTCTCGGATAATTAGTGACGTTGAGCATGTTTTCATGTGTCTCTTGGCCTTCCTTCTGTCTTCTTTTGAAAAGATTCTATTTAGGTCTGTTGCCCATTTTTTTATTGGATCATTTATCTTCCTTTTATTAAGTTGCATAAGCTGCCTGTAGATGTTGGAGATTAAACCTTTATCAGTGACAACATTTGCAAATATGTTCTCCCATGTAGTGGGCCTTCTTGTTGTTTTGTTGATGGTTTCTTTTGCTGTGAAAAAGCTTTTTATTTTGATGTAGTCCCATTTGTTAATTTTCTCTTTAGCTTCCACTGCCCTAGGAGCAGTGTCAGTGAAGAATTTCTTTTGGCATATGTCTGAGATTTTGCTGCCTGTGGATTGCTCTAGTATTTTTATGGTTTCCCGTCTTATGTTTAAGTCCTGTATCCATTTTGAGTTTATTTTTGTGTATGGCGTAAGTTGGTGATCAAGCTTCATTTTTTTGCATGTATCTGTCCAATTTTCCCAACACCATTTATTGAAGAGACTGTCTTGACTCCATTGTATGTTCATGCCTCCTTTGTCAAATATTAATTGAGCATAGTGGTTTGGGTCAATATCTGGATTCTCTATTCTGTTCCATTGATCTATATGTCTGTTCTTGTGCCAGTGCCAGGCTGTTTTGAGAACAGTGGCTTTGTAATACAGCTTGAAATCTGGTATTGAGATCCCTCCTACTTTATTCTTCTTTCTCAGGATTGCTGTGGCTATTCGGGGTCTTTTTTTATTCCAGATGAATTTTTGGAGAGTTCTTTCAAGGTCTGTGAAATATGCCGTTGGTATTTTAATGGGGAGTGCATTGAATCTATAGATTGCTTTGGGTAGTATGGACATTTTAATGATGTTGATTCTACCAATCCATGAACATGGTATGTTCTTCCATCTGTTTACGTCTTCCTCTATCTCTTTTTTCAGTGTCCTGTAGTTTTCCGTGTATAGGTCTTTTACCTCCTTAGTTAAGTTTATTCCTAGGTATCTTAATTTTTTTGGCGCGATGGTAAATGGGATTGCCTTTTTAGTCTCTCTGTCTGTAAGTTCACTATTGGTGTATAGAAAGGCCATAGATTTCTTGGCGTTAATTTTGTATCCTGCTACATTGCCGAATTCCTTTATTAAGTCTATTAGATTTTGACGGAGTCTTTTGGTTTTTTTATGTACAATATCATGTCGTCTGCAAATAAAGACAGCTTTACTTGTTCTTTTCCAATTTGGATGCCTTTTATTTCTTCTTCTTGTCTAATTGCAATGGCTAATACTTCCAGTACTATGTCAAACAGGAGTGGTGAGAGTGGGCATCCCTGTCTTGTTCCTGTTCTTAGGGGAAATGTTTTTAGTTTTTGTCCATTGAGTATGATGTTTGCTGTGGGTTTATCATATATAGCTTGTATTATGTTGAGGTATGAGCCTGTTATTCCCATCTTGGTTTTTTTCCCCAATTTTTTTATTAAGGCATTATATGTGTACATATCTTACCATTGCCCTCCCCACACCCCACTCCCATATATGCCCCCACCCCCCCCCAGAGTTTTGCATCCATTGGTTATGCTTATATGCATGCATACAAGTCCTTTGATTGATCTCTTATCTCCCCCACCTCTCCCTAACCTTCCCCTTGTAATTTGACAGTCTGTTTGATGCTTTACTGTCTCTGTATCTATCTTTTTGTTCAAGTTTATAATGTTCTTTATTATCCATAAATGAGTGAGATCATGTGGTATTTTTCTTTCATTGACTGACTTATTTCACTTAACATAATGTTCTCCAATTCCTCCCAGGTTGCTGCAAATGATGAGAATTCCTTCTTTTTTATGGCAGCATAGTATTCCATTGTGTAGATGTACCACAGTTTTCTGATCCAGTCATCTGCTGACGGGCACCTAGGCTGTTTCCAAATCTTAGCTATGCTGAATTGTGCTGCTATGAACATAGGGGTGCATATATCCTTTCTAATTGGTGTTTCTAGTTTCTTCGGAGATATTCCCAGGAGTGGGATTACTGGGTCAAATGGGAGTTCCATTTTCAGTTTTTTGAGGAAACTCCATACTGTTCTCCACAGTGGCTGCACCAGTCTGCAATCCCACCAGCAGTGCACGAGGGTTCCTTTTTCTCCGCATCCTCGCCAACACTTGTCGTTTGTTGATTTGTTGATGATAGCCATTCTGACAGGTGTGAGATGGTACCGCATTGTTGTTTTGATTTGCATCTCTCGGATAATTAGTGACGTTGAGCATGTTTTCATGTGTCTCTTGGCCTTCCTTCTGTCTTCTTTTGAAAAGATTCTATTTAGGTCTGTTGCCCATTTTTTTATTGGATCATTTATCTTCCTTTTATTAAGTTGTATAAGCTGCCTGTAGATGTTGGAGATTAAACCTTTATCAGTGATGCCATTTGCAAATATGTTCTCCCATGCAGTGGGCCTTCTTGTTGTTTTGTTGATGGTTTCTTTTGCTGTGAAAAAGCTTTTTATTTTGATGTAGTCCCATTTGTTAATTTTCTCTTTAGCTTCCATTGCCCTAGGGGCAGTGTCAGTGAAGAATTTCTTTTGGCATATGTCTGAGATTTTGCTGCCTGTGGATTGCTCTAGTATTTTTATGGTTTCCCGTCTTATGTTTAAGTCCTGTATCCATTTTGAGTTTATTTTTGTGTATGGCGTAAGTTGGTGATCAAGCTTCATTTTTTTGCATGTATCTGTCCAATTTTCCCAACACCATTTATTGAAGAGACTGTCTTGACTCCATTGTATGTTCATGCCTCCTTTGTCAAATATTAATTGAGCATAGTGGTTTGGGTCAATATCTGGATTCTCTATTCTGTTCCATTGATCTATATGTCTGTTCTTGTGCCAGTGCCAGGCTGTTTTGAGAACAGTGGCTTTGTAATACAGCTTGAAATCTGGTATTGAGATCCCTCCTACTTTATTCTTCTTTCTCAGGATTGCTGTGGCTATTCGGGGTCTTTTTTTATTCCAGATGAATTTTTGGAGAGTTCTTTCAAGGTCTGTGAAATATGCCGTTGGTATTTTAATGGGGAGTGCATTGAATCTATAGATTGCTTTGGGTAGTATGGACATTTTAATGATGTTGATTCTACCAATCCATGAACATGGTATGTTCTTCCATCTGTTTACGTCTTCCTCTATCTCTTTTTTCAGTGTCCTGTAGTTTTCCGTGTATAGGTCTTTTACCTCCTTAGTTAAGTTTATTCCTAGGTATCTTAATTTTTTTGGCGCGATGGTAAATGGGATTGCCTTTTTAGTCTCTCTGTCTGTAAGTTCACTATTGGTGTATAGAAAGGCCATAGATTTCTTGGCGTTAATTTTGTATCCTGCTACATTGCCGAATTCCTTTATTAAGTCTATTAGATTTTGACGGAGTCTTTTGGTTTTTTTATGTACAATATCATGTCGTCTGCAAATAAAGACAGCTTTACTTGTTCTTTTCCAATTTGGATGCCTTTTATTTCTTCTTCTTGTCTAATTGCAATGGCTAATACTTCCAGTACTATGTCAAACAGGAGTGGTGAGAGTGGGCATCCCTGTCTTGTTCCTGTTCTTAGGGGAAATGTTTTTAGTTTTTGTCCATTGAGTATGCTGTTTGCTGTGGGTTTATCATATATAGCTTGTATTATGTTGAGGTATGAGCCTGTTATTCCCATCTTGGTTTTTTTTTCCAATTTTTTTATTAAGGCATTATATGTGTACATATCTTACCATTGCCCTCCCCACACCCCACTCCCATATATGCCCCCACCCCCCCCAGAGTTTTGCATCCATTGGTTATGCTTATATGCATGCATACAAGTCCTTTGATTGATCTCTTATCTCCCCCACCTCTCCCTAACCTTCCCCTTGTAATTTGACAGTCTGTTTGATGCTTTACTGTCTCTGTATCTATCTTTTTGTTCAAGTTTATAATGTTCTTTATTATCCATAAATGAGTGAGATCATGTGGTATTTTTCTTTCATTGACTGACTTATTTCACTTAACATAATGTTCTCCAATTCCTCCCAGGTTGCTGCAAATGATGAGAATTCCTTCTTTTTTATGGCAGCATAGTATTCCATTGTGTAGATGTACCACAGTTTTCTGATCCAGTCATCTGCTGACGGGCACCTAGGCTGTTTCCAAATCTTAGCTATGCTGAATTGTGCTGCTATGAACATAGGGGTGCATATATCCTTTCTAATTGGTGTTTCTAGTTTCTTCGGAGATATTCCCAGGAGTGGGATTACTGGGTCAAATGGGAGTTCCATTTTCAGTTTTTTGAGGAAACTCCATACTGTTCTCCACAGTGGCTGCACCAGTCTGCAATCCCACCAGCAGTGCACGAGGGTTCCTTTTTCTCCGCATCCTCGCCAACACTTGTCGTTTGTTGATTTGTTGATGATAGCCATTCTGACAGGTGTGAGATGGTACCGCATTGTTGTTTTGATTTGCATCTCTCGGATAATTAGTGACGTTGAGCATGTTTTCATGTGTCTCTTGGCCTTCCTTCTGTCTTCTTTTGAAAAGATTCTATTTAGGTCTGTTGCCCATTTTTTTATTGGATCATTTATCTTCCTTTTATTAAGTTGTATAAGCTGCCTGTAGATGTTGGAGATTAAACCTTTATCAGTGATGCCATTTGCAAATATGTTCTCCCATGCAGTGGGCCTTCTTGTTGTTTTGTTGATGGTTTCTTTTGCTGTGAAAAAGCTTTTTATTTTGATGTAGTCCCATTTGTTAATTTTCTCTTTAGCTTCCATTGCCCTAGGGGCAGTGTCAGTGAAGAATTTCTTTTGGCATATGTCTGAGATTTTGCTGCCTGTGGATTGCTCTAGTATTTTTATGGTTTCCCGTCTTATGTTTAAGTCCTGTATCCATTTTGAGTTTATTTTTGTGTATGGCGTAAGTTGGTGATCAAGCTTCATTTTTTTGCATGTATCTGTCCAATTTTCCCAACACCATTTATTGAAGAGACTGTCTTGACTCCATTGTATGTTCATGCCTCCTTTGTCAAATATTAATTGAGCATAGTGGTTTGGGTCAATATCTGGATTCTCTATTCTGTTCCATTGATCTATATGTCTGTTCTTGTGCCAGTGCCAGGCTGTTTTGAGAACAGTGGCTTTGTAATACAGCTTGAAATCTGGTATTGAGATCCCTCCTACTTTATTCTTCTTTCTCAGGATTGCTGTGGCTATTCGGGGTCTTTTTTTATTCCAGATGAATTTTTGGAGAGTTCTTTCAAGGTCTGTGAAATATGCCGTTGGTATTTTAATGGGGAGTGCATTGAATCTATAGATTGCTTTGGGTAGTATGGACATTTTAATGATGTTGATTCTACCAATCCATGAACATGGTATGTTCTTCCATCTGTTTACGTCTTCCTCTATCTCTTTTTTCAGTGTCCTGTAGTTTTCCGTGTATAGGTCTTTTACCTCCTTAGTTAAGTTTATTCCTAGGTATCTTAATTTTTTTGGCGCGATGGTAAATGGGATTGCCTTTTTAGTCTCTCTGTCTGTAAGTTCACTATTGGTGTATAGAAAGGCCATAGATTTCTTGGCGTTAATTTTGTATCCTGCTACATTGCCAAATTCCTTTATTAAGTCTATTAGATTTTGACGGAGTCTTTTGGTTTTTTTATGTACAATATCATGTCGTCTGCAAATAAAGACAGCTTTACTTGTTCTTTTCCAATTTGGATGCCTTTTATTTCTTCTTCTTGTCTAATTGCAATGGCTAATACTTCCAGTACTATGTCAAACAGGAGTGGTGAGAGTGGGCATCCCTGTCTTGTTCCTGTTCTTAGGGGAAATGTTTTTAGTTTTTGTCCATTGAGTATGATGTTTGCTGTGGGTTTATCATATATAGCTTGTATTATGTTGAGGTATGAGCCTGTTATTCCCATCTTGGTTTTTTTTTCCAATTTTTTTATTAAGGCATTATATGTGTACATATCTTACCATTGCCCTCCCCACACCCCACTCCCATATATGCCCCCACCCCCCCCAGAGTTTTGCATCCATTGGTTATGCTTATATGCATGCATACAAGTCCTTTGATTGATCTCTTATCTCCCCCACCTCTCCCTAACCTTCCCCTTGTAATTTTACAGTCTGTTTGATGCTTTACTGTCTCTGTATCTATCTTTTTGTTCAAGTTTATAATGTTCTTTATTATCCATAAATGAGTGAGATCATGTGGTATTTTTCTTTCATTGACTGACTTATTTCACTTAACATAATGTTCTCCAATTCCTCCCAGGTTGCTGCAAATGATGAGAATTCCTTCTTTTTTATGGCAGCATAGTATTCCATTGTGTAGATGTACCACAGTTTTCTGATCCAGTCATCTGCTGACGGGCACCTAGGCTGTTTCCAAATCTTAGCTATGCTGAATTGTGCTGCTATGAACATAGGGGTGCATATATCCTTTCTAATTGGTGTTTCTAGTTTCTTCGGAGATATTCCCAGGAGTGGGATTACTGGGTCAAATGGGAGTTCCATTTTCAGTTTTTTGAGGAAACTCCATACTGTTCTCCACAGTGGCTGCACCAGTCTGCAATCCCACCAGCAGTGCACGAGGGTTCCTTTTTCTCCGCATCCTCGCCAACACTTGTCGTTTGTTGATTTGTTGATGATAGCCATTCTGACAGGTGTGAGATGGTACCGCATTGTTGTTTTGATTTGCATCTCTCGGATAATTAGTGACGTTGAGCATGTTTTCATGTGTCTCTTGGCCTTCCTTCTGTCTTCTTTTGAAAAGATTCTATTTAGGTCTGTTGCCCATTTTTTTATTGGATCATTTATCTTCCTTTTATTAAATTGTATAAGCTGCCTGTAGATGTTGGAGATTAAACCTTTATCAGTGATGCCATTTGCAAATATGTTCTCCCATGCAGTGGGCCTTCTTGTTGTTTTGTTGATGGTTTCTTTTGCTGTGAAAAAGCTTTTTATTTTGATGTAGTCCCATTTGTTAATTTTCTCTTTAGCTTCCATTGCCCAAGGGGCAGTGTCAGTGAAGAATTTCTTTTGGCATATGTCTGAGATTTTGCTGCCTGTGGATTGCTCTAGTATTTTTATGGTTTCCCGTCTTATGTTTAAGTCCTGTATCCATTTTGAGTTTATTTTTGTGTATGGCGTAAGTTGGTGATCAAGCTTCATTTTTTTGCATGTATCTGTCCAATTTTCCCAACACCATTTATTGAAGAGACTGTCTTGACTCCATTGTATGTTCATGCCTCCTTTGTCAAATATTAATTGAGCATAGTGGTTTGGGTCAATATCTGGATTCTCTATTCTGTTCCATTGATCTATATGTCTGTTCTTGTGCCAGTGCCAGGCTGTTTTGAGAACAGTGGCTTTGTAATACAGCTTGAAATCTGGTATTGAGATCCCTCCTACTTTATTCTTCTTTCTCAGGATTGCTGTGGCTATTCGGGGTCTTTTTTTATTCCAGATGAATTTTTGGAGAGTTCTTTCAAGGTCTGTGAAATATGCCGTTGGTATTTTAATGGGGAGTGCATTGAATCTATAGATTGCTTTGGGTAGTATGGACATTTTAATGATGTTGATTCTACCAATCCATGAACATGGTATGTTCTTCCATCTGTTTACGTCTTCCTCTATCTCTTTTTTCAGTGTCCTGTAGTTTTCCGTGTATAGGTCTTTTACCTCCTTAGTTAAGTTTATTCCTAGGTATCTTAATTTTTTTGGTGCGATGGTAAATGGGATTGCCTTTTTAGTCTCTCTGTCTGTAAGTTCACTATTGGTGTATAGAAAGGCCATAGATTTCTTGGCGTTAATTTTGTATCCTGCTACATTGCCGAATTCATTTATTAAGTCTATTAGTTTTTTGACGGAGTCTTTCGGATTTTTTATGTACAATATCATGTCGTCTGCAAATAAAGACAGCTTTACTTGTTCTTTTCCAATTTGGATGCCTTTTATTTCTTCTTCTTGTCTAATTGCAATGGCTAATACTTCCAGTGCTATGTCAAACAGGAGTGGTGAGAGTGGGCATCCCTGTCTTGTTCCTGTTCTTAGGGGAAATGTTTTTAGTTTTTGTCCATTGAGTATGATGTTTGCTGTGGGTTTTTCATATATAGCTTTTATTATGTTGAGGTATGAGCCATCTATTCCCACCTTGTTGAGAGTTTTTACCAAGAAAGGGTGTTGGATTTTGTCAAATGCTTTTTCTGCATCAATTGATATGACTATGTGATTTTTATCTTTCAATTTGTTTATGTGATGTATCACGTTTATTGATTTGCGGATATTGTACCATCCTTGCATTCCTGGGATAAATCCTACTTGGTCATGGTGTATGATCTTTCTGATGTACTGCTGGAGCCGATTTGCTAGAATTTTGTTGAGGATTTTGGCATCTATGTTCATGAGGGATATTGGTCTGTAATTCTCTTTCATTGTGTTGTCTTTATCTGGTTTTGGTATTAGGGTGATGCTGGCTTCATAGAAGGAGCTTGGAAGTGTTCCTTCCACTTGAATTTTTTGGAATAGTCTGAGGAGGATAGGTTTTAGCTCTTCCTTGAATGTTTGGTAAAACTCTCCTGTGAAGCCATCAGGCCCCGGGCTTTTGTTTGCCGGAAGCTTTTTGATGACTGCTTCAATTTCGTCCATAGTTATTGGCCTATTGAGCTGTTTAGATTCTTCTTGATTGATTTTTGGAAGGTTATATTTTTCTAGGAATGTGTCCATTTCCTCCAGGTTGTCCAGTTTGTTGGAATAGAGTTGTTCGTAGTATTTTGTAACAATCCTTTGTATCTCAGCAGGGTCTGTTGTTATTTCACCTCTTTCATTTCTGATTTTGTTTATTTGGGTCCTCTCTCTTTGCTTCTTGGTGAGCCTGGCTAGAGGTCCATCAATCTTGTTTATCCTTTCAAAGAACCAGCTCTTGGTTTTGTTGATCTTATGTATTGTTTCTTTGGTCTCTATGTCATTTATCTCCGCTCTGATCTTTGTTATTTCCTTCCTTCTGGTTACACTGGGCTTTTCTTGCTGCGCTTTTTCTAGCTCTTTGAGTTGTAGGGTTAAGTAATTTATTACCATTGTTTCTTGTTTTTTGCAATAGGCTTGTAGAGCTATGAACTTCCCTCTCAAGACTGCTTTCGCTGTGTCCCATAGATTTTGGATTCTTGTGTTTTCATTGTCATTTGTTGCCATGATGTTTTTTATTTCTTCCTTGATCTCTCTGGTGACCCAGTCCTTGTTTAATAGCATGCTGTTTAGTCTCCAAGTGTTTGATTTCTTTGGATTGTATTTATTGTAGTTGATTTCCAGTTTTATGCCACTGTGATCTGAGAAGATGCTTGATATGATTTCTATCTTCTTGAATTTGAAGAGACTTTGCCTGTGACCCAGCATATGGTCTATCTTTGAAAATGACCCATGTGCACTTGAGAAGAATGTATATTCTGTGGCTTTGGGGTGAAATGTTCTGAAGATGTCAATTAATTCCATCTGGTCTAGTGAGTCATTTAAGATTGCTGTTTCTTTGCTGATTTTTTGTTTAGAGGATTTGTCCAGTGGTGATAGTGGGGTATTAAAGTCTCCTACTATGATTGTATTGCTATTAATCTCTCCCTTGATATCCTCCAGGAGTTTTTTTATGTATTTGGGTGCTCCTATATTGGGAGCGTATATGTTTACCAGAATTATTTCTTCTTGTTGGATTTCTCCCTTTAGTATTATGAAGTGGCCTTCCTTATCTCTTGTTATGGCATTTACTTTGAGGTCTATTTTGTCAGATATAAGTATTGCTACCCCTGCTTTTTTTTTCATTTCCATTTGCCTGAAAGATATTTTTCCATCTCTTCACTTTCAATCTGTGTGAGTCTCTTGTTCTGAGGTGGGTCTCTTGTAGACAGCATATATATGGGTCATGTTTTTTTTTCATCCATTCAGCCACTTGATGTCTTTTGATTGGAGCATTTAGTCCGTTTACATTTAAAGTTATTACTGAAAGGTATTTGTTTGTAGTCATATCTATTTTTGTGTCTGTATTTCTTCTTACCTGTTTATTTCTTCTTTTTACAGTATTCCCTTTAGCATTTCTTCAATTGCTGGTTTGGTGGTGATAAACTCCCTGAGTCTTTTTTTGTCTTCGAAGCACCTGATTTCCCCTTCAATTTTGATTGATAGCCTTGCTGGATATAGTATTCTTGGATTCAGTCCTTTGCTTTGCAACACTTTGTATACCTCCTTCCATTCTCTTCTAGCTTGTTGTGTTTCTGTTGAGTAATCATGTGACAATCTGATGGGTGTTCCTTTGTAGGTAATTCTCTGTCTCTCTCTTGCCGCCTTTAAGATTCTCTCTTTATCATTTATATTTACCATTGAAATTATGACATGTCTTGGTGTGGGTCTTTTGGGGTTGATCCTGCTTGGGACTTTCTGTATTTGTGTAACTTTTATCTTTCCCATATACGGGAAGTTTTCTGTCATTATTTCTTCAAATAGATTTTCTAATCCCTGCTGCTCTTTTGTCCTTCTGGCAGCCCTATTATACGCATGTTACTTCGTTTCATGTTGTCCTGAAGCTCCCTTAGGCTTTCCTCCTGCTTTTTAATTTTTTTTCTCCAATTGCTGTTCAGATTGAGCTTGTTTCTGTACCTGATCTTCTAACTCACTAATTCGGTCCTCTGCTTCTTCTAGTCTACTGTTGAAACTTTCCATGGTGTTTTTGATTGTAGCTATATCACTTTTCATTTCTTCCTGATTCTTGCATAAGTTGTTGATTTTCTCATCCATCCGATGTATAAATTCCACGACCATTACTCTGAACTCTTTTTCGGTCATGTTGCAAGCTTCAGTTTCACTAATTTCCTTTCTTGGCGACTCCTCATTTTCCTTCTGTGAATTGTTTCGTCTCCCCATTCTGACTATCACCAGAAAGCTCAACCTTCCGTTTGCATGGACCTGGGCCGTGTGCTGTGGGGACTTCGCTCCACCCGAGTTTCACTGAAGTGCTCTGACACTAGGACGTGTGGCTGCGGTTGGTTGGTGGGAACCAGGCTTGCACAGGGTCAGTGTCCCCGGTGTTCCATGTGGTCTCGTGTGCACACTTAGAATCAGGGGCCCTGTCTGCACCACACTGTTGGTTTTATGCTTAAAATGAGATCCTTAGTATGTGTCAGGAGTCAGAGTTTCCCTGTGTCTGCACCAAGAATCGAGGGTCAGAGTCTCTGTTGCCTCGTGCAGTTTCTCGTTGAGAATCAGGGTCCCTGTGTGTGCATGCACCCAATTGGAGTCACTGGCTTTTAGTGTGAATGCGCTGTGAGTCAGGGATCCCAGGCAGCTGTGTCCAGCATGCCAAATTCCCTGAAGTGGAGCTGCGTCCTGTGTGTGCTCTCTCAACTGAGCCAAACCAGATAGGGCTTCGCACAATCTCAAATTCCTGAAGGGGAGCTGCCTCGGTGCACTCTCCCAGATTCCCCGAAGGGGAGCTGTGTTCCGCAAGCCGAATTCCCCCAAATTCTCCGAAGGGGAGCCCTCTGTGCGTGCTGTCAGATTTCCCCTAAGGGGAGCTAGACACTATACTCTTTAAGTGCCAGAGAAATGCCTCTGATTGTGTTTGTATGTGACCTTCAAATGATAAAGGTGGAGCCCGTGGAAGAAGCACCACTAGTAACACCAGACTCAGAGCCAGCTCCGAAACAGCTCTGCTCCCCGGGAAAAGGGAAGGCCTCTCGTGAGCTGAGGAAGAAGCCTGGTAAGGGGGCGGGTGGGGAAACAACTCCTCTGGCTTCACTGGTATGGGAGCTGGGTCCTAAACATGCCTACGTCCAGGTTAAACTTTGCAGCTTGTTCCACTCCCGCTGAGACCTCAGAACAGGACTTCCAAAGTCACAGGTTGAATTATCATGGGCATAAAATTTGTGTTGCTGTGGGCAATTCCTTGAACTCCAGATTCTTATCCCATAAAGTGGAAATAAAGAATCAAATCTCATTAATTGTTTGAAAACATTAAATGAAATCTATAAGACTTACAACATGAAAGGTGCTCAATGTCTTCCTCAAAGTCGTATGCACCACCCTCAGCTCAATGTCTGACATAAAATATGTCCTTAACAATATGTGCTTAAAGGTCTAAATGACTGTTCTGATAAGTAAAGAAGTTGGGAATCTAACCCATTGGAGGGCCCAGGAGCTGAAACGCAACCTGGCATTTGTTGTGTACTGGTTTGGTTGTACCATCTCAATATCGCTGAACTAGAGGATGTGGACAACAGACCAAGTACAAGGCTCTTGGGCTATTGGGAGGGAGGAGAAACCTTCTTATATGACAAAATAAGGCCCAAAATGCTTACTCCACATTAACCAATGCCTCTGTATCCCAGAATCCAGAAAAGAAGAGACTAATGCCTGGCTTGGCAGGCTGAGGGAAAGAAAGAACCATATTGTGTATGATGAGATCAGTGACCCAGAGGAAGATGACTAAGTACGTAAGTGGCCTTTAATTCCAGCCCACACCGCTTCAAAACACACTGTTCTCATAGTCACACCTTGTCATTCCTTCCCAAAATCATTCCTTTGCCAAGACACTTGGAGTGCAGCATTGACACTAAATGACCAGGCTTGCCTCCCTCTTTCTACTCCCTGCTCTGTGGAGCCAGGGATCTCCCTACCCAGCATGCCCTGGGCCTCCCCTCTGTTCAGCTCCTGAACTATAGGCCTCAGCTGCCTCTAGCCTAGGAACTCATACAACAGGTGAGAGTCCCTGTGGCATGAGCAGAAGATTCAATTTGAGGAGCAGTGGGCGGTGCGTGTACAGCATGAGGTGGGGAGGAATCTGAGAGCTCAGGGTCCTGCAGTCAGATGAGGGGTTGGGTATTAACTATCAGGCAAGGGGAGCTCACTGCCACTTATTTTCCTTCTCTCTCCTTGTCTCCACCTCAGGAATGTGACAAGTGCCCATGAAAAGAAGCAGAACCTGGTGGCCCTTCATGACCATGGGCACAACTGTGAACTACTGGCCATCAGGGGTGCAGAAATTAAAAGAAAAAGTTTGCAGTAGTTAAAAGTTCGTTTCTTAATGTGTGACATGATCTGTTAGATGTTCTTTATACAAGGTGTAGTAATACCTGTACTTAATGCATGTTTCTGTCCGTGTCTCCATGCACTTACCTTGGGAAACAGCACTGGCAGGTGTCTCTGCACGGAGGAGCACTACCTTCCGTCTCCCCAGTGTGACTTGTAAGGCATTCCAGGAATTGGATTCCAGAGCTTTCTATGCATTTATACCCACACCCACCCAGGCACACACACACACACACAAACACTAACGGTTTGACTATGAGCATCTTCTATTTGCTTTCTCTACTAAGTGTCCTGGGCATGTTCCTCTTGTTCAGTTCCCTGTTCTGCAGTTGTTCTGTGTTGCAAACCCCGACTACTCATTTACCCTGTATCAGTTACTGTTAGTTAATAAACAAAAATTTTTCTCAGTTGGTTGCTCCTCTCCTTCTTGTGCACAAACCCTGTTCACATGTGTGAGTAGTTCATTTGTACACATAAACAGAAGTGGAATTGCTTCACTAGCCAGTTTTGCTAAGTGGATAGAGCATTGTCCTGCAGAACAAAGTTTCCTGGGTTTGATTCTCACAAGGGAATGTACCTTGGTTGCAGGCTCCTCCCCGGCTCAGGCCCTGAATGGGGCTTGTGCAGGAGGCAACCAATCGATGTGTTTCCCTAACATCACTATTTCTCTCTGTCTTTTTCCTCTCTCTTCCACTTCTCTAAAAATCAATACATAAATATCCTCCGGTGGGGATTTTTTAAAAAAATAAGAAGTGGATTGCTACTTTAAAGGTTTCAGTCACTCAACAAACATATACAGGCCCTTGACAGATAACTGAATGCTGTCCCTGGTGCTGAGAAGACATCAGGGAATAAGAGCTTGAACTTCTTCTGGGGGATATTACCAGTTTTTATGTGTTGAAACCCTTGCCTTTACTAACTCTGTCAGATCTCAGGCTCAGGAGCTGGGATAGTCTATTGTGGAATGTGTGGGATGAGACAGAGGTGTTCTAGACTCTGTCCCAGAACTCAGGGGAAAAGATGTGGAATCATTTTCCCATGACTGGGACCTCCAGTGCAGAACATGCAGAGAGGGAGAGGCAGTGTCCTGGTGATAGTGTGGGCAGGGGAGGACACAGATGCACAGGGTGCGTGGGAGAGTGCCTGGCATACAGGCAAGGGAGACCCAGGACCCAGTGTGTGCTATCACAGCCATCGAAAGGAGAGCGTGCCAGGAAGGACGGTGTGAGGGGTCAGTATATCTAGGAGCTGAGGGCCCCCAAAAGTGGCTCAGCAGTGAGAGGAGAGTCCTGCCTGAGTCAGTGAGGATGCTGCTCCTTTACCCTAATATAGTGCTGCGTTCCTCAAATTCAATATTCTCCCACTCATAGGCATATATCCTAAGAAACTGCAAACACCAATAAGAAAGGATATATGCACCCCTATGTTCATAGCAGCACAATTTACAATAGCAAAGATTTGGAAACAGCCTAGGTGCCCGTCAGCAGATGACTGGATCAGAAAACTATGGTACATCTACACAAGGGAATACTATGCTGCCATAAAAAGAAGGAATTCCTACCATTTGCAGCAACCTGGATGGAATTGGAGAACATCATGCTAAGTGCAATAAGCCAGTCCATGAAAGAAAAATACCACATGATCTCACTCATCTATGGATAATAAAGAAAATTATAAGCTGTTGAACAAAAAGATAGATACAGAGACAGCAAAGCATCAAACAGAAGGTCAAATTACAGCGGGAAGATTAGGGAGAGGTGGGGGAGATAAGAGATCAACCAAAGGACTTGTGTGCAAGCATATAAGCATAACCAATGGACACAAAACTCTGGGGGGTGAGGGCATGTATGGTAGTGGGGTGGGGGGGCTCTGGTAAGATATGTACACATATAATACCTTAATAAAAAATGAGAAAAATTCAATATTCTGATATTAGCCATTGAGTACATTCTTGTCCATGTGAAAACAGAAGAGAATCCCCAAAGTAGATCCTGAAAGATTTCATTTCTCTGCCCCCCTGGGAAGATGGACCTACCAAATGGATGCCCAGCAAGGGAGACAAGTGCAGGAAAGGACGACTTGGAAACACGTTGCCGTCATGAGAGGGAATAACTGGCCTTTGGTCCCAAGGTAGATAATGCTTTCCTCCTCCCCCTGCTCCATGAGGCAGATCCAGATTTTGAGATGTCAGGAGACTAGGGTTTTGCCCACACCCAGAAATCACCCTGTACATGGCTCCAAGCCCACCCACCCCCCACTATCTTTCTCCCCCATAAAGCCTGATGTCCCATGTGGATGCATATGCTGTTCTGATGACGTCCTAAATGACTATTTATACCCTCCTGTCTGTTTTGTTTGTGTTTCAATCATTTTTAGGCTGGGTCTATAGCTAATCCCTATTCCTCGCAGAGAATTAGAAAATGCAGGGATGTGTGACAAAGAGCAGAACATGCATCACAAGAGGAGCCTTCTGAGCTTTCTTCACCAAGACCCACAATACACAACACATTTCGCAGTGACTCTAAGCCAAATGCTCCATGAACCCATACTGACCCTTTGCACATGTGATACAGCCTGGTATTTTTATTCTGTTCTAGGATGCGCTATGTTATTCCATTGTCATTCATTAAAGACATGAAATTCTGCTCCAGTGACACACAACATTCCATTGGCCTGTTCATGAGTTACAACCTGCGACTTGGAAAGCCCTTTTACATGGTCCCTGTGTGTGTACCAGGTGACTCCCTGCTCTGAGTTCTGTAGCGAAGGGGATGCTTTCTCAGGCCTGAGTCTCTTGGCAGATAAAGATTGTCTGTGGACTCAGGGCCTCCAGACTGGACAGCACGATGTTCAGGCTTCATAGAACCCTGTTGGTCCCGCTAAGGGACCTGCAGGTCTGGCTGCCCAGTGAGAATGCCCAACATGGCACCTTGTGGGTTCAGTTGTCTGTGTCTGGAGCAGGCTCAGGGTGGTTACGTGGTTCAGTGTATAGCAACTTCTTGGTCCCACGAGAATGATCTCCAGCAGGGGGGCCTGGAAGCAGTGCAGCAGCCTTACAGGTGAGACAGAGCTCCCTCCACCACTGTCCATAACCAATGGTCCTTGCAAGAACCCTTGGTCCCAGAGAGTTCCCTCAAATCCCAGAGAGCGCTCCAGGTTTCACAGACTTCTCTATGTGGTCTCTCACTTGCTTGTTTTACAGAAGCTGTTCTAGTGGCACAACATTGCATTTTAGGTGTAATTACTCTAAATGAAGGATATATTCCCTTTCCTTGTGAAAAGCAGAAAGTTCAGCATCCTCCTATACCTCCTGGATGGATCATCACCTACACAAGACAGTCTTTAAGATTGCTATATTGCTCTGGTTGGTTTGGTTCAGTGGATAAAGCATTGGCCTGTGAACTGAAGGCTCCCGGGTTCCATTCCAGTCAAGGGCACATTCTCCTGTATGGGGCATGAAAAGGCAGCCAAACAATGATTCTCTTTCGTCATTGATGTTTCTATCTCTCTCTCCCTCTATCTTCCTCTCTGAAATCAATAAAATAAAACAAAACAAAAATAAAAACATGTCACAAATGAAAGAACAGAAGAAATCCCCAGAAAGAGAAACATATGTAATGGAAGCAAGTAAACTACTAGATACAGAATTTAAAACAATGCTTATAATGTTGC
The DNA here is from genome assembly GCF_951640355.1 of Cnephaeus nilssonii. Taxonomy (NCBI): domain Eukaryota; kingdom Metazoa; phylum Chordata; class Mammalia; order Chiroptera; family Vespertilionidae; genus Cnephaeus; species Cnephaeus nilssonii. Next base: position 127,206,742 of record NC_137071.1, on the reverse strand, counting down.
TCAAGGATCTTAATGAGTGCTTCAAGGGGCTCAAAGAGAAATTCAGGGGACTTAGTGAGACTTTCAAGGACCTTAGTAAAAATTACAAAGACGTTAAAAAGGACTAATCAAATATCAAGCATACCCTAGCTGAAATGAAGAATGGTTTACAGGGAATCAACTGTAGAGTATAGCATTCTGAGAATGAAAAAAAACAATTTGGAATATGAAGAAGCAAAAAAAAAAAAAGAAAAGAAAACAATCAGAAGAGCAAAAATTAAAAAATCCAAAAATATGAAGATAGTCCAAGGAGCCTCTGGGTCAACTTCAAGCATGCCAACGTTCATATTATGGGGGTGCCAGCAGGAGAAGACAGAGAGCAAGATATTGAAAATCTGTTTAAATCATTAATGACAGAAAATGTCTCTTACCTGTTGAAAAAATAGAGCTACAATTTCAAGAAGTCCAGAGTCCAAAACAAGAGGAATCCCAAGAGGCTCACACCAAAACGCATCATAATTAAAATGCCAAGGCTTAAAGACAAAGAATATTAAAAGCAGCAAGAGAAAAGCAGTTATTTACCTACAAGGCAGCACTCATACTACTGTCAACTGGTTTCTCAACAAAAACTTTGCAGGCCAAACGGGAGTGGCAAGTAATATTCTAAGTAATGAATAAATAGCAAGCACCTACAACCAAGATTACTCTACCCAGCAAAGCTACCACTTAGAATTGAAGATCATATAAAGAGCTTCTCAGACAACAAAAAACTAAAGGAGTTCATCTCCACCCAACCAGTATTACATGAAATATTGAAGGGTATTCCTGAAGAAGAAGAAGAAGAAGAAGAAGAAGAAGAAGAAGAAGAAGAAGAAGAAGGAGGAGGAGGAGGAGGAGGAGGAGGAGGAGGAGGAGGAGGAGGAGGAGGAGAAAGTTGATCAATAAAATGGCAATAAATACATATCTATCAACAATTGAATCTAAAAACCAAATTAAATTTGTCATTAGAAAAAGGAATCTAATGACAAAATAAACTGATGGAATAAATAGAACCAAAAGCATGGAAACATGTAACATACTGATGAATATCAGAGGGAAGGGGTTGGGGTGAGGGCAGGAAGAGATTAACAAAAGGTTTTATATGTATACATGCATGACCTATAGATACAGATAATTGGGAAATGAAGGTCTGGAGTGAGGCTGGAATTGGGTGGAGAGAACAATGGGAAGAAAAGGGGGACATCTGTAATACTATTAACAGTAAAGATTTTTTTTTTAAACTAAACAACAGCACTAGCCAAATGGTTCAGTTGGTTGGAAGGTTGTTCTGTACATGCATAATGCTTTGGGGTCTGATCCCTGGACCAGCAAACACACACACACACACACACACACACACACGCACCGTTTGATGTTTCTCCCTCATGTTGATGTTTCTCTCTCCCCCACTCCCTATCACTCTATCTCCCATCCTATCTCTATAACAAAAAAATCAATAACTATATCTTCGGGTGAGGTATTTTAAAAAAGCACATTTAAAATTTTTTAATTACAAAAGTAAAATTAAATACATATCATAAAAAGGGAAACAGCTTACTGGTACACATAGCAGAGTGTAGGACTCAGCCTGAAGGGAAAGGGAACAACTGAGCATGCCCACTGACGGAACGTGGAGCAGCCAACTGCGGCTGCGCTGGGCCACCTTGCTGCAGGCGGGAAATCGTCCTCGGCAGCCATCTTGGAAGACGTTCCAGACTCCGGAGCCTGGCCTCACCCACTCTCTCCGGCCTCCGTGACCACTGACTCCGCCCGCCTCCAGGCGCCAGGTCAGCCTCACGGACCGGTAAGGGTAGCGGAAGGTCCTCGCGATGGCATTGCGGGTCCCGTCCTCCGGACCGAGCCTCGCCACCGCTTCACTCCGCGGTGCCTTCTCTCGGCCGGGCCTGGACAGAGGAGGGGGAGGGGCGGCCCGGAGAAACGGGGGGGCCTCTACATTGCTCAGGAGGGCGGGTCTCGGCTGTGCCCCCAGGATGCGGGCGGTCATCGCACTGAGGGGTCTGTGAGGGCCCTGGCAGGTTGCTTTGGGCAGAGGAAACTAAACCGCCGTCCGTCGTCCGGAGCCGCCATGACTGCTCCTCCTCCGGGAAGCCGGACCCCCGCAGCCTGAGCAGCCCCCAAGGCAGACCGGCCCTCGGGGGCTCCGCCAGAGGGGAGCCGCCCCACAGGGGCTCCTGTCCGGCCTCCTGGGGCCGAGCGGCAGCTGTTTCCTCCCGTCCCGGCTCCATAGTGGAGTGGTGACCATGTCCACGCAGAGGCCTTGGTACTGGGGTCCGGTGCGCGGTCCGGGTGGGACGCTCAGGCCACCTAGCAGGGCCCATATCTCCAGCTCGCCCTGCCCCACAGTCACTGCCACGTCACTGACTATTCCGGTGCGGTGCCTTCGCCCGTGGCTGCTCAGTCCGTCCTTCTCCTCCTCCTCCTCCTCCCACCCCCCTCCCGCTGGCCACCACGGTGTGTTCTCCGGGCCCACGAGGCCGCTTCTGGTCTTGGTCACTGCTGTGTTCTCTGCAGCTCGCGTGCCCGTGAGAGCATGTGGCTCTGTCCTCCCGGGACTAAGCTCGCTCTGCACGATCCCTCTACGTCTGTCCTGCGGTCCCAAACGGCGAGGTTTCCTTCCTTTGTGGCCGAGTCCGTCCGCGGCAGACGGGCGCCCTGTGCTTCATCCACCGCCTATTGATGGGCACGCGGGGGAGAGCGGCCGTCCTCTTGGCCTGGGAAACCCTCCCGAGGGACCCCCAGTGCCCTCACTCAGGGGAGCACGGGGTCGCTACCCTGAGCCCCTCCCTGCTCGGCAGGGTGATGTACATGTAAATGGTCCTGTGGTCTCAGAGAGTCCAGCTCTCCTGGCCCTCACGATTTCCAAAGGACCTGGGACTGGCCTCCAACTCACTCCCAGGAGCAGTCTTCATTTACTTTCAGCAGGAAAACCCCACCTCCCTTTGCCTCAGTGTCCACACCACGTGATCCCTGGGCTTCCCTCCCACACCTTCTGGTGCAAAACACACCCTCAGGAACACAGCGCCCTCAGTTGCTGCCTACACAGCAGGGGCTTGTTATCTTTCCTTCAGGAAGCACATTCCAGACAAACCACCGACCAGCAACAGTGACCAAGCCCCCTCCAAGCCGCGGATCCTTGGATCATGCCCCCAGGAAACCTGTCCTCCCCACCAGTTCCTCTCCCAGAGCCCTCGGCCCTTTTCTCTTCTGACCACCCCATGTCCTCCCTCAGGGACCAATAAGGCAGGACGGAGGACAGAGAATATATTTTTATTGCTCACCCTATTACGGATGTCCCACATTTCCCCCACTATGTCCCCCTCCACCCAGTCCCCCCCTCTCTGCTCCCCTGGCCTTCACCACACTGATGCCCATGACCATGTGCTATGCATGTATGTTCCATGGTTACTCTCTTCAGCTTCTTTATCCAGTCCCAAGCGTCCCACCTCCCCTCTGGCCTTTGTCAGTATTTTCCATGGATCCATGCCTCTGGTTCTACGTTGTTCATCAGTATATTTTGGACATTAGATTCCACATGTAAGTGAGATCATGTGGAATTTGTATGTCTTTGACTGGCTTATTTTACTTACCATAATAATCACCAGGTCCATCCATGCTGTTGTAAAGGATAAGAGTTCCTTCTTTTTTACAGACATGAAGTATTTTACTGTTTAAACGTACCACAGCTTTTTTATCCACTCATCATCTGATGGGCCCTTGGGGTGTTTCTCCATCTTGGCTATGGTGCTATAAAAACAGGGGTGCAAATATTCCTTCTGATTGGTGTTTCTGGGTACGTAGGATATATTCCAAGAAGGTGGATCACTGGGTCAAATGGCAGCTTCACTTTTAAAGTTTTGAGGAAACTCCACACTGTTCTCCACAGTGGTTGTACCTGTCTGCATTCCCTCCAGCAGTGCACCAGGGTTCCCTTTTCTCCATATCCTCGCCAGCACTTGTTTGTTGTGTTACTGATGGTAGCCATTCTGGCAGGAGTGCGGTTATAGCTCATTGTAGCAAAAGCAGAATCTTAATTCCAGGACACTCTGAGTTTGACCCTGCCTCAGGGCTTCATCCCCACAGGACCTTGGGCTGGGTGACCTCAGAGACTCCGTTGTATCCCTTCAAGATCACAGCACGCCCAGAGGCATGAGCAGAGACGGCTCCTTGGACAACAACCCCATGGAGGACTCCCAGGATTCAGAGGAGACATGCCAGGTGAGGAGCCTGGGGCGTATCAAGAAGTGACTGGGCACAGAGCAGGGTGACTACATTTCTGAGGACATGAGGTCAGAGGTAGTGAGGACAGCGAGCAGCGTTCCAGGTTGGGGGGAGATCCCGAGCCTCAGGAGCTTCCCACCCTCAAGCAGAACTTGCATAGCATCCCTGAGGAAAACAAGGCCTGTGACTTTGGCTGCACTTGGTGACTCTCAGTCCATTCTGGAAGGTGGGAGGAGAGCCCACCAGCAGTATGAAACACCTGCTGCATGCAGGGCAGAGGCTGAGCCTTGTTACCCGTGTTCTCTCAGTTCCCTGTAACATCAACCAGTGTCCAGGTCCAGCACTGGTTCTGCAGCGCAGTAAGATGGCAGGCTAAAGGGCAAACATTTTCACCTGAGCGGCTGCAGGGATTCATTTATTTCTTCTTTTCCTACCAATTCAAGGAGGTTCGTAAATGCTTCACTGAAGAAGAGTGGACAAAAATGGAAACTGCAGATAAATTATCATATGTGTACATGAAGAAAAGATACGAGTTCATGACTGCTCTAGGTAACAATAGACTGACCTGGGTACCCAAGACTTTCCCTTTACATATCATGGCTTCTTCTTAGGCTCAACTAAATCTATCCCATTTCATTTGTGCAGAGAGAAATCCCTGGGCAGCTTCAGAACCTTCTTTTCTATTGTAACCTGAACAGGGCTCTAGATCAGGAGTGGCCACAGAGATGCTCAGACCTGGACCCTGCATTTTCACTCCCACTGGCCCTTGTCCCACCTGAACCTCATGACCTTTCCAGTCCCTGCTGTCTCCCTGCATCCACCCTCCTCAGGTTGTTTCTTCAGCAACAAATATTTTGCTTCTCCTAGGTCTCATGGCCGTTGACCCAACTAGCATGCATCCTAATAATGAAACCCCAAAATCTCCTGACCATGGTTTAGATGAAACTCAGAACCCTGGGAGTCATGGTAAGTGACAGGAACGTGGTGGAAATTATCGCTGAAGCCCAATTTATTGGGGTCCAGCTGCTCAGAAAAGGTTTTCAGGGGGAATCACTGGCGAGTAAAGAATGTTGGATGCAGAAGGTAAAGTACAGTCAGTTCAGTGGTGATTCGTAGATAATCCTAAAACATGCAAAGGAACAACATATGTTTTTATATATCACTGGGAAATGTATAAAAACCTGAATGTGAATAAAACTCATCAAATTCAGGAGTCAAGAAGTGCAGAAAGAGGAACATCAGGGATCGGTGAGGGCTGCATGGATGCCGTCAGCTGTGACGTATTCCCCGTGTTTTGTTGTGTTTTGGATGAAGGATCTCAGAACCATGTAAAGCAGATGTGCAATCACGTTGTCATCTGACTAGGCCCGGTGGCAGATGGGCACATGTTTCTCATAAAGTCTTCGGTAGTTTTCTGGAGTTTGAAACATTTCTTTATTTAAAGGAGTTAATATTCTTATATTCTTGCTGCACACCCTCATGAGACACAGGGAAATTTTTAAAAATATATTTTATTGATTTTGTACAGAGAGGAAGGGAGAAGGATAGAGAGTTAGAAACATCGATGAGAAAGAAACATCTATCAGCTGCCTTCTGCACACTCCCTACTGGGTATGTGCCCACTAGCAAGTTACATGCCCTTGATCGGAATTAAACGCGGGACCCTTGAGCCCGCAGTCCAACGCTCTTGCCACTGAGCTAATCCGGTCAGGGCCACAGGAAAATTTTTATTAAAGTCTAAATCCTCCAAAAACATTCCAAGACAATTTTAGAACAGCATTGGGATAGCTCAAGATAAACATCTTTAGAGACAAAATGACTAAGGTGTTTTGTAATGATACTCACCTGTTTTCCTGAGCTTTACCAAACAGCATGGTCTTCTCAGTCCTAACTGAACCTGATTCTATAAATTGACTTTGGGAGAGCGTTCGAGATAGCAATGCCACACACACACTGAGGTTTCCTAGTGGTCAGTGAGCAGCGGCCCCACGGGGTGAAAGAAGCCCCAGATTCAAAAAATCTGAGCCTAGTGAGCAGTGTGCGTACTCACTGTGAAGAGGGTGGGTATGTTCACTTGCTCTTCCACTTGGATAGCCTCGTTGCAAGAAGACAGGGTCAGAACGCTCACACTGTCTCCAATAGACCTACGACTCCCAGCTCCACAGGCCCTGTTCCACACGCTCCCAAAATCAATGCCGGGGCTGAAAACCCAGTACACAGTTTTTGCCATTAGAGGAGGCTTTTTATACTGAAAGCCTTGCAGAACCGCTGCGCTAAATCATATCTGGTTCATCACACAGTGAACGACTTCATTCGGGTATAATTGACGTACTATAAAATTCACCCGTTTTGAGTATACCGTGGTTCCTAATTGCCACACATCGTTTAGTGGATACAGTTCAAGTTCCCAACAAATCAATTTAATTCTTTGGGGAAAATGTAAGAAGTATGTCTTGGAATAGGATGAGACAGTGGTGGAGTTTAGCTCCAGTTTTATAAACCATCAGAAAGAATGTTATGAATTAATCCTATGCTCAAACGTACAATCTATAGTAAAGATAATTCAGAAACCAGTCCCAAAATAACCCCTTGATGGTGAGTGGATTCATACCCTCTGCTGCAGATTTCCCTGGAACTTCAGGAGCCTCCCCGGATTTGGGGGACCTTTACCAGCACAGATCATCTCTACTTTATCACCTCCTTACGAACGAAGGTCCTCAGGAGGCTTCTAACGACGAACAGAGAAAAGACCTGAAGGTATCTCCCAGTTCTGAAGGTCCATAGATCCTTGCTCCCTGCACGGATGTAAATATGGGAGGAGTAGAATAGTGTGACGGCCGGTAACGTCTTTCATCTTCATAGTGATGCCGGATATTATTTGAAGCACTTTAGATGGATTAATTTACTTAAGCCATAAGAAACCATTTATGACTAGTGTTACTGTTATTATATCCAAAATAATTGTGTGGATATTAATAACAATGATAGCACATAATAATGTTAATAATGAAGAAGCTGGGTTGCAGAGATGCTACATAATTTCCCGGAGACCACAGAGGCAGTGTCAGTAGTACAATCCAAAGCCCCAGCCCATTCCTAAGCTCCTAAAGCTTTTCATATGTTTATGAAGTTCAGGTTCTCTTCATAGGGGTTTTACACATGCCAGGCCCCACCACCCTCCCTCCCGCTGCCCCCATGCTGCTGATCCTTCCATTTAACACATCCACTCTCCCAACAGGAAGTACCAGCCCTCTTTCCTGTCACAGGGCCACTCTCCATATCTGAGGAGCCCCTTAGACTGTGAGTCCCTCACTACCATGAGCTCCTTCAGGCCTTATCTGCGCCTGAGGCAACTCTGAAGCTTCAGTCCCAGCCCAGGGAGCCTAAGAGGCGCCCAAACTTTTATTGAATACTTGATTCCACAATTGCAGATTAAGCTAGTTGAGGTGGTAAAGGGATCTAGGGGTTGGTTACCAGTGTGGAGACAGTTGAGAACAGAATTGAAAGATCACAAGAGAAAGCATTTATTTCCATTGGTTGCACACAAACCACTTTCACTTCCCTTGTTTACATTTCTTGTTCACTCTTTCCGAAGGAAGGAGCCCAATGAAAAGTACATTAAAGCTGAGGGCCGTGACACCACCGGACACCAGCAGAGTTGATGTGGGAACCACCTCCCTAATTCCACTATACTAGCCAATGGTGGTGCAGGGTGGGACAGTAGGTCACATCTGGCACTACTTTCTTGTCTGTGTATCATAATTTCGGTCACATTCCTTTCCTTCCCCCGTCCCCATATTAACCGCCCCACACCATTTTCAAGCAGTATTTTGTCCCCTCCAAACACTTTTTAAAATTTTACCTTTATTGTAAAACTATTACAGATGCCCCACCTTTTCCCCCTAATGAGCCCTCCTTCCTATTATCCCCTCCCCAGGCCTTCATCGAACTATTGTCTATGCATATATGCATATAAGTTCCCCTTAATCTCTACTCACCCCCCTTCCTGCTGCGATTCCTCAGTCTGTGCCATACTTCCATGTCTCTGGACCTCTTTTGTGAGTCAATTTATTTTGTTCATTAGATTCCACATATAAGGGAGATCATGTGATACTTGTCTTTCTCTGACTGGTTCATTTTGCTTAGCATAACATTCTCCAGGTCCCTCCATGCAGTCTCAAAGGGTAAGAGATTCTTATTTTTTACAGCTGCATAATATGCCATTGTGTAAATATACCACTGATTTTTTTGTTTTATCCACTCATCTACTGATGGTCACTTGGGCTGTTTCCAGATCTTAGCTATTGTAATTAATGCTGTTATGAACATAGGGGTGCGTAAATTCTTTCTGATTGGAATTTCAGAATTCTTAGGGTATATTCCTAGAAGGGGGATCACTGGCAGTTCCATTTTTAATTTTCGAGGAAACTCCATACTGGTTTTTTTAAAATATATTTTTATTGATTTTTTACAGAGAGGAAGAGAGAGGGATAGAGAGTTAGAAACATCGATGAGAGAGAAACATCGATCAGCTGCCTCCTGCACACCCCCTACTGGGGATGTGCCCGCAACCAAGGTACATGCCCTTGACCGGAATCAAACCTGGGACCCTTGAGTCCGCAGGCCGACGCTCTATCCACTGAGCCAAACCGGTTCTGGCTCCATGCTGTTTTTCATAGTGGCTGTACCAGTCTGCATTCCAACCAGCAGCGTACTAGGGTCCCCTTTTCTCCACATCCTCACTAACACTTATTGTTTATTGATTTCTTTGATGGTAGCAATTCTGGCAAGTGTGAGGTGAAACCTGATTGTTGATTTAATTTGTGTCCGTCTTATGATTAGTGACTTAGCATTTTTTCATATGTCTCTTGGCCATCTGTATATCCTCTATGGAGAAGTGTCTCTTTATGTACTTTGCCCATTTTTAAAAATATATTTCATTGATTTAATAGAGGAAGGGAGAGGGAGAAAGAGATAGAAACATCAATGATGAGAGAGAATCATTGATCAGGTGCCTCCTGTACACCTCCACTGGGGATTGAGCCCACAAACGGGACATGTGCCCTGACTGGAAATCAACCCTTGACCTCCTGGTTCATAGGTCGACACTCAACCACGCCAGCTGGTTTCCTTTTTAAATTGTATTGTCTTCCCTTTGTTAAATTGTATGAGTTCTTTATATATTTTAGAAATTAAGCCCTTATCAGATATACATATTGGCAAATATGTATGTGTATAGGTTGATGGTTTGCTTTGTTGTGAAAAAAACTACATTTACTATCCCAGCAGGAGTCTATTCCTTTATATATGGTCACCTATATTGGATAGAATCTCTTCATTGCTTTCCACACACACACTTACATAGAGACTTCTGCTATTTGCCAGCATATTGGTCTGGAAATAGCAGGAAGCCAAGTGTGTTAGTCCTCAAAACACCCTCATTTAGGCCATTTCTTTTCCTTCTAACTGCCCAGGTTCCTCACCATTGAGGTACCAGCCATATAATCCCCCAGAGTTGTAGAGAATGTTCATTAAAATACCGCCCGTGAAGACACTATACTCTTTAAGTGCCAGAGAAATGCCTCTGATTGTGTTTGTACGTGACCTTCACATGATAAAGGTGGAGCCCGTGGAAGAAGCACCACCAGTAACACCAGACTCAGAGCCAGCTCCGAAACAACTCTGCTCCCCAGGAAACGGGAAGGCCTCTGGTCAGCAGAGGAAGAAGCCTGGTAAGGGGCGGGTGGGGAAACAACTCCTCTGGCTTCACTGGTATGGGAGCTGGGTCCTGAACAGGCCTACGTCCAGATTGGACTTTGCAGCTTGTTCCGCTCCCACTGAGACCTCAGAACAGGACTTCCAAAGTCACAGGTTGAATTATCATGGGCATAAAATTTGTGTTGCTGTGGGCAATTCCTTGAACTCCAGATTCTTATCCCATAAAGTGGAAATAAAGAATCAAATCTCATTAATTGTTTGAAAACATTAAATGAAATCTATAAGACTTACAACATGAAAGGTGCTCAATTAATTCCACCTGTATTACCTGGGCCCATGTCTTCCTCAAAGTTGTATCCACCACCCTCAGCTCAATGTCTGACATAAAATATGTCTTTAACAGTATGTGCTGAAAAGTCTAAATGACTGTTCTGCTAAGTAAAGAGGTTGGGAATCTAACCCATTGGAGGGCCCAGGAGCTGAAATTCAACCTGGCATTTGTTGTGTACTGGTTTGGTTGTACCATCTCAATATTGCTGAGCTAGAGGATGTGGACAACAGACCGAGTACAAGGCTCTTGGGCCATTGGGAGGGAGGAGAAACCTTCTTATATGACAAAATAAGGCCCAAAATGCTTACTCCACATAAACCAATAACTCTGTATCCCAGAATCCAGAAAAGAAGAGACTAATGCCTGGCTTGGCAGGCTGAGGGAAAGAAAGAACCATATTGTGTATGATGAGATCAGTGACCCAGAGGAAGATGACTAAGTACGTAAGTGGCCTTTCCTTCCAGCTCACACCACTGCAAAACACACTGTTCTCATAGTCTCACCTTGTCATTCCTTCCCAAAATTATTCCTTGACCAAGACCCTTGGAGTGCAGCATTGACACTAAATGACCAGGCTTGCCTCCCTCTTTCTACTCCCTGCTCTGTGTAGCCAGGGATCTCCCTACCCAGGATGCCCTGGGCCTCCCCTCTGGTCAGCTCCTGAACTATAGACCTCAGCTGCCTCTAGCCTAGGAACTCATACAACAGGAGAGAGTCCCTATTGCATGAGCGGAAGATTCAATTTGAGGAACGGTGGGCGGTGCGTGTACAGTATGAGGTGGGGAGGAATCTGAGTGCTCAGGGTCCTGCAGTCAGATGAGAGGTTGGGTATTAACTATCAGGCAAGGGGAGCTCACTGCCACTTATTTCCTTCTCTCTCCTTGTCTCCACCTCAGAGATGTGACAAGTGCCCATCAAAAGAAGCAGAACCTGGTGGCCCTTCATGACCATGGGCACGACTGTGAACTACTGGCCACCAGGGGTTCAACAATTAAAAGAAAGAGGTCGCAGTAGTTAAAAGTTCGTTTCTTAATGTGTGACATGATCTGTTAGATGTTCGTTATACAAGTTGTAGTAATACCTGTACTTAATGCATGTTTCTGTCCGTGTCTCCATGCACTTACCTTGGGAAACAGCACTGGCAAGTGTCTCTGCTCGGAGGAGCACTACCTTCCGTCTCCCCAGTGTGACTTGTAAGGCATTCCAGGAGTTGGATTCCAGAAGCTTTCTCTGCATTTACACCCACACCCACCCAGGCGCACACACACACCAACACACACAGACACACCCACAGACACACACAAGCACACACACACACACACACACACACACACACACACAGACACGCACACTAACGGTTTGACTATGAGCATCTTCTATTTGCTTTCTCTACTAAGTGTCCTGGGCATGTTCCTCTTGTTCTGTTCCCTGTTCTACAGTTGTTCTGTGTTGCAAACCCCGACTACTCATTTACCTTGTATCAGTTACTGTTAGTTAATAAACAAAAGTTTTTCTCAGTTGGTTGCTCCTCTTCTTCTAATGCACAAACCCTGTTCACATGTGTGAGTAGTTCATTTGTACACATAAACAGAAGTGGAATTGCTTCACTAGCCAGTTTTGCTAAGTGGATAGAGCATCGGCCTGCAGACCAAAGGTTCCTGGGTTTGATTCTCACAAGGGAATGTACCTTGGTTGCAGGCTCCTCCCCGGCCCAGGCCCTGGTTTTGGCTTGTGCAGGAGGCAACCAATCTATGTGTTTCCCTAACATCACTATTTCTCTCTGTCTTTTTCCTCTCTCTTCCACTTCTCTAAAAATCAATACATAAATATCCACGGGTGGGGATTTTTTTTAAAAAAATAAGAAGTGGATTTATACTTTAAAGGTTTCATTCATTCAACAAACACATACAGGCCCTTGACCGAGAACTGAATGCTGTCCCTGGTACTGAGAAGACATCAGGGAATAAGAAAAAAAAATGTCGTCCACATGAGCTTGACCTTCTGGGGGATATTAACAGTTTTTACGTGTTGAAACCCTTGCCTTTACTAACTCTGTCAGATCTCAGGCTCAGGGGCTGGGATATTCTATTGTGGAATGTGTGGGATGAGACAAAGGTGCTCTGGACTCTGTCCCAGAACTCAGGGGAAAAGATGTGGAATCATTTTCCCATGACTGGGACCTCCAGGGCAGAACATGCAGAGACGGAGAGGCAGTGTCCTGGTGATAGTGTGAGCAGGAGGGCACAGAGATGCACAGGGTGTGTGGGAGAGTGCCTGCCGTACAGGCAAGGGGGACCCAGGACCCAGTGTGTGCTATCACAGCCATCGAAAGGAGAGCGTGCCAGGAAGGACGGTGTGAGGGGTCAGTATATCTAGGAGCTGAGGGCCCCCAAAAGTGGCTCAGCAGTGAGAGGAGAGTCCTGCCTGAGTCAGTGAGAATGCTGCTCCTTTACCCTAATATAGTGCTGCGTTCCTCAAATTCAATATTCTCCCACTCATAGGCATATATCCTAAGAAACTGCAAACACCAATAAGAAAGGATATATGCACCCCTATGTTCATAGCAGCACAATTTACAATAGCAAAGATTTGGAAACAGCCTAGGTGCCCGTCAGCAGATGACTGGATCAGAAAACTATGGTACATCTACACAAGGGAATACTATGCTGCCATAAAAAGAAAGAATTCCTACCATTTGCAGCAACCTGGATGGAATTGGAGAACATCATGCTAAGTGCAATAAGCCAGTCCATGAAAGAAAAATACGATTTTGGAAAAAAAGATGGCGACCGGCAGGAAGGTAGGGAGAGAGAGAGTGTGAGTGAGGAACCCATAGAGGAGAGTGTAGATGTGTGTGGTGTGTGTGTGTGTATGAGATAGGGTCAGTTAGATTCTGCAGGTCTTCCAAGGGGCTCCCGAACAGGGCAGCCCTAGACGGCGGAGCCCCGCGCACAAAGCGGACACTTCTTGGCGGCTGGTGCGGACGCAGAGACCACGCCATCTTGAGAAACAGAGCTGCCTGAGACTCAGATCCTGGCTTCTGACACAAACCAGGACCCTGCAGCCACCGGGGACAGAGAACTGCTATCACAGCTTCAGACAAACAAACAACAAGAATCCAGACTTCCCGGCAGATTTCCGTGAGTCAAAGAGCCTATCCCCCTCCTCGCAGGCGCTGATAGCGCCATAGTAACTGATAGACCTGCCCCTCCCCCAAGCTGCTGAGCGCCCACAGCGCGCGGAAAGCGCCATAGTAACTGATAGACGCGCCCTTCGCCCTAGCTGCTCACAGGAGCGCGCACAGCGCGCACAGACAGCGCCATAGTAACTGATAGACCCGCCCCCGGCCCAAGCTGCCGAGCTTTGCGCAGGGACGCGCTCCCTCTTAGGGAATTTGGCGCGCGCTCGCGCACTGGACAGAAGCAGCTCCCCGTCGGGGAAATCTGTCAGTGCGCACAGAGGGCTCCCCTTCGGGGAATTTGGGGGAATTTGGCTCGCGGGTCACAGCTCCCCCTTCGGAGATTCTTAAGAGCCTGCACAGAGGGGCTTCCCTTTGGGGAATTTGGCGCGCAGGACGGACTCCGCCCCCCTTCTGGGACTTTGGGAGAGTGCACTGATCCGGCTCACCTTCAGGTTTTTAAGAAAGTGCGCTCTAGCCAGTTTGGCTCAGCAGAGAGAGCACACACAGGACGCAGCTCCACTTCAGGGAATTTGGCACGCCGGACACAGCTGCCTGGGATCCCTGACTCACAGCGCATTCACACTAAGAGCCAGCGACCCCAATTGTTGGTGCGTGCACACACAGGGACCCTGATTCTCAACGAGAAACCGCACAAGGCAACAGAGACTTTGACACTCGAGTCTTGGTGCAGACACAGGGAAACTCTGACTCCTGGCACATGCTAAGGATCTCATTCTCGGCACATACCAACAGTGTGGTGCAGACAGGGCCCCTGATTCTAAATGTGCACACGAGACCACACAGAACACTGGGGACACTGATCCTGGGCAAGTCTGGTTCCCACCAACCAAAGACAGCCACACGTCCTAGTGTCAGAGCACTTCAGTGAAACTAGGGTGGAGCGAAGTCCCCACAGCACACGGCCCAGGTCCACGCAAACAGAAGCTTAAGCTTTCTGGTAATAGCCAGAATGGGGAAACGAAATAACTCACAGAGGAAAGAAAATGTGGAGTCGCCAAGAAAGGAAATTAGTGAAAATGAAGCTTGCAACATGACCGAAAAGGAATTCAGAGTAATGGTCATGGAATTTATACATCGGATGGATGAGAAAATCAACAACTTATGCAAGAATCAGGAAGAAATGAAAAGTGATATAGCTACAATCAAAAACACCATGGAAAGTTTCAACAGTAGACTACAAGAAGCAGAGGACCGAATTAGTGAGTTAGAAGATCAGGTACAGAAACAAGCTCAAGCTGAACAGCAATTGGAGAAAAAAATTAAAAAGCAGGAGGAAAGCCTAAGGGAACTTCGGGACAACATGAAACGAAGTAACATGCGTATAATAGGGCTGCCAGAAGGACAAGAAGAGCAGCAGGGATTAGAAAATCTATTTGAAGAAATAATGACAGAAAACTTCCCGGATATGGGAAAGATAAAAGTTACGCAAGTAAAGAGAGTCCCAAGCAGGATCAACCCCAAAAGACCCACGCCAAGACATGTCATAATTTCAATGGCAAATATAAATGATAAAGAGAGAATCCTAAAGGCGGCAAGAGAGAGACAGAGAGTTACCTACAAAGGAACACCCATCAGATTGTCAAATGATTACTCATCAGAAACACAACAAGCTAGAAGTGAATGGAAGGAGGTATACAAAGTGTTGCAAAGCAAAGGACTGAATCCAAGAATACTATATCCAGCAAGACTATCAATCAAAATTGAAGGGGAAATCAGGAGCTTTGCAGACAAAAAAAGCCTCAGGGAGTTTATCACCACCAAACCAGCAATGCAAGAATTGCTAAAGGGAATACTGTAAAAAGAAGAAATAAACAGGTAAGAAGGAATACAGACACAAAAATAGATATGACTGCAAACAAATACCTCTCAGTAATAACTTTAAATGTAAACGGTCTAAATGCTCCAATCAAAAGACATCGAGTAGCTGAATGGATAAAAAAACACGACCCATATATATGCTGTCTACAAGAGACCCACCTCAGAACAAGAGACTCACACAGATTGAAAGTGAAGGGATGGAAAAATATCTTTCAGGCAAATGGAAATGAAAAAAAAGCTGGGGTAGCAATACTTATATCTGACAAAATAGACCTCAAAGTAAATGCCATAACAAGAGATAAGGAAGGCCACTTCATAATACTAAAGGGAGAAATCCAACAAGAAGAAATAATTCTGGTAAACATATACGCTCCCAATATAGGAGCACCCAAATACATAAAAAAACTCCTGGAGGATATCAAGGGAGAGATTAATAGCAACACATTCATAGTAGGAGACTTTAATACCCCACTATCACCACTGGACAAATCCTCTAAACAAAAAATCAGCAAAGAAACAGCAATCCTAAATGACTCACTAGACCAGATGGAATTAATTGACATCTTCAGAACATTTCACCCCAAAGCCACAGAATATACATTCTTCTCAAGTGCACATGGGTCATTTTCAAAGATAGACCATATGCTGGGTCACAGGCAAAGTCTCTTCAAATTCAAGAAGATAGAAATTATATCAAGCATCTTCTCAGATCACAGTGGCATAAAACTGGAAATCAACTACAATAAATACAATCCAAAGAAATCAAACACATGGAGACTAAACAGCATGCTATTAAACAAGGACTGGGTCACCAGAGAGATCAAGGAAGAAATAAAAAACATCATGGCAACAAATGACAATGAAAACACAACAATCCAAAATCTATGGGACACAGCGAAAGCAGTCTTGAGAGGGAAGTTCATAGCTCTACAGGCCTATTGCAAAAAACAAGAAACAATGGTAATAAATTACTTAACCCTACAACTCAAAGAGCTAGAAAAAGAGCAGCAAGAAAAGCCCAGTGTAACCAGAAGGAAGGAAATAACAAAGATCAGAGCGGAGATAAATGACATAGAGACCAAAGAAACAATACATAAGATCAACAAAACCAAGAGCTGGTTCTTTGAAAGGATAAACAAGATTGATGGACCTCTAGCCAGGCTCACCAAGAAGCAAAGAGAGAGGACCCAAATAAACAAAATCAGAAATGAAAGAGGTGAAATAACAACAGACCCCGCTGAGATACAAAGGATTGTTACAAAATACTACGAACAACTCTATTCCAACAAACTGGACAACCTGGAGGAAATGGACATATTCCTAGAAAAATATAACCTTCCAAAAATCAATCAAGAAGAATCTAAACAGCTCAATAGGCCAATAACTATGGACGAAATTGAAGCAGTCATCAAAAAGCTTCCGACAAACAAAAGCCCGGGGCCTGATGGCTTCACAGGAGAGTTTTACCAAACATTCAAGGAAGAACTAAAACCTATCCTCCTCAGACTATTCCAAAAAATTCAAGTGGAAGGAACACTTCCAAGCTCCTTCTATGAAGCCAGCATCACCCTAATACCAAAACCAGATAAAGACAACACAATGAAAGAGAATTACAGACCAATATCCCTCATGAACATAGATGCCAAAATCCTCAACAAAATTCTAGCAAATCGGCTCCAGCAGTACATCAGAAAGATCATACACCATGACCAAGTAGGATTTATCCCAGGAATGCAAGGATGGTACAATATCCGCAAATCAATAAACGTGATACATCACATAAACAAATTGAAAGATAAAAATCACATAGTCATATCAATTGATGCAGAAAAAGCATTTGACAAAATCCAACACCCTTTCTTGATAAAAACTCTCAACAAGGTGGGAATAGATGGCTCATACCTCAACATAATAAAAGCTATATATGATAAACCCACAGCAAACATCATACTCAATGGACAAAAACTAAAAACATTTCCCCTAAGAACAGGAACAAGACAGGGATGCCCACTCTCACCACTCCTGTTTGACATAGTACTGGAAGTATTAGCCATTGCAATTAGACAAGAAGAAGAAATAAAAGGCATCCAAATTGGAAAAGAACAAGTAAAGCTGTCTTTATTTGCAGACGACATGATATTGTACATAAAAAATCCGAAAGACTCCGTCAAAAAACTAATAGACTTAATAAATGAATTCGGCAATGTAGCAGGATACAAAATTAACGCCAAGAAATCTATGGCCTTTCTATACACCAATAGTGAACTTACAGACAGAGAGACTAAAAAGGCAATCCCATTTACCATCGCACCAAAAAAATTAAGATACCTAGGAATAAACTTAACTAAGGAGGTAAAAGACCTATACACGGAAAACTACAGGACACTGAAAAAAGAGATAGAGGAAGACGTAAACAGATGGAAGAACATACCATGTTCATGGATTGGTAGAATCAACATCATTAAAATGTCCATACTACCCAAAGCAATCTATAGATTCAATGCACTCCCCATTAAAATACCAACGGCATATTTCACAGACCTTGAAAGAACTCTCCAAAAATTCATCTGGAATAAAAAAAGACCCCGAATAGCCACAGCAATCCTGAGAAAGAAGAATAAAGTAGGAGGGATCTCAATACCAGATTTCAAGCTGTATTACAAAGCCACTGTTCTCAAAACAGCCTGGCACTGGCACAAGAACAGACATATAGATCAATGGAACAGAATAGAGAATCCAGATATTGACCCAAACCACTATGCTCAATTAATATTTGACAAAGGAGGCATGAACATACAATGGAATAAAGACAGTCTCTTCAATAAATGGTGTTGGGAAAATTGGACAGATACATGCAAAAAAATGAAGCTTGATCACCAACTTACGCCATACACAAAAATAAACTCAAAATGGATACAGGACTTAAACATAAGACGGGAAACCATAAAAATACTAGAGCAATCCACAGGCAGCAAAATGTCAGACATATGCCAAAAGAAATTCTTCACTGACACTGCCCCTAGGGCAATGGAAGCTAAAGAGAAAATTAACAAATGGGACTACATCAAAATAAAAAGCTTTTTCACAGCAAAAGAAACCATCAACAAAACAACAAGAAGGCCCACTGCATGGGAGAACATATTTGCAAATGGCATCACTGATAAAGGTTTAATCTCCAACATCTACAGGCAGCTTATACAACTTAATAAAAGGAAGATAAATGATCCAATAAAAAAATGGGCAACAGACCTAAATAGAATCTTTTCAAAAGAAGACAGAAGGAAGGCCAAGAGACACATGAAAACATGCTCAACGTCACTAATTATCCGAGAGATGCAAATCAAAACAACAATGCGGTACCATCTCACACCTGTCAGAATGGCTATCATCAACAAATCAACAAACGACAAGTGTTGGCGAGGATGCGGAGAAAAAGGAACCCTCGTGCACTGCTGGTGGGATTGCAGACTGGTGCAGCCACTGTGGAGAACAGTATGGAGTTTCCTCAAAAAACTGAAAATGGAACTCCCATTTGACCCAGTAATCCCACTCCTGGGAATATATCCGAAGAAACTAGAAACACCAATTAGAAAGGATGTATGCACCCCTATGTTCATAGCAGCACAATTCACCATAGCTAAGATTTGGAAACAGCCTAGGTGCCCGTCAGCAGATGACTGGATCAGAAAACTGTGGTACATCTACACAATGGAATACTATGCTGCCATAAAAAAGAAGGAATTCTCATCATTAGCAGCAACCTGGGAGGAATTGGAGAACATTATGTTAAGTGAAATAAGTCAGTCAATGAAAGAAAAATACCACATGATCTCACTCATTTATGGATAATAAAGAACATTATAATCTTGAACAAAAAGATAGATACAGAGACAGTAAAGCATCAAACAGACTGTCAAATTACAAGGGGAAGGTTAGGGAGAGGTGGGGGAGATAAGAGATCAATCAAAGGACTTGTATGCATGCATATAAGCATAACCAATGGATGCAAAACTCTGGGGGTGGGGGCATATATGGGAGGGGGGTGTGGGGAGGGCAATGGTAAGATATGTACACATATAATACCTTAATAAAAAAATTGAAAAAAAAAAAAAGAATTAAAAAAAAAAAAAGAAAGTAAAATACCACATGATCTCACTCATCTATGGATAATAAAGAAAATTATAAGCTGTTGAACAAAAAGATAGATACAGAGACAGTAAAGCATCAAACAGAAGGTCAAATTACAGCGGGAAGGTTAGGGAGAGGTGGGGGAGATAAGAGATCAACCAAAGGACTTGTGTGCAAGCATATAAGCATAACCAATGGACACAAAACTCTGGGGGGTGAGGGCATGTATGGTAGTGGGGTGGGGGGGCTCTGGTAAGATATGTACACATATAATACCTTAATAAAAAATGAGAAAAATTCAATATTCTGATATTAGCCATTGAGTACATTCTTGTCCATGTGAAAACAGAAGAGAATCCGCAAAGTAGATCCTGAAAGATTTCATTTCTCTTCCCCCTGGGAAGATGGACCCACCAAATGGATGCCCAGCAAGGGAGACAAGTGCAGGAAAGGACGACTTGGAAACACGTTGCCGTCATGAGAGGGAATAACTGGCCTTTGGTCCCAAGGTAGATAATGCTTTCCTCCTCCCCCTGCTCCATGAGGCAGATCCAGATTTTGAGATGTCAGGAGACTAGGGTTTTGCCCACACCCAGAAATCACCCTGTACATGGCTCCAAGCCCACCCCCACCCCCACTATCTTTCTCCCCCATAAAGCCTGATGTCCCATGTGGATGCATATGCTGTTCTGATGACGTCCTAAATGACTATTTATACCCTCCTGTCTGTTTTGTTTGTGTTTCAATCATTTTTAGGCTGGGTCTATAGCTAAACCTTATTCCTCGCAGAGAATTAGAAAATGCAGGGATGTGTGACAAAGAGCAGTACATGCATCACAAGAGGAGCCTTCTGAGCTTTCTTCACCAAGACCCACAATACACAACACATTTCGCAGTGACTCTAAGCCAAATGCTCCATGAAATCATACTGACCCTTTGCACATGCGATACAACCTGGCATTTTCTATTCTGTTCTGCGATGCGGTATGTTATTTCGTTGTAATTCATTAAAGACATGAAATTCTGCTCTAGTGACATACAACATTCCATTGGCCTGTTCATGAGTTACAACCTGTGGCTTGGAAAGCCCTTCTACATGGTCCCTGTGTGTGAGTACCAGGTGATTCCCTGCTCTGAGTCCTGTAGAGAAGGTGAAAGGAGGCCTCATGATGCTTTCTCAGGCCTGTGTCTCCTGGCGGATAAAGATTGTCTGTGGACTCAGGGCCTCCAGACTGGACAGCGCGATGTTCAGGCTTCATAGAACCCTGTTCGTCCCGCTGGAGGGACCTCCAGGTCTGGCTGCCCAGTGAGAATGCCCAACATGGCACCTTGTGGTTCCAGTTGTCTGTGTCTGGAGCAGGCTCAGGGTGGTTATGTGGTTCAGTGTATAGCAACTTCTTGGTCCCACGAGAATGATCTCCAGCAGGGGTGCCTGGAAGAAGTGCAGCAGCCTTACAGGTGAGACAGAGCTCCCTCCACCACTGTCCATAACCAATGGTCCTTGCAAGAACCCTTGGTCCCAGAGAGTTCCCTCAAATCCCAGAGAGCGCTCCAGGTTTCACAGACTTCTCTATGTGGTCTCTCACTTGCTTGTTTTATAGAAGCTGTTCTAGTGGCACAACATTGCATTTTAGGTGTAATTACTCTAAATGAAGGATATATTCCCTTTCCTTGTGAAAAGCAGTAAGTTCAGCATCCTCCTACACCTCCTGGCTGGACCATCAGCTACACAAGACAGTCTTTAAGATTGCTATATCTTAAAGGTCTGGCTGGTTTGGTTCAGTGGATAGAGCATCAGACTGTGAACTGAAGGGTCCTGGGTTCCATTCCAGTCAAGGGCACATGCCCTATTTGCGGGCTCATTCTCCTGTACAGGGCATGAAAAGGCAGCCGATCAATTATTCTCTTTCGTCATTGATGTTTCTATCTCTCTCTCCCTCTATCTTCCTCTCTGAAATCAATAAAATGAAATAAAACAAAAATAAAAACATGTCACAAATGAAGGAACAGAAGAAATCTCCAGAAAGAGAAATATATGTAATGGAACCAAGTAAACTACTAGATACAGAATTCAAAACAATGCTTATAATGTTGCTCAAGGATCTTAATGAGTGCTTCAAGGGGCTCAAAGAGAGCTTCAAGGGACTTAGTGAGACATTCAAGGATCTTAGTAAAAATTACAAAGACGTTAAAAAGGACTAATCAAATATTAAGCATACACTAACTGAAATGAAGAATGGTTTACATGGAATAAACCATAGAGTACAGGATTCTGAGAGTGAAATCAACAATTTGGAATATGAGGAAGCAAAAAAAATAATACCCAATCAGAAGAGCAAAAATAAAAAAAAAATCCAGAGGAGATTAAGAAACATGGCGGCGGGAAGGAAGTGAGCGGTCCGTGCGGCCCAGCACCCGCCGGAGGAAATAGAGGGAGCAGCTGAAGCGAGAGGAATCCAGCCCAAATTGGCGAAGGAGAAGCGGCTGGTGAGACAGTTTGCAGCTGGGAAGGGCAGAGATCTCCTGGAAAAAGGTAAAACAAGGTTCTGGGCAATAGAATCTGCCGGATCTCTAAACCCAGAAGGTCAGGGGAAAACTAAACGGCGCCAAGCCGCGTCCCTGAGGACAGGCAAAGTGTCTGACCGTGAGAAAAAGGGTCCATGGGACTGCGGGAGGTAGTAGATTTTAGACCTTGGAGTCTGATTTGGGATCTGATCTCAGAGACAGCCCTGAAGAGCTAACTGCCCGACCGCGCAGTGCCGGCAAGAGAGGAGATTGCAAAGACGCGGTCCCACTTCGTGCCGGGGCCTGAGTCTTTCTCCACTGAACCTAGTTCGTAGGACCTTTCAGATACAGACAATTACCCGTGGCGAGGTGCAGGAGAAGGGGAGGAGTGGTGGAACCTGGGGAGAGTGGGCAGAGGTGGAAGCGTGTCTGGGGCTGAGTCACATCGGATCCCCGGTCGCCATTTTCTCCTGAGATAATCCCTCCCTCCAGTCTCCAGGCAACCAATATAGCCACACCCAGATACCACTCTGATTAACACTATAGGATTTGAATACTCCGAGGCCATAGGTACCGCCCAAAAGAAAAACCTTTAGCATCTATTATGCAGTTACACTACCAGAGCTCTTCAGAGTGTTTCAGTGTGCCTCGCTGGCAAACTTATCGCGGGTGCTCCTGTGAGCTGCCACTGGGAGTAAGCGCCTATCCACCACAGGTACAGCATTAAAAGCTGAGTCTGCCCACCCCACAACTACAGAACTCTGGGCAACACAGTCACGCCTTTCCAGAGTGCAGGCCCCCCGAGCCACATCACCCCGACAGATGGTTCCTTGGAGCCACTGTGAGTCCCCACTGAGCAAGCGTAATTTCAATTTAGGGTGCAAGACAGAAAAATTAGAATACTACCCTCCATGACTGCTGACCTTTAGACACTGCAGTTGTGCCTCTCAAACTCGCAGGCCTACATCAAGAGAACCCAAATAGTTCAAGTAGGGAACTACACTAGAATACCAAGCCCAGGAAAACTGAGAGATTATACCAGTAGCACCATCACGAAAAGATCCTGGGTAACAAAGCAATTGGAACTACAATTAAAACATTACAGGAAAACATGGGGAGACAGAAAGGAAATTCTCAAAGGAAAGAACAGGAAGAATCACCAGAAAGGGAGTTAAATGAACTTGAGGCTAGCAGCTTAACAGAGAAAGAATTCAGAGTATTCGTTATAAGGATGTTTAAATGGATGGATGACAAATACACACAACTCAATGAGAACTATAAGGAGCTGAATGAAAACATCACTTACATGAAAAGAAACCAAGAGGAGATGAAGAACGACATAGCTGCAATAAAGAACACAATGGAAGGCTTAAAGAGTAGAGTAGAAGAGGCTGAGGACCACATCAGCAAATTAGAAGACAAGGTAGGAAAAAACACACAAACTCAGCAGCAACTGGAAAGAAGACTTAAAAAGCAAGAGGAGAGCGTAAGGGAGCTTTGGGACGACAAAAAACGAAACAATATTCGAATAATAGGGATAAAAGAAGGAGAGGAAGAGAAGCAAGGACTAGAAAACCTGTTGGAAGAAATAATGACAGAAAATTTCCCTGATATTGGCAAGAAAAAAACTATCCAAGTCCAAGAAGCATACAGAGTCCCAAACAAGTTGAACCCCAAAAGACCGACATCAAGACACATCATAATTAAATTGACGAACACCAACGACAAAGCAAGAATCTTAAAGGCTGCAAGAGAGAGACAGAAAGTTACCTACAAGGGATCTCCTATCAGAATATCAACTGATTTCTCAACAGAAACACACCAGGTCAGAAAGGCAAGAAGAAACATAAACATTAAGGAAAAATATGTCAACAAACAGGTACTTATCAATAATAACATTAAACGTAAATGGATTAAATGCACCAATCAAAAGACATAGGGTAGCTGAATGGATAAGAAAACATGACCCATATATTTGCTGTCTACAAGAGACCCACCTTAGAGCAAAAGATTCACACAGACTGAGAGTGAAGGGATGGAAAAACATTTTTCAGGCAAATGGAAATGAGAAAAAAGCTGGGGTTGCAATACTTATATCAGATAAAATAGACCTCAAAGTAAAGGCCATAATAAGAGATAAGGAAGGCCACTACATAATACTAAAGGGAGCAATCCAGCAAGAAGATATAACTCTGGTAAACATTTATGCACCCAATGCAGGAGCGCCCAAATACATAAAAAATCTCCTGGAAGATATCAAGGGAGAGATCGACATCAATACAATCATAGTAGGGGACTTTAATACACCACTGACATCAATGGATAAATCCTCTGGACAAAAAATCAGCAAAGAAACAGCAATTCTAAATGACACACTAGATCAGATGGACCTAATTGACATCTTCAGAGTATTTCACCCCAAAGCCATGGAATATATGTTCTTCTCAAGTGCACATGGGACATTCTCAAAAATAGACCACATTTTGGGTAACAAGCAAAGTCTCCCCAAATTCAAAAAGATTGAAATCATATCGAGCATTTTCTCAGACCACAATGGCATAATATTAGAAATAAACTACAATAAAAACATTCCAAAAAATTCAAACACTTAAAAACTGAATAGCATGCTACTAAACAATGATTGGGTTATCAATGAAATCAAAGAAGAAATTAAAAACATCCTGGAAATGAATGACAATGAAAACACAACATTGCAAATCCTATGGGACACAATGAAAGCAGTCCTTAGAGGGAAGTGTATAGCTGCTCTACAGGCCTATCTCAAAAAACAAGAAAAAATGGCAATAGCTCATCTAACTCAACAACACAAAGAATTAGAAAGGGAGCAACAAGAAAAGCCCACAGTGAGCAGAAGAAAGGAAATAATAAAGATCAGAGCAGAAATGAATGACATAGAGACCAAAAAAACAATACAAAAGATCAACAAAACCAAGAGCTGGTTCTTTGAAAGGATAAACAAGATTGATGAACCTCTAGCCAGGCTCACCAAGAAGCAAAGAGAGAGGACCCAAATAAACAAAATCAGAAATGAAAGAGGTGAAATAACAACAGACCCCACAGAAATACAAAGGATTGTCAAAAAATACTATGAACAACTCTATTCCAACAAACTAGACAACCTGGAGGAAATGGACACATTCCTAGAAAAACACAACCTTCCAAAACTTACTCAGGAAGAGACTAAAAATCTCAATAGGTTGATAACTATGGAAGAAATGGAAGCAGTCATCAAAAAACTTCCAGCAAACAAAAGTCCAGGGCCAGACGGGTTCACAGGGGAGTTTTACAAAACATTCAAGGAAGAGCTAAAACCTATCCTCCTCAGACTATTCCAGAAAATTCAAGAAGAAGGAACACTCCCAAGCTCCTTCTATGAAGCCAGCATCACCCTAATACCAAAACCAGATAAAGATAACACAATGAAAGAGAATTACAGGCCAATATCCCTCATGAACATAGATGCCAAAATCCTCAACAAAATTCTAGCAAATCGGCTCCAGCAGTACATCAGAAAGATCATACACCATGACCAAGTAGGATTTATCCCTGGGATGCAAGGATGGTACAATATTCGCAAATCAATAAACGTCATACATCACATAAATAAATTGAGAGATAAAAACCATATAGTCGAAAAAAAATGGCGACGGAATAGAGTCCTGTTTGGAGTCTGGTCCTGGGGCAGAAAGTGGGAGCAACGGAGGTTCGCAGGGGGATTGTATATTGGCAAGCCAAGGGACAGCTAAACTCCAGGAGAAGGCGGGGGAGTGCTGGCCAGGGCTCCCCTGACCATGCAGCACCCACAGGGGCTGGGTCTCCTCCCGGAGCTGCGGGCTCACCGGGCGCCTCGCCATCTTGCAAGGAAAGGAGGACTTTATTGGAAACCTGACTTTCCGCGACAACTGCAAACACTGAACAGCTGCGAGCACCAGAACACAGGTCCCCTATCGGCGCAAACATTCGGATTCAAAGGAACTCTTCACTGCACCACGGAAAGGTCAGATTTCGCCTGAAATAAGGTGTGGTTTCTAATCCCCGCGGTGGGAGGAAAGCGCACGAGCCGCAAGACCAGCAGGAACCGGGAGGTCTGTGCCTAGAAAAATCGGCGGCAGTTGGAACTGCCGTGATCCGTGAATGTGGAAGGGGGTCCTCTGAGCTGCTAACAGAAGTGACCTCTTAAAAGCAACTCATTTTAATCTGACGAGGAGGATCAGACTAAGAATTTTCAAAGGAGTGCGGGCTCCTTAGTCTGCCGCACAGACCCACTGTCCGCACACTTGGGCTCTTTCCGACTCTGATTACTAAGCCCAATACATAGGAAAACCCAGGTGGAAAAACCCTGAAAGACTGCAGGGGGAAGTTTTTTCAGAACCTGGGAACAGAGCCGGGTGTGACCATCGGAGGGCAGCTCTGAGGCGCACACCTCCACAAACCGGTAGTGAGTGCCATAGAGGGGGAAAAAAAAAAAGCTAGAGAGGCCCGGAAGTCAATTCAGAAACACTGCCACCCAGGGGCTGAAACGCTAATTGTCTCTGGTGTAATCAAAAATAACTATGAGAAATTAAGACACGGCCGGCTCAAAAAGCAGGACTGGCTTACAACACTGAGAAGCAGTGGAACGAAGCTGAACTGAAATACCGCCCAGACTGGGAAACAGGCATACCAAACAGAATATTAGAGGAAGTGAATGACAGCCGCTACTGCACATTTTAGTCTTCCTATTTTTTTAATTTTTAATTCCTTTTTCAATTTTTTTTTAAAAAAATTTATTCTAACTTTTTATTTTCATTTTTTGCATCTTTTACTTAAGAAACTAAATTTTTTTCTTTTTCCTCACTCGATTTTCACCTTTTTAATTATTACATTTTTATTTTCAATCAGCATTATTATTACTATTATTTTACTCTTTTTTTTTTAATGTCATTTGATTTTCCCTTTCTTGTATTTTGGGATTAGTGTCCTACATTCTATTTGCATCTTTCCCTTACCCTATCTCAACGCTAACATTTTGCCATCACTCTCCTCCTAACCTTTCCCCTTTTGGTCTCCTGTTTTTCTTAACCCTTTCTGGCTATAGATTTTCCCTACTTTTTCATTTTACCCTCTGCTAAAATTTCACCCTACTTATATATCTAATTCCCAACCCCCTGCTCCAAATCCATACATACCTCTCTCTACGCTACCAAAAAAAAATTATTTTTCTCTCTGGCCTTTTGTTGTTGTTTGCTTGAATGTTGATTAGATTGAATTTTTATGCTTTTTTATGAGATTCTTTTGATTATTCTTTTTGTTTGGTTGGTTGGTTCTTTTGTTTGCTTTGTTTTTGTTTGTTTTTTTACTTTTGTTTTCCCTTGCCTTACTTGATATTAGTTGGTGTTGCAGTTTGTATTAATCTCCAGGCTCGTGTTGCTGGAATTTGCTGGGATTAGTGGTTGTTCTAGTGGAGTCTACTCCCCATAGATATAGTTTGTTCCCCTTTTCTCTCGTAGTATTGTTCTTGTCTCTCTTACTTTTTTTTCTTTTCCTTTTTTTTCTGCTCTTTTCCCAAGTTCAGATTCACACTCTTATTTTTTTTGTTTTGTTTTGTTCATTCTTTTTACTCTTCCACTCCTATACCCTAATTTGTCTTTCTCTGGTGGTTACCATTATTGGAGGTTATTAATATCGTGAATACAATTCTGTTCAGTGCCTTGTGTGTTGTGCCTGGTTGTGTTGTATTTTGTACCTTTAAATCAACGCCAGAGAGAGAGAACTATATAACCAGACATCCGGAGAAGAGAGACCATGGGGAGACAAAGAAACAGCCCCCATAGGAAAGAGAGCAGGCATCACCAGAAAAGGAAGTAAACGAATTAGAGGCAAACAACCTATCAGAGAAAGAATTCAGAGAAATGGTCATAAGGTGGCTGAAAAGGATGGAAGACAAATTCGACAATATGAGTAAGAACCAAAAGGAAATGAAGAAGAACCAAGAAGAAATGAAAAATGACATCACTGCTGTAAAGAACTCAATAGAAAGCATCAAGAGTAGACTAGAAGAAGCAGAGGACCGCATAAGTGAGCTAGAAGACAAGATGGAAAAAAATACCCAATTACAACAGCTTCTAGAAACAAAAATTAGAAAGCATGAGGAGAGCCTAAGGGAACTTCGGGACAACACAAAACAAAACAACATCGGGATAATAGGGGTACCAGGAGGAAAGGAAACGGAGCAAGGAATAGAAAACCTGTTTGAAGAAATAATAACAGAAAACTTCCCTGATATAGGGAAGAAAAAACCCACACAAATCCAAGAAGCTCACAGAGTTCCAAGCAAAATGAACCCCAAAAGACCGACACCAAGGCACATTATAATTAAGTTGGCAAACACCAACGACAAAGTAAGAATCTTAAAAGCGGCCAGAGAGAGACAGACAGTTACATACAAAGGAACCCCCATCAGACTAGCAACTGATTTCTCAACAGAAACTCATCAGGCCAGAAGGGAATGGAATGAAATATACAAAGTCATGCAAAGGAAGGGTCTCAATCCAAGAATACTGTACCCAGCAAGGCTATCAATCAAAATTGAAGGTGAAATCAGGAGCTTCACAAACAAAAAAGGGCTAAGGTAGTTTATCACCACCAAACCAGGAATGAAAGAAATGCTAAAGGGTCTGCTGTAAAAAAAGAAAGAAAGAAAGAAAGAAAGAAAGAAAGAAAGAAAGAAAGAAAGAAATAGGAAGCAAAGAAGGAACACAGGGGTATAGAATAAAAATGGCGACTATTAAGTGCCTATCAATAATAACTTTAAATGTAAATGGATTGAATGCCCCAATCAAAAGACACAGGGTAACAGATTGGATAAGAAAACAAAATCCATATATCTGCTGTCTACAGAAAACCCATCTCAAAAAAAAGGACGCATACAGACTGAGAGTAAAGGGATGGAAAAAGGTTTTACAGGCGAATGGAAATGAAAATAAAGCTGGGGTAGCAATACTTATATCTGACAAATTAGATCTCAAAGTGAAGGACATTACAAGAGATAATGAAGGCCACTTCATAATACTAAAGGGAGAAATCTAACAACAAGGAATAACTCTGGTAAACATATATGCACCCAATACAGGAGCACCAAGATACATTAAAAAACTCCTGGAAGATATCAAAGGAGAGATTGACAGCAATACAATCATAGTAGGAGACTTCAATACCCCACTATCACCATTGGACAAATCCTCTAAACAAAAAAATCAGCACAGAAACATCAATCCTAAATGACTCACTAGACCAGATGGACTTACTCGACATCTTCAGAACATTTCACCCCAAAGCCACAGAATATACATTCTTCTCAAGTGCACATGGGTCATTTTCAAAGATAGACCATATGTTAGGACATAGGCAAAGTCTCTCCAAATTCAAGAAGATAGAAATCATATCAAGTATTTTCTCAGATAACAGTGGCATAAAACTGGAAATCAACTACAATAAAAACAACCCAAAGAAATCAAACACATGGAGACTAAACAGCATGCTATTAAAACCATGACTGGGTTACCAAAGACATCAAGGAAGAAATAAAAAACATCATGGCAACAAACGACAATGAAAACACAACAATCCAAAATCTATGGGACACAGCGAAAGCAGTCCTGAGAGGGAAGTTCATAGCTCTACAAGCCTACTGCAAAAAACAAGAAACAATGGTAATAAATTACCTAACCCAAAAACTCAAAGAGTTAGAGAGAGAGAGCAACAAGAAAAGCCCAGTGTAAGCAGAAGGAAAGAAATAATAAAGATCAGAGCAGAGATAAACGACATAGAGACTAAAGAAACAATGCAAAAGATCAACAAAACCAAGAGCTGGTTCTTTGAAAGGATAAACAAGATTGATGAACCTCTAACCAGGCTCACCAAGAAGCAAAGAGAGAGGACCCAAAAAAACAAAATCAGAAATGAAAGAGGTGAAATAACAACAGACCCCGCTGAGATACAAAGGATTGTTACAAAATACTACGAACAACTCTATTCCAACAAACTGGACAACCTGGGGGAAATGGACATATTCCTAGACAAATATAACCTTCAAAACTCAATCAGGAAGAATCTAAACAGCTCAACAGGCCAGTAACTATGGAAGAAATTGAAGCAGTCATCAAAAAGCTTCCGGCAAACAAAAGCCCGGGGCCAGACGGCTTCACAGGAGAGTTTTACCAAACTTTCAAGGAAGAACTAAAACCTATCCTCCTCAGACTATTCCAAAAAATTCAAGAGGAAGGAACACTTCCAGACTCCTTTTATGAAGCCAGCATCACCCTAATACCAAAACCAGATAAAGACAACACAATGAAAGAGAATTACAGACCAATATCCCTCATGAACATAGATGCCAAAATCCTCAACAAAATCCTAGCAAATCGGCTCCAGCAATACATCAGAAAGATCATACATCATGACCAAGTAGGATTTATCCCAGGAATGCAAGGATGGTACAATATCCGCAAATCAATAAATGTGATACATCACATAAACAAATTGAGAGATAAAAATCACATAGTCATATCAATAGATGCAGAAAAAGCATTTGACAAAATCCAACACCCTTTCTTGATAAAAACTCTCAACAAGGTGGGAATAGAAGGATCATACCTAAACATAATAAAAGCTATATATGATAAACCCACAGCAAACATCATACTCAATGGGCAAAAACTGAAACCATTTCTCCTAAGAACAGGAAAAAGACAGGGATGCCCACTCTCACCATTCCTGTTTGACATAGTACTGGAAGTATTAGCTATTGCAATTAGGCAAGAAGAAGAAATAAAAGGCATCCAAATTGGAAAAGAAGTGAAGCTGTCCTTATCTGCAGATGACATGATATTGTACATAAAAAAAAAAGATTCCATCAAAACACTAATAGAATTAATAAGTGAATTCGGCAATGTAGCGGGATACAAAATTAACGCCAAGAAATCTATGGCATTTCTATACACCAATAGTGAACTTACAGAAAGAGAGACTAAAAAAGCAATCCCATTTACCATCGCACCAAAAAAATTAAGATACCTAGGAGGAATAAACCTAACTAAGGAGGTAAAAGACCTATATGCGGAAAACTACAGGACACTGAAAAAAGAGATAGAGGAAGACGTAAACAGATGGAAGAACATACCATGTTCATGGATTGGTAGAATCAACATCATTAAAATGTCCATACTAACCAAAGCAATCTACAGATTCAATGCACTCCCCATCAAAATACCAACAGCATATTTCACAGACCTAGAAAGAACTCTCCAAAAATTCATCTGGAATAAAAAAAGACCCCGAATAGCTGCAGCAATCCTGAGAAAGAAGAATAAAGTAGGAGGGCTCTCAATACCAGATTTCAAGCAATATTACAAAGCCACTGTTCTCAAAACAGCCTGGTACTGGCACATGAAAAGACATATAGATCAATGGAACAGAATAGAAAATCCAGATATCGACCCAAACCACTATGCTCAATTAATATTTGACAAAGGAGGCATGAACATACAATGGCGTCAAGACAGTCTCTTCAATAAATGGTGTTGGGAAAATTGGACACACACATGCAAAAAAAAGAAACTAGATCACCAACTTACACCATACACAAAAATAAACTCAAAATGGATTCAGGACTTAAACATAAGACAGGAAACCATAAAAATACTAGAGGAATCCACAGGCAACAAAATCTCAGACATATGCCGAAAGAACTTCTTCACTGACACTGCCCCTAGGGCAATGGAAGCTAAAAAGAAAATTAACAAATGGGACTACATCAAAATAAAAAGCTTTTTTACAGCAAAAGAAACCATCAACAAAACAGCAAGAAAGCCCACTGCATGGGAGAACATATTTACAAATGCCATCACTGATAAAGGTTTAATCTCCAACATCTACAGGCAGGTTATGCAACTTAATAAGAGGAAGATAAATGATCCAATAAAAAAATGGGCAACGGACCTAAACAGAATATTTTCAAAAGAAGACAGAAGGAAGGCCAAGAGACACATGAAAACATGCTCAATGTCACTAATTATCCGAGAGATGCAAATCAAAACAACAATGCGGTACCATCTCACACCTGTCAGAATGGCTATCATCAACAAATCAACAAACGACAAGTGTTGGCGAGGATGCGGAGAAAAAGGAACCCTCATGCACTGCTGGTGGGAATGCAGACTGGTGCAGCCACTGTGGAAAACAGTATGGAGTTTCCTCAAAAAACTGAAAATGGAACTCCCATTTGACGCAGTAATCCCACTCCTGGGAATATATCCGAAGAAACTAGAAACACCAATCAGAAAGGATATATGCACCCCTATGTTCATAGCAGCGCAATTTACAATAGCTGAGATTTGGAAACAGCCTAGGTGCCCGTCAGCAGATGACTGGATCAGAAAACTGTGGTACATCTACACAATAGAATACTATGCTGCCATAAAAAAGAAGGAATT
This sequence comes from Cnephaeus nilssonii, assembly GCF_951640355.1. NCBI lineage: Eukaryota > Metazoa > Chordata > Mammalia > Chiroptera > Vespertilionidae > Cnephaeus > Cnephaeus nilssonii. The sequence continues at coordinate 127,174,290 of NC_137071.1, read as the reverse complement.
CTCATCATTTGCAGCAACCTGGATGGAATTGGAGAATATTATACTAAGTGAAATAAGCCAGTCAATGAAACAAAAATACCACATGATCTCACTCATTTATGGACAATAAAGAACATTATAAACTGATGAACAAAAAGATAGATACAGAGACAGTAAAGCAACAAACAGACTTTCAAATTACAGGGGGAAAGTTAGGGAGTGGTGGGGGAGATAAGAAATCAAATGAAGGACTTGTATGCATGCATATAAGCATAAACAATGGACGCAAAACTCTGGGGGGTGAGGGCATGTATGGGTGTGGGGTGGGGGGGTAATGGTAAGATATGTACACATATAATACCTCAATAAAAAAAAAGAGGCACAACCAAAAAAAACACAACATATAGTCATATCAATTGATTCAGAAAAAGCATTTGACAAAATCCAACACCCTTTCTTGATAAAAACTCTCAGCAAGATGGGAATAGAAGGATCATACTTCAACATAATAAAAGCCATATATGACAAACCCACAGCAAACATCATACTCAATGGGCAAAAACTGAAACCATTTCCCCTAAGAACAGGAACAAGACAGGGATGCCCACTCTCACCACTCCTGTTCAACATAGTGTTGGAAATACTAGCCATTCCAATCAGACAAGAAGAAGAAATAAAAGGCATCCGAATTGGAAAAGAAGAAGTAAAACTGTCCTTATTTGCAGATGACATGATACTGTACATAGAAAACCCTAAAGACTCCATCAAAAAATTATTAGACTTAATAAATGAATTCGGCAGAGTAGCAGGATACAAAATAAATGCTAAGAAATCTATGGCATTTCTATACACCAATAATGATCTTACAGAAAGAGAGACTAAAAAAGCAATCCCATTTACCATCACACCAAAAAAATTAAGATACCTAGGAATAAACTTAACTAAGGAGGTAAAAGACCTATATGCGGAAAATTATACAACACTGAAAAAACAGATAGAGGAAGACATAAACAGAAGGAAGAACATACCATGTTCATGGATTGGTAGAATCAACATCATCAAAATGTCCATATTACCCAAAGCAATGTATAATTTCAATGCACTTCCCATAAAAATACCAATGGCATACTTCACAGACCTAGAACGAACTTTTCAAAAATTCATCTGGAATAAAAAAAAGACCCCGAATAGCTACAGCAATCCTGAGAAAGAAGAATAAAGTAGGTGGGATCTCAATACCAGATTTCAAGCTATATTACAAAGCCACTGTTCTCAAAACTGCCTGCTATTGGCACAAGAACAGACATATAGATCAATGGAATAGAATAGAGAACCCAGGAATCAATCCAAGTCGCTATGCTCAATTAATATTTGATAAAGGAGGCATGAACATACAATGGAGTCAAGACAGTCTCTTCAATAAATGGTGTTGGGAAAATTGGACAGATACATGCAAAAAAATGAAACTAGACCACCAACTTACACCATACACAAAAATAAACTCAAAATGGATCAAGTACTTAAACATAAGACAGGAAACCATAAAAATACTAGAGGAATCTACAGGCAGAAAAATCTCTGGCATATGCCAAAAGAAGTTCTTCACTGATACTGCTCCTAGGGCAATGGAAGCTAAAGAGAAAATAAACAAATGGGATTACATCAAAATAAAAAGCTTTTGCACAGCAACGGAAACCATCAATAAAACAACAAGAAAGCCCACTGCATGGGAGAACATATTTGCCAATGATGTCAATGATAAGGGTTTAATCTCCAACATTTACAGGGAACTCATGCAGCTTAACAAAAAGAAGATAAACAACCCAATCAAAAAATGGGCAACTGATCTAAATAGACACTTTTCGAAAGAAGACAGAAGGAAGGCCAAGAGACATATGAAAACCTGCTCTAAATCACTAATCATCAGAGAGATGCAAATCAAAACAACAATGCGGTACCATCTCACACCTGTCAGAATGGCCATTATCAACAAGTCAACAAATGACAAGTGCTGGCGAGGATGTGGAAAAAAAGAAACCCTCGTGCACTGCTGGTGGGAATGCAGACTGGTGCAGCCACTGTGGAAAACAGTATGGAGTTTCCTTAAAAAACTAAAAGTAGAACTCTCATTTGACCCAGTGATCCCTCTTCTAGGAATATATCCTAAGAAACTGGAAACATCAATCAGAAAGAATATATGCACCCCTATGTTCATAGCAGCACAATTCACCATAGCTAAGATTTGGAAACAGCCTAAGTGCCCATCAGCAGATGAGTGGATTAAAAAACTGTGGTACATCTACACAATGGAATACTACGCTGCGGTATAAAGAAGGAGCTCTTACCATTTGCAACAATATGGATGGAGATGGAGAACATTATGCTTAGTGAAATAAGCCAGGCAGAGAAAGATAAATATCACATGATCTCACTCATTTGTGGAATATAATGAACAACATAAACTGATGGGGGCAAAAATAGATCCAGAAACAGAGAAACATCAATCAGAATGTCAAACCTCAGGGAAGAAATTGTGAGGTAACCAGAAACCCAAGAATGCATGAGAACGCCTTTCCAGCCATGCTAGCAATCATCAGATGTAAGGTAATTTTACCCGGGACAAGAGGGTAAGTATTTTGGACTTATGCTCCTGACTCTTCATGGATAAGACCACTCATGTGGGCTGATCCCCTGACTAATGTAGTTACCAATAATACCAAACACCTTGATCATCCAGGAGGTCCATGGGTGGGGCAAGAAAGTATAAATACACAGGGGTCTCCACCCAGCTTCCCTTTTGTATGACACAAAATCAAAACAATGCCCCTTTGTGTGTAAAATTAAAGAGAGGTTTCTGGCTTGTGTGGTCACCAAAGAAAGGGTGTCACTACTATCACTACTTGCCCGCGGTAGAAGTGCAGAAAATGTAACTAAGACCTTGTCTATACAAAAGGAAATAGACAGCCAGTTTGAAAGGGTATTGCCATGGACTAGAACAAAGAATATCCTTACATGATATTATTCTACACTGTCATTAAAATTTTCCCCAGATTTGGATCACCCCCATTACTTATAATAGTTCCTCACGCCCATGGTAGGGGGGGGGGGTGGAATCATCTGTTTGGTGCTTGGAGACAAATGTAACACATCTCTAGATATTTTAGAATTACAACAGCATGTTATATAATTACCCCAAACAAACTTACAAACTAATTCTTTGAATGTCTGGCAGCAATTTAAAAAGGACATGAAAGGGTTTAATCCCTTCCACTATGTAGAGGGCCCCCTGGGAAGGCACCTGAGCATTCTAAATTGGCCCCTCTTGCCCTTTTGGCCAAGAGGGACCTGCTTCTCACAATCCAATTGTCCACAGCTGTTGCCTGAGCTTCTTTCTGTTCATGCCAAGGTTGAAACCTCGTGATGGCTGATACCATGGATCTGTCTCTCGCCCAGTGGGGTGAGCTGGGCCTCCTTGGAGAAGAAACCTGGGTTCCACAAGATATGTGATCAGTGCTGGGACCCTGCCAGCAGGCGAGGGGATCCCAAGGCAGGTGCTGGGCGTGGAGGCCATGGGGGCATAGGTGACCAAGGAGACAGAACTAAACCTCACATCACCCTGCTTGGCCCCGGAGGATGGCTGGTTAGCCAGAGACAGGTAAGATTCCTCAGGGAAGGAACAACCTAAGACAGGCACAGTCGCATAGGGGCCATCAGGAGAGAACTTGGGGGTCAACAGAGGTGGGGCACAGACCTTCACCCCCCCAAGTTTGCAGGGGCCTGAACCCTCACCCCTGCTGAAGGAGATCTCCTGCTCCCATGGCTGCTCAGCTTCACATGCCCAGCTCAAATCGGGACCCAGGTAACAGAGACTTGGCCGACAGCAGATGCCCTCTCACTGCAACAAGACTTGATGGAGATGTCTTGCACCCATGATCCGGGGAACTGGGGTCTAGGATATCTAAATCCAGCCTAGCATCAGGAATGCTCAGGGCCTACTCAAGAAGGCAAATAATCCTCTCCACTAATAATTACAGGGTAAAACAAGATGGTTGTTAGAGTATTAAATTTTACAGTAAAATAGTAGTCAAGTTTTCAGACTAATTTAAATTGGCCAATAAAAATAAGCAAATACTCTAGAAAAATCAATTGTACTGGACAAAAAAGCTGTTACTAAGGTGTTAACTAAAATTTTTATTGGTAGTTCATCTCATGGTAAAATTGCGTAACATATAATGAACCTTTAGGAGTCACATTTTAGTGCAAAAAAGTAAAATTTAAAAGCTATCAAGATTACAGCATAAAATTTCCAAAAGCCTCCCAATATTTAAACCAAAAAAGGGGGGATAGTAGAAGAATATCATGTAAGGAAAAATATCCTGCAAATAAATTACATCTAGAAAATTTTTACTTTAGAAAATTAACTTTCATTTGTAATGCTAACAGCAAGTCACCCAGGTAAAACATACATGGTGTCAAAACAAGCCAAAGGAAAATCATTTGGGCAAAAAAATGAAAAAAGATCGCAAATCAAATTTATAGAAAATATTCCTTTATTAACTTTTGGTCGAGAATATGTTTGTATATTTTCAGAAAACAACTCCAAGACATGTGGATTCCTGTAACAGAGAGGAATTGACAGGAGTGCTCCAGCCATGAAGTCAGAAGAGAAACAGACCAGAGATGGAAGACGCTGACGATGCCTTGCCATACTAGCAGTCAGCAGATATGCGTCACTGCAGATTGCCCAGGACCAAACCAGAGAGGTTCGGACCTGCAATACCACCATTTGTCCACCATCCAGAACTGAAATATCATTGCTGTTATGAACACATAAACAACTGTTGGACATAGAAACCGGGACTCAAAAGAACTGTTGGCCCAGAAAGAAACTCACTATAGACTGATTCATTTGCCTCTCAGCATAACTATTATTGCTTGTCTCATTTTCGGTTCCTATAAGTGTATTCCTAGTATCACATGAGCTCACTCATCTAGGGGAAAAGATGAACAACATAGACTGAAGAACAAGAACAGCATTGATCAGACTGTCAGACCTCAGAGGGAAAGTAGGGGAGGGTGGGGACAAGGGAGATAGATCAACCAAAGGACTTGTGTGCTTGCATATGAGCCTAACCAGTGATCACGGACAACAGGGGGAGGGGGGCATACGTGGGGGGGGGGGTTGGAAAGGGAACGGGGGGAGGGGGTTGATGACAAATATGTGATACCTTAATCAATAAAGTAATTTTTAAAAAATCCAAAAATATGATGATAGTGCAAGGATCCTCTGGGTCAACTTCAAGCATACCAAAATTCATATTATGGGGGTGCCAGTAGGAGAAGACAGAGAGCAAGATATTGAAAATCTATTTGAAGCAATAATGACAGAAAACATCCCCTACCTGTTGAAAAAATAGATCTCCAAGTTCAAGAAGTCCAGAGAGTCCAAAACAAGAGGAATCCAAACAGGCTCACACCAAAACGCATCATAATTAAAATGCCAAGGGTTAAAGACAAAGAATATTAAAAGCAGCAAGAAAAAAGCAGTTAGTTACCTACAAGGGAGCTCCCATACTACTGTCAACTGGTTTCTCAACAAAAACTTTGCAGGCCAAAAGGGAGTGGTAAGAAATAGTCTAAGTAATGAATAAATAGCAAGCACCTACAACCAAGATTACTCTACCCAGCAAAGCTACCACTTAGAATTGTAGGTCAGATAAAGAGCTTCTCAGACAACAAAAGCTAAAGGAGTTCATCTCCACCCAACCAGTATTATATGAAATATTGAAGGGTATTCCTAAAGAAGAAGAAGAAGAAGAAGAAGAAGAAGAAGAAGAAGAAGAAGAAGAAGAAGAAGAAGAAGAAGAAGGAGGAGGAGGAGGAGGAGGAGGAGGAGGAGGAGGAGGAGGAGGAGGAGGAGGAGGAGGAGGAGAATCTAAAAACCAAATTAAATGAAAAAGAAATCTAATTAACAAAATAAACTGATGGATCAAATAGAAGCAGAGGCATGGAAATATGTAACATACTGATAAATCTCAGAGGGAAGGGATTGGGGGGGCAGGAAGAGATTAACCAAAGGTCTTATATGTATATATGGATGACCTATGGACACAGACAATTGGGAAGTGAAGGTCTGGAGTGAGGCTGGACCTGGATGGAGAGAACAATGGGGAGAAAAGGGAGACATCTTAATGAGTGCTTCAAGGGGCTCAAAGAGAGTTTCAAGGGACTCAGTGAGACTCTCAAGGATCTTAGTAAAAATTAAAAAGACATTAAAAAGGACTAATCAAATATTAAGCATACACTAGCTGACATGAAGAATAGTTTACAGGGAATCAACTGTAGAGTACAGGATTCTGAGAATGAAATCAACAATTTGGAATGTCAGGAAGCAAAAAAATACCCAATCAGAAGAGCAAAAAGAAAAAAAATCCAAAATTATGAAGATAGTTCAAGCATACCAGCATTCATAATATGGGGGTGCCAGCAGGAGAACAGAGAGAAAGATATTGAAAATGTATTTGAAGCAATAATGACAAAAAACGTCCCCTACCTGTTGAAAAAATAGACCTATAAGTCCAGAGAGTCCAAAACAAGAGGAATCCAAAAAGGCTCACACCAAAGCGCATCATAATTAAAATGCCAAGGCTTAAAGACAAAGAATATTAAAAGCAGCAAGAGAAAAGCAGTTACCTACAAGGGAGCACCCATATTACTGTCAATTGGTTTCTCAACAAAAACTTTGCAGGCCACAAGGGAATGGCAAGAAATATTGTAAGTAATGAAAAAATAGCAAGGACCTGCAACCAAGATTACTCTAACCAGCAAAGCTACCACTTAGAATTGAAGGTCAGATAAAGTGCTTCGCAAACAACAAAAAGCTAAAGGAGTTCATCTCCACCCAACCAGTATTATATGAAATATTGAAGGCTATTCAAGAAGGAGGAGGAGGAGGAAGAGGAGAAGTTGGAGTAGGTAAAGGAGGAGGAGGAGAAGGAGAAGGAGAAGGAGAAATTTGAACAATAAAATGGTAATAAATACATATCTATCAACAATTGAATCTAAAAACCAAATTAAATGAAAAAAGAATCTAATGAACAAAATAAACTGAAAAATCAAATAGAACCAGAGGCATGGAAACATGTAACATACTGATGAATCTCAGAGGGAAGGGGTTGGGGATGGGGGCAGGAAAAGATTAACAAAAGGTTTTATATGTATACATGCATGACCTATAGATACAGACAATTGGGAAATGAAGGTCTGGAGTGAGGCTGGAACTGGGTGGAGAGAACAATGGGAAGAAAAGGGGGACATCTGTAATACTATTAACAGTAAAGATTTTTTTTTAAACTAAACAACAGCACTAGCCAAATGGTTCAGTTGGTTGGAGGGTTGTTCTGTACATGCATAATGTTTGGGGATCTGATCCCTGGACCAGCAAACACACACACACACACACACACACACACACACACACACACGCACCGTTTGATGTTTCTCCCTCACGTTGATGTTTCTCTCTCCCCCACTCTCCTATCACTCTCTATCTCCCATCCTATCTGTATTAAAAAAAAATCAATAAGTATATCTTCGGGTGAGGTATTTAAAAAAAGCACATTTAAAATTTTTTAATTACAAAAGTAAAATTAAATACATATCATAAAAAAGGGAAACAGCTTACTGGTACACATAGCAGAGTGTAGGACTCAGGCGGAAGGGAACAACTGAGCATGCCCAATGACGGAACGTGGAGCAGCCAACTGCGGCTGCGCTGGGCCACCTTGCTGCAGGCGGGAAATCGTCCTCGGCAGCCATCTTGGAAGACGTTCCAGACTCCGGAGCCTGGCCTCACCCACTCTCTCCGGCCTCCGTGACCACTGACTCCGCCCGCCTCCAGGCGCCAGGTCAGCCTCACGGACCGGTAAGGGTAGCGGAAGGTCCTCGCGATGGCATTGCGGGTCCCGTCCTCCGGACCGAGCCTCGCCACCGCTTCACTCCGCGGTGCCTTCTCTCGGCCGGGCCTGGACAGAGGAGGGGGAGGGGCGGCCCGGAGAAACGGGGGGCCTCTACATTGCTCAGGAGGGCGGGTCTCGGCTGTGCCCCCAGGATGCGGGCGGTCATCGCACTGAGGGGTCTGTGAGGGCCCTGGCAGGTTGCTTTGGGCAGAGGAAACTAAACCGCCGTCCGTCGTCCGGAGCCGCCATGACTGCTCCTCCTCCGGGAAGCCGGACCCCCGCAGCCTGAGCAGCCCCCAAGGCAGACCGGCCCTCGGGGGCTCCGCCAGAGGGGAGCCGCCCCACAGGGGCTCCTGTCCGGCCTCCTGGGGCCGAGCGGCAGCTGTTTCCTCCCGTCCCGGCTCCATAGTGGAGTGGTGACCATGTCCACGCAGAGGCCTTGGTACTGGGGTCCGGTGCGCGGTCCGGGTGGGACGCTCAGGCCACCTAGCAGGGCCCATATCTCCAGCTCGCCCTGCCCCACAGTCACTGCCACGTCACTGACTATTCCGGTGCGGTGCCTTCGCCCGTGGCTGCTCAGTCCGTCCTTCTCCTCCTCCTCCTCCTCCCACCCCCCTCCCGCTGGCCACCACGGTGTGTTCTCCGGGCCCACGAGGCCGCTTCTGGTCTTGGTCACTGCTGTGTTCTCTGCAGCTCGCGTGCCCGTGAGAGCATGTGGCTCTGTCCTCCCGGGACTAAGCTCGCTCTGCACGATCCCTCTACGTCTGTCCTGCGGTCCCAAACGGCGAGGTTTCCTTCCTTTGTGGCCGAGTCCGTCCGCGGCAGACGGGCGCCCTGTGCTTCATCCACCGTCTATTGATGGGCACGCGGGGGAGAGCGGCCGTCCTCTTGGCCTGGGAAACCCTCCCGAGGGACCCCCAGTGCCCTCACTCAGGGGAGCACGGGGCCGCTACCCTGAGCCCCCCCCCCCCTGCTCGGCAGGGTGATGTACATGTAAATGGTCCTGTGGTCTCAGAGAGTCCAGCTCTCCTGGCCCTCACGATTTCCAAAGGACCTGGGACTGGCCTCCAACTCACTCCCAGGAGCAGTCTTCATTTACTTTCAGCAGGAAAACCCCACCTCCCTTTGCCTCAGTGTCCACACCACGTGATCCCTGGACTTCCCTCCCACACCTTCTGGTGCAAAACACACCCTCAGGAACACAGCGCCCTCAGTTGCTGCCTACACAGCAGGGGCTTGTTATCTTTCCTTCAGGAAGCACATTCCAGACAAACCACCGACCAGCAACAGAGACCAAGCCCCCTCCAAGCCGCGGATCCTTGGATCATGCCCCCAGGAAACCTGTCCTCCCCACCAGTTCCTCTCCCAGAGCCCTCGGCCCTTTTCTCTTCTGACCACCCCATGTCCTCCCTCAGGGACCAATAAGGCAGGACGGAGGACAGAGAATATATTTTTATTGCTCACCCTATTACGGATGTCCCACATTTCTCCCACTATGTCCCCCTCCACCCAGTCCCCCCCTCTCTGCTCCCTTGGCCTTCACCACACTGATGCCCATGACCATGTGCTATGCATGTATGTTCCCTGGTTACTCTCTTCACCTTCTTTATCCAGTCCCAAGCCTCCCACCTCCCCTCTGGCCTTTGTCAGTATTTTCCATGTATCCATGCCTCTGGTTCTATGTTGTTCATCAGTTTATTTTGGACATTAGATTCCACATGTAAGTGAGATCATGTGGAATTTCTCTTTCTCTGACTGTCCTAATTTGCTTACCATAATAATCACCAGGTCCATCCATGCTGTTGAATAGGATAAGAGTTCCTTCCTTTTTACAGACATGAAGTTTTTTACTGTGTAAATGTACCACAGCATTTTTATCCACTCATCTACTGATGGGCCCTTAGGCTGTTTCCCCATATTGGCTATGGTGCTATAAATACAGGGGTGCAAATATTCCTTCTGATTGGTGTTTCTGGGTTCGTAGGATATATTCCAAGAAGGTGGATCACTGGGTCAAATGGCAGCTTCACTTTTAAGGTTTTGAGGAAACTCCACACTGTTCTCCACAGTGGTTGTACCTGTCTGCATTCCCTCCAGCAGTGCACCAGGGTTCCCTTTTCTCCATATCCTCGCCAGCACTTGTTTGTTGTGTTACTGATGGTAGCCATTCTGGCAGGAGTGCGGTTATAGGTCATTGTAACAAAAGCAGAATCTTAATTCCAGGACACTCTGAGTTTGACCCTGCCTCAGGGCTTCATCCCCACAGGACCTTGGGCTGGGTGACCTCAGAGACTCCATTGTATCCCTTCAAGATCACAGCACGCCCAGAGGCATGAGCAGAGACGGCTCCTTGGATAACAACCCCATGGAGGACTCCCAGGATTCAGAGGAGACATGCCAGGTGAGGAGCCTGGGGCGTATCAAGAAGTGATTGGGCACAGAGCAGGGTGACTACATTTCTGAGGACATGAGGTCAGAGGCAGTGAGGACAGCGAGCAGCGTTCCAGGTTGGGGGGAGATTCCGAACCTCAGGAGCTTCCCACCCTCAAGCAGAACTTGCCTAGAATCCCTGAAGAAAACAAGGCCTTTGAACAACAAATACATACCTATCAACAAGTGAATCTAAAAGTCAAGTGAATTAAAAATCTGAAGAACAGAATAAACTGGTGAACATAATAGAACCAGGGGCATAGAATTGGAGTGGATTGATAATTCTCAGGGGAAAAGGGATGTCTGTGCGGGGGGTACGGGAAGAGACTGGACAAAATCATACACCTATGGATGAGGACAGTTGGGGGGAGGTAAGGGCAGAGGGGGGAGGGAACCGGGTGGAGGGGAGATAGGGGGGGAAAAAGGAGAAACAATTGTAATAATCTGAACAATAAAGATTTATTAAATTTTTTTAAAAAAAGAAAGAAAACAAGGCCTTTGACCTTGGCTGCACTTGGTGACTCTCAGTCCATTCTGGAAGGTGGGAGGAGAGCCCACCAGCAGCATGGAACACCTGCTGCATGCAGGGCAGAGGCTGAGCCTTGTTACCCTTGTTCTCTCAGTTCCCTGTGACATCAACCAGGAGGAACTCTTAGCTCCAGTGTCCAGGTCCAACACAGGTTCTGCAGCGCAGAAAGAGGGCAGGCTAAAGGGCAAACATTTTCATCTGGGCAGCTGCAGGGATTCATTTATTTCTTCTTTTCCTAGCAATTCGAAGAGGTTCGCAAATGCTTCACTGAAGAAGAGTGGACAAAAATGGAAACTGCAGATAAACTAATGTATGTGTACATGAAGAAAAGATACGACTTCATGACTGCTCTAGGTAACAATAGACTGACCTGGGTACACAAGACCATCCCTCTTGCCCTTTACATATCATGGCTTCTTCTTAGGTTCAACAAAATCTGTCCAATTTCATTTGTGCAGGGAGAAATCCCTGAGCAGCTTCAGAACCTTCTTTTCTATTGTATCCTGAACAGGGCTCAAGGTCAGGAGTGGCCACAGAGATGCTCAGACCTGGACCCTGCATTTTCACTCCCACTGGCCCTTGTTCCACCTGCACCTCAAGACCATTCCTGTCCCTGCTGTCTCCCTTCATCCACCCTCCTCAGGTTGTCTCTTCAGCAACAAATATTTTGCTTCTCCTAGGTCTCATGGCCGTCAGCCCAAATAGCTTGTATCCGAATAACAGAACCCCAAAATCTCCTGACCATGGTTTAGAAGAAACTCAGAACCCTGGGAATAATGGTGAGTGACAGGAAAGTCGTGGAAATTATCGCTGAAGCCCAGTTTATTGGGGTCCAGCTGCTCAGAAACGATTCTCAGGGGGAATCACTGGCGAGTAAAGAAAGTTGGATGCAGAAGGTGAAGTACAGTCAGTTCAGTGGTGATTTGTAGAAAATCCTAAAACATGCAAAAGAACAACATATGTTTTTATAGATAATAGGTCACTGGGAAATGTATAAAAACCTGAATGTGAATAAAACTCATCAAATTCAGGAGTCAAGAAGTGCAGAAAGAGGAACAGCAGGAATCGGTGAGGGCTGCATGGATGCCGTCAGCTGTGACGTGTTCCCCGTGTTTTGTTGTGTTTTAGATGAAGGATCTCAGAACCATGTAAAGCAGATGTGCAATCACGTTGTCATCTGACTAGGCCCGGTGGAGATGGGCACATGTTTCTCATAAAGTCCTCAATGGTTTTCTGGAGTTTGAAACATTTCTTTATTTAAAGGAGTTAATATTCTTCTATTCTTGCTGCACAGCCTCATGAGCCACAGGAAATATTTTTAAATATATTTTATTGATTTTGTACAGAGAGGAAGGGAGAAGGATAGAGAGTTAGAAACATCGATGAGAGAGAAACATCTATCAGCTGCCTTCTGCACACTCCCTACTGGGTATGTGCCCACAAGCAAGGTACATGCCCTTGACCGGAATTGAACCCACGACCCTTGAGCCCTTAGGCCAACACTCTGGGCACTGAGCCAATCCGGTCAGGGCCACAGGAAATTTTTTATTAAAGTCTAAATCCTCCAAAAACACCCCAAGACAATTTTAGAACAGCATTGGGATAGCTTAAAATAAACATCTTAAGAGACAAAATGACTAAGGTGTTTTGTAATGACACTAACCTGTTTTTCTGAGCTTTACCAAACAACATGGTCTTCTCAGTCCTAACTGAACCTGATTCTATAAATTGACTTTGGGAGAGCGTTCGAGATAGCAATGCCACACACACACACTGAGGTTTCCTAGTGGTCAGTGAGCAGCGGCCCCACGGGGTGAAAGAAGCCACAGATTCAAAAAATCTGAACCTAGTGAGAAGTGTGCTTATTCACTGTGAAGAGGGTGGGTATGTTCACTTGCTCTTCTGCTTGGACAGCATCGTTGCAAGAAGACAGGGTCAGAACGCTCCCACTGTCTCCAATAGACCTACGACTCCCAGCTCCACAGGCCCTGTTCCACACGCTCCCAAAATCAATGCCGGGGCTGAAAACCCAGTACACAGTTTTTGCCATTAGAGGAGGCTTTTTATACTGAAAGCCTTGCAGAACCGCTGCGCTAAATCATATCTGGTTCATCACACAGTGAACGACTTCATTCGGGTATAATTGACGTACTATAAAATTCACCCGTTTTGAGTCTACCGTGGTTTCTAGTTGCCACACATCGTTCAGGGGATACAGTTCAAGTTCCCAACAAATCAATTTAATTCTTTGGGGAAAATGTAAGAAGTGTGTCTTGGAATAGAATGAAACAGTGTTGGAGTTTATTTCCAGTTTTATAAACCATCAGAAAGAATGTTATGAATTAATCCTATGCTCAAACGTACAATCTATAGTAAAGATAATTCAGACACCAGTCCCACAATAACCCCTTGATGGTGAGTGGATTCATACCCTCTGCTGCAGATTTCCCTGGTACTTCAGGAGCCTCCCCGGATTTGGGGGACCTTTACCAGCACAGATCATCTCTACTTTATCACCTCCTTATGAACGAAAGTCCTCAGGAGGCTTACAACGACGAACAGAAAAAAGACCTGAAGGTATCTCCCAGTTCTGAAGGTCCATTACTTCCTGCACGGATGTAAATATGGGAGGAGTAGAATAGTGTGACGGCCGGTAACGTCTTTAATATTCATAGTGATACCGAATATTTTTCCATTTTTTATTAAGGTATTATATGTGTACATATCTTACCATTGCACCCCCCCCCCAGCCAACTCCCATACATGTCGTCATCCCCCAGTGTTTTGCGTCCATTGGTTATGCTTATATGCATGCATGCAAGTCCTTTGGTTGATCTCTTATCTCCCCCACCTGTCCCTAAACTTCCCACTGTAATTTGACAGTCGGTTTGATGCTTTACTGCCTCTGTATCTATCTTTTTGTTCATCAGTTTATAATGTTCTATATTGCCCACAAATGAGTGAGATCATGCGGTATTTTTCTTTCATTGTCTGGCTTACTTCACTAAGCATAATGCTCTCCAATTCCATCCAGGTTGCTTCAAATGGTAAGAATTCCTTCTTTTTATGACAGCATAGTATTCCATTGTGTAGATGTACCATGGTTTTCTGATCCAGTCATCTGTTGACGGGCACCTAGGCTGTTTCCAAATCTTAGCTATTGTAAATTGTGCTGCTATGAACATAGGGGTGCATATATCCTTTCTGATTGGTGTTTCTAGTTTCTTAGGATATATTTCTAGGAGTGGGATTACTGGGTCAAATGGGAGTTCCATTTTTAGTTTTGTGAGGAAACTCCATACTGTTCTCCACAGTGGCTGCACCAGTCTGCATTCCCACCAGCAGTGCACGAGGGTTCCTTTTTCTCCGGATCCTCGCCAACACTTGTCGTTTCTTGATTTGTTGATGATAGCCATTCTGACAGGTGTGAGATGGTACCGCATTGTCGTTTTGATTTGCATCTCTCGGATAATTAGTGACTTTGAGCATGTTTTCATGTGTCTCTTGGCCTTCCTTCTGTCTTCTTTTGAAAAGATTCTATTTAGGTCCGTTGCCCATTTTTTTATGGGATCATTTATCTTCCTTTTATTAAGCTGTATATGCTGCCTGTAGATGCTGGAGATTAAACATTTATCAGTGATAACATTTGCAAATATGTTCTCCCATACAGTGGGCTTTCTTCTTGTTTTGTTGATGGTTTCTTTTGCTGTGCAAAAGCTTTTTATTTTGATGTAGTCCCATTTGTTTATTTTCTCTTTAGCTTCCATTGCCCTAGGGGCAGTGTCAGTGAAGAAGTTCTTTCGGCATATGTCTGAGATTTTGCTAACTATGTATTCCTCTAGTATTTTTATGGTTTCCCGTCTTATGTTTAAGTCTTATATCCATTTTGAGTTTATTTTTGTGTATGGTGTAAGTTGGTGATCTAGTTTTATTTTTTTGCTTGTATCTGTCCAATTTTCCCAACACCATTTATTGAAGAGACTCTCTTGACTCCATTGTATGTTCATGCCTCCTTTGTCAAATATTAATTGAGCATAGTGGTTTGGGTCAATGTCTGGATTCTCTATTCTATTCCCTTGTTCTATTTGTCTGTTCTTGTGCCAGTACCATGCTGTTTTGAGAACAATGGCTCTAATACAGCTTGAAATCTGGTATTGAGATCCCTCCTACTTTATTGTTCTTTCTCAGGATTGCTGTGGCTATTCGGGTTTTTTTTTTCCAGATGAATTTTTGGAGAGTTCTTTCTAGGTCTGTGAAATATGCCGTTGGTATTTTAATGGGGAGTGCATTGAATCTATAGATTGCTTTGTGTAGTATGGACATTTTAATGATGTTGATTCTACCAATCCATGAACATGGTATGTTCTTCCATCTGTTTACGTCTTCCTCTATCTCTTTTTTCAGTGTCCTGTAGTTTTCCGCATATAGGTCTTTTACCTCCTTAGTTAAGTTTATTGCTAGGTATCTTAATTTTTTTGGTGCAATAGTAAATGGGATTGCTTTTTTAGTCTCTCTTCCTGTAAGTTCAGTGTTGGTGTATAGAAAAGCCATAGATTTCTTGGAGTTAATTTTGTATCCTACTACATTGCCGAGTTCATTTATTAAGTCTATTAGTTTTTTGATGGAGTCTTTCAGGTTTTTTATGTACAATATCATGTCATCTGCAAATAAGGACAGCTTTAGTTCTTCTTTTACAATTTGGATGCCTTTTATTTCTTCTTCTTGTCTAATTGCAATAGCTAATACTTTCAGTACTGTGTCATACAGGAGTGGTGAGAGTGGGCATCCCTGTCTTGTTCCTGTTCTTAGGGGAAATGTTTTTAGTTTTTGTCCATTGAGTATGATGTTTGCTGTGGGTTTATCATATATCGCTTTTATTATGTTGAGGTATGAGCCTTCTATTCCCACCTTGTTGAGAGTTTTTATCAAAAAAGGGTGTTGGATTTTGTCAAATGCTTTTTCTGCATCAATTGATATGACTATGTGTTTTTTATCTCTCAATTTGTTTATGTGATGTATCACGTTTATTGATTTGTGGATATTGTACTATCCTTGCATTCATGGGATAAATCCTACTTGGTCATGGTGTATGGTCTTTCTGATGTATTGTTGGATCCGATTTGCTAGAATTTTATTGAGGATTTTGGCATCTATGTTCATGAGGGATATTGTCCTGTAATTCTCTTTCATTGTGTTGTCTTTATCTGGGTTTGGTATTAGGGTGATGCTGGCTTCATAGAAGGACCTTGGAAGTGTTTCTTGCTCTTGAATATTTTGGAATCGACTAAGGAGGATATGCTTTAGTTCTTCCTTGAATTTTTGGTAAAACTCCCCTGTGAAGCAATATGGCCCCGGGCTTTTGTTTGCCAGAAGCTTTTTGATAACTGCTTCAATTTCTTCCATAGTTATTGGCCTATTGAGCTGTTTAGATTCTTCCTGATTGAGTTTTGGAAGGTTATATTTTTCTAGGAATATGTCCATTTCTTCCAGGTTGTCCAGTTTGTTGGAATAGAGTTGTTTGTAGTATTTTTTTAACAATCCTTTTATTTCGGTGGAGTCTGTTGTTATTTCTCCTCTTTCATTTCTGATTTTGTTTGAGTCCTCTCTCTTTGCTTCTTGGTGAGCCTCGCTAGAGGTTCATCAATCTTGTTTATCCTTTCAAAGAACCAGATCTTGGTTTTGTTTATCTTTTGTATTGTTTCTTTGGTCTCTATGTCGTTTATCTTCGCTCTGATCTTTATGATTTCCTTCCTTCTGCTTACACTGGGCTTTTCTTGTTGCTCTCTTTCTAACCCTTTGAGTTGTAGGGTTAGGTAATTTATTACCATTGTTTCTTGTTTTTTTTTGGAGTAGGCTGGTAGAGCTATGAACTTCTCTCTCAAGACTGCAATCCATAGATTTTGGATTGTTGTGTTTTCATTGTAGTTTGTTGCCATGATGTTTTTTATTTCTTCCTTGATCTCTCCGGTAACCCAGTCATTGTTTAATAGCATGCTGTTTAGTCTCAATGTGTTTGATTTTTTTGGATTGTTTTTATTGTAGTTGATTTCCAGTTTTGTTTTTTGTTTTTTGGGGGTTTGTTATATATTTTTATTGATTACAGATGGGAAGGAGAGGGAGAGGGAGAGAGAGATAGAAACATCAATGATGAGACAGAATCATTGATCGGCGGCCTCTTGCACGCCCCTTACTCAGTATTGAGCCTGCAACCCAGGCATGTGCCCTTGACCGGAATCAAACCAGGAACGTTTCAGTCTGCAGGCCAGTGCTCTATCCACTGAGCCAAACCAGCTAGGGCTGATTTCCAGTTTTATGGCACTGTGATCTCAGAAGATGCTTGATATGATTTCTATCTTCTTGAATTTGAAGAGACTTTGCCTATGACCCAACATATGGTGTATCTTTGAAAATGACCCATGTGCACTTGAGAAGAATGTATATTCTGGGGCTTTAGGGTGATATGTTCTGAAGATGTCAATTAATTCCATCTGGTCTAATGAGTCATTTAGGATTAATGTTTCTTTGCTGATTTTTTGTTTAGAGGATTTGTCCAATGGTGATAGTGGGGTATTAAAGTCTCCTACTATGATTGTATTGCTGTCAATCTCTCCCTTGATATCCTCCAGGAGTTTTTTTATGTATTTGGGTGCTCCTATATTGGGTGCGTATATGTTTACCAGAGTTATTTCTTCTTGTTGGATTGCTCCCTTTAGTATTATGAAGTGGCCTTCCTTATCTCTTGTTATGTCCTTCACTTTGAGATCTAATTTGTCAGCTGTAAGTATTGCTACCCCAGCTTTTTTTTTTCATTTCCATTTGCCTGAAAAACCTTTTTCCATCCCTTCACCCTCAGTCTGTGTTCGTCTTTTTTTCTGAGGTGTGTTTCTTGTAGACAGCAGATATATGGGTCTTGTTTTCTTATCCAGTCCATTACCCTATGTCTTTTGATTGGGGCATTTAATCCATTTACATTTAAAGTTATTATTGATAGGTACTTATTTGTTGCCATTTTTATTCTTTACCCCTATGTTCCTTCTTCGCTTCCTATTTCTTTTTTTTTTTTTTACAACAGACCCTTTAGCATTTCTTGCATTGCTGGTTTGGTGGTAATAAATTTCCTTAGACCTTTTTTGTCTGTGAAGCTCCTGATTTCACCTTCAATTTGGATTGATAGCCTTACTGTGTACAGTATTCTTGGATTGAGACCCTTCCTTTGCATGACTTTGTATATTTCATTCCATTCCCTTCTGTCCTGATGAGTTTCTGTTGAGAAATCAGTTGCTAGTCTGATGGCGGTTCCGTTGTATGTAACTTGCTGTATCTCTCTGGCCACTTTTAAGATTCTTACTTTGTCGTTGGTGTTTGCCAACTTAATTATAATGTGCCTTGGCATCTGTCTTTTGGGATTCATTTTTTTGGGGGACTCTGTGAGCTTCTTGGATTTGTGTGGGTTTTTTCTTCCCTATATCAGGGAAGTTTTCTGTCATTATTTCTTCAAACAGGATTTCTATTCCTTGCTCAGTTTCCTCTCCTTCTGGAACCCCTATTATGCGGATGTTTTGTTTTGTGTTGTCCCAAAGTTCCCTTAGGCTCTCCTCCTGCTTTTTAATTTTTTTTCTAGAAGCTGTTCTACTTGGGTATTTTGTCCTACCTTGTCTTCTCGCTCACTGATGTGGTCCTCTGCTTCTTCTAGTCTACTCTTGATGCTTTCTATTGAGTTCGTTACAGCAGCGATGTCATTCTTCATTTCCTCTTGGTTCTTACTCATATTGTTGAATTTGTCTTCCATTCTTTTCAGCCACCTTATGACCATTTCTCTGAATTCTATCTCTGACAGGTTGCTTGCCTCCATTTCATTTATTTCCTTTTCTTGTGATGCCTGCTTTTCTTTCATATGCGGGCTTTTTCTTTGTCTCCCCATGGTCTCTCTTCTCCGGATATCTGGTTATGTAGTTCTCTCTCTCCTTATCCCAGGCAAAATCTGACCTTTCCATGGTGGAGTGTAGAGCTCCTCCGAATCTGCGTATTTGCGCCAATTGCGGACCACTGTTCTGGGGATCGCAGCTGTTCGGTGGGTGCCGCAGTTGTAGATTTTCAGGCTTCCGATAACATCCACTTTCCCCTTCAAGATGGCGAGGTCTCCATGTCTGAGCCAGTGGCTCTGGGAGGGAACTCAGCAGCAGTGGGGTTGTCCCAATCAGGGGAACCCCGTCCAGCAGTCCCCCACCTTCTCCTGGAGTGTAGCTGTCCTTTAACTCACCAACAAACACTCCTCGTGCGACCCTCAGCTGCTCTTTCTTTCTGCTCCGGGACAAGGCTCGGGACACATCTGTCTATTCCACCACCATTTATTTGGAGATGATGCCAAATATTATGTGAAGCACTTTAGATGGATTAATTTACTTAAGTCATAAGAATCCATTTATGACTAGTGTTACTGTTATTATATACAAAATGTGTGGATATTAATAACAAGAATAGCACATAATAATGGTAATAATGAAGAGGCTGGGTTGCAGAAATGCTACATAATTTTCTGGAGACCACAGAGGCAGTGTCACTAGTACAATCCAAAGCCCCAGCCCATTCCTAAGCTCCTAAAGCTTTTCATATGTTTATGAAGTTCAGGTTCTCTTCATAGGGGTTTTATGCATGCCACGGCCCCAACCCCACCCTACCCTCCACTGCCCCTGTGCTGCTGATCCTTCCATTTAACACATTCACTCTCACAACAGGAAGTACCAGCCCTCTTTCCTGTCACAGGGCCACTCTCTATATCTGAGGAGCCCCTTAGACTCTGAGTCCCTCTCTACCATGAGCTCCTTCAGGCCTTATCTGGGCCTGAGGCAACTCTGAAGGCACCTAAATTTTTATTGAATACTTGATTCCACAATTGCAGATCAAGCTAGTTGAGATGGTAGAGGGATCTAAGGGTTGGTTGCTAGTGTTGAGACAGTTGAGAACAGAATTGAAAGATCACAAGAGAAAGAGTTCATTTCCATTCATTGCACACAAACCACTTTTACTTCCCTTGTTTATATTTCTTGTTCACTCTTTCCGAAGGAAGGAGCCCAATGAAAAGTACATTAAAGCTGAGGGCCATGACACCACCGAACACCAGTAGAGTTGATGTGGGAACCATCTCGCTAATTCTGCTATACTAACAAATGGTGGTGCCAGGGTGGGACAGTAGGTCACATCTGGCACTACTTTCTTGTCTGTGTATCATAATTTCGGTCACATTCCTTTCCTTCCCCCGCCCCCATATTAACCGCCCCACACCATTTTCAAGCTGTATTTTGTCCCCTCCAAACACTTTTTAAAATTTTACCTTTATTGTAAAACTATTACAGATGCCCCACCTTTCCCCCACAATGAACCCTCCATCCTAATACCACCTCCCCAGGCCTTCATCACACTATTGTCTATGCATAAGTGCATGTAAGATCTCCTTTAATCTCTGCTCACCCCCCTTCCTGCTGGGATTCCTCAGTCTGTGCCATGCTTCCATGTCTCTGGACCTATTTTGTGAGTCAATTTATTTTCTTCACTAGATTCCACATATAAGGGAGATTATGTGATACTTGTCTTTCTCAGACTGGTTTATTTTGCTTAGCATAATACTCTCCAGGTCCCTCCATGCAGTCTCAAAGGGTAAGAGATTCTTTTTTTTACAGTTGCATAATATTCCATTGTGTAAATGTACCACTGATTTTTTTTTTATCCACTCACCTACTGATGAGCACTTTGGCTGTTTCCAGATCTCATCTATTGTAAATAATATACAATATTTGTAATAGATAAGATCTGGAAACAGCCCAAGTGCCCATCAGTAGATGAGTGGATAAAGAAATCCATACTGGATGAAAAAAATCCAAACTCCTTACTGTTTTTCATAGTGTCTGCACCCATCTGCATTCCAACCAGCTGCATACTAGGGTTTCCTTTTCTCCACATCCTCACTAACACTTGCTGTTTATTGATTTCTTTGATGGTAGCCATTCTGGCAAGTGTGAGTTGAAACATCATTGTCGTTTTAATTTGCGTCCCTCTAAAGATTAGTGACTGAGAATTTTTTCATGTCTCTTGGCCATCTGTATGTCCTCTATGGAGAAATGTCTCTTTATGTACTTTGCCAATTTTTTAAAATATGTTTTATTGATTTCAGAGAGGAAGGGAGATGGAGAAAGAGATAGAAACATTAATGATGAGAGAGAATCATTGATCAGGTGCCTCCTGCACACCGCACAATGGGGATTGAGCCCGAAACCTGGGTATGTGCCTTACTGGGAATAAAACCTTGACATTCTGGTTCATAGTTCGACACTCAACCACTCCGGTTGGGTTCCTTTTTAAATTGTATTGTTTGTCTTCCTTTTGTTAACTTGTATGGGTTCTTTATATATTTTAGAAATTAAGCCCTTATCAGATAGACATATTGGGAAATATGTATGTGTATAGGTTGATGGTTTGCTTTGATGTGAAAAAACTACATTTACTATCCCAGCAGGTGTCTATCCTTTATATATGGTCATGTATATTGGATAGAAGCTTTTCAATGCTTTCATAGCCTCGTGGGGTTTTAAAATGCTATTGTTCCAAAAATGTTCTTTATACCACACTCACGCTTACATGGAGACTTCTGCTATTTGCCAGCGCATTGGTCTGGAAATAGCAGGAATCCAAGTGTGTTAGTCCTCAAAACACCCTCATTTAGGCCATTTCTTTTCCTTCTAATTGCCCAGGTTCCTCACCATTGAGGTACCGGTCATAAAAATCCCCAGAGTTGTAGAGAATGTTCATTAAAATACCGCACGTGAAGACACTATACTCTTTAAGCACAAGAGAAATGCCTCTGATTGTATTTGTACGTGACCTTCACATGATAAAGGTGGACCCCGTGGAAGAAGTACCACCAGTAACACCAGCCTCAGAGCCAACTCCGAAACAACTCTGCTCCCCAGGAAGAGGGAAGGCCTCTCGTCAGCTGAGGAAGAAGCCTGGTAAGGGGCGGGTGGGGAAACAACTCCTCTGGCTTCACTGGTATGGGAGCTGGGTCCTGAACAGGCCTACGTCCAGATTGGACTTTGCAGCTTGTTCCGCTCCCACTGAGACCTCAGAACAGGACTTCCAAAGTCACAGGTTGAATTATCATGGGCATAAAATTTTGTTGCTGTGGGCAAGTCATCCAATTCCCTGAACTCCAGATTCTTATCTCATAAAATGGAAATAAAGAATCAAATCTCATTAATTGTTTGAAAACATTAAATGAAATCTATAAGACTTACAACATGAAAGGTGCTCAATGTCTTCCTCAAAGTTGTATCCACCACCCTCAGCTCAATGTCTGACATAAAATATGTCCTTAACAATATGTGCTGAAAGATCGAAATGAATGTTCTGATAAGTAAAGAAGTTGGGAATCTAACCCATTGGAGGGCCCAGGAGCTGAAACTCAACCTGGCATTTGTTGTGTACTGGTACGGTTCTACCATCTCAATATCGCTGAGCTAGAGGATGTAGACAACAGACCAAGTACAAGGCTCTTGGGCCATTGGCAGGGAGGAGAAACCTTCTTATATGACAAAATAAGGGCCAACAATGCTTCCTCCACATTAACGAATAACTCTGTATCCCAGAATCCAGGAAAGAAGAGACTAATAACTGGCTTGGCAGGCTGAGGGAAAGAAAGAACTATGTTGTGTACAGAGAGATCAGTGACCCAGAGGAAGATGACTAAGTACGTAAGTGGCCTTTCCTTCCAGCTCACACCACTGCAAAACACACTGTTCTCATAGTCTCACCTTGTCATTCCTTCCCAAAATCATTCCTTTGCCAAGACCCTTGGAGTGCAGCATTGACACTAAATGACCAGGCCTCCCTCCCTCCTTTTACTCCCTGCCCTGTGGAGCCAGGGATCTCCCTACCCAGGATGCCCTGGGCCTCCCCTCTGGTCAGCTCCTGAACTATAGGCCTCAGCTGCCTCTAGCCTAGGAACTCATACAACAGGTGAGAGTCCCTGTGGCATGAGCAGAAGATTCACTTTGAGCAGCGGTGGGCGGTGCGTGCACAGCATGAGGTGGGGAGGAATCTGAGTGCTCAGGGTCCTGCAGTCAGATGAGGGGTTGGGTATTAATGATCAGGCAAGGGAGGCTCACTGCCACTTATTTTCCTTCTCTCTCCTTGTCTCCACCTCAGAGATATAACAACTGCCCATGAAAAGAAACAGAACCTGGTGGCCCTCATGACCATGGGAACAACTGTGAACTACTGGCCATCAGGGGTACAGCAATTAAAATAAAAGTTCACAGTAGTTTAAAGTTTGTTTCTTTTTCTTTTAATAAAACTTTATTGTTCAGATTATTACAGTTGTTCCTCTTTTTTCCCCCCATAGCTCCCCTCCACCCGGTTCCCACCCCACCCTCTACACTTACAGGCCCCCCCCATTATCCTCATCCATAGGTGTACTATTTTTGTCCAGTCTCTTCCTGCACTCTCACACTCCTTTCCCCCAGAGAATGGTCAGTCCACTCCCTTTCTATGCCCCTGATTCTATTATATTCACCAGTTTGTTCTGTTCGTCAGATTTTTTATTCACTTGATTTTTAGATTCACTTGTTGATAGATATGTATTTGTTGTTCATAATTTTTATATTTACCTTTTTCTTCCTCTTCCTCTTCTTAATGAATACCTTTCAGCATTCCATATAATACTGGTTTGGCAGTGATGAACTCCTTTAGCTTATTCTTATCTGTGAAGCTCTTTATCTGACTTTCAATTATGAATGATAGCTTTGCTGGGTAGAGTAATCTTGGTTATAGGTTCTTGCTATTCATCACATTGCATATTTCTTGCCAGTCCCTTCTGGCCTGTATAGTTTCTGTTGAGAGATCAGCTGGCAATCGTATGGGTGCTCCCTTGTAGGTAACTAACTGTTTTTCTCCTACTGCTTTCAAGATTCTCTCTTTATATTTTGCCCTTGGCATTTTAATTAGATGTATCTTTGTGTGGTCCTCTTTGGATTACTTTTGTTTGGGGTTCTCTGCGCTTCCTGGACTTGTAAGTCTATTTCTTTCACCAGGTGGGGCAAGTTTTCTATCAGTATTTATTCAAATAGGTTTTTAGTACCTTGCTCTCTCTCTTCTTCTGGCATCCCCATAATTCGGATATTGGTACGCTTAAAGTTGTCCCAGAGGCTCCTTACACTATCTTCAAATTTTTTTTTGTTTTCTGGTTGGGTGTTTTTTGCTTCTTTGTATTTCAGATCTTTAACTTGATTCTTGCGATACTCTAGTCTGCTGTTGGTCCTCTGTATATTATTTTTTATTTCAGTCAATGTATGCTTAATTTCTAGTTGGTCCTTTTTCATGTCCTTGAGGGTCTCACTAAATTTATCAGCCTTTTCTAGAAAATTCTTGAAAAACTTTATAACCATGGTTTTGAACTCTATATCCAGTCATTTGCTTTCCTCCACTTCTTTTATTTGTGACCTGTTTCTTTGTCTCCGCATTTTGGCTGCTTCCCTGAGTTGATAGAGTGGCTTTGTGTGCTAGGTGTCCTATAGAGCCCAGTGGCTCAACCTCCTCAGTTACCTGAGGTGGACACTCTTGGTGCACCCCTTTGTGGTCTGTGTGCACTCTCTTGTTATAGTTAAGCCTTGATTGTTGTTGGTATCACTGGGAGGAATTGACCTCCAGGCCAATTGGCTGTGAGGATCAGCTGTGTCTAAACTGTGAGAACTTCTGTGTTGGAGACACCCATATGAGACAAGACTTGCAAAAGCCTCTGTGCTCAGCTTGGATGGGCAGAGTCTCAGGGCAGAGCAGACAGCAATGGCTTCCCGTCAGCCCTGTCCTAAGAGGCCCGTGGGTCTCAGTGTCCCTTGGTAATCGCTGCAAGCACCTCTGAGAGAAAGTCGCCCTTGAGTTCACCCACTGCCAGACAGTCCAGTTTCTCCCCAAATGAGTCTGGGTCCCCAGAGTCTCGCCCAGAACTGGAGTTCAGAGCCATCGGGAGATTTTTTTCTCCCTCCTGATTCAGAAAGCCAGCCGTGTACCCAGTTGTCAGGCCTCTCCACAGGCGCTCCTCTATACTTCTGCATTCCGCAGCTCCTCTGAGTCTCAGTGTGCTTTTCTCTTTCCTGACAGTCCAATTTCTCCCCATATGAGTCTGGGTCCCCAGAGTCTTGCCCAGAACTGGAGTTCAGAGCAGTCGGGAGCTTTTGTCTCTCTCCCAATTGAGAAAGCCAGCCACGTACTCAGTTGCCAGCCTTCTCCGCGCGCGCGCCTCCATTTCTCTGCCTTCTGCACCTCCTCTGAATCTCAGTGTGCTTTTCTCTTTCCTTCTACTTGTAGAATTTCCACTCAGCCAGCCTTCCTATGGTTCTGGATATTGTCCGGTTTGTCATTTAGTTGTAGTTTAGAAATTGTTGTGCGAGGCAACAGTATAAGTATTTACCTATGCCGCCATCTTGGTTTCTCCCAAAGTTTGTTTCTTAATGTGTGACAAATAATCTGTTAGATGTTAGTTTTACAAGGTGTAGTAATACCTGTACTTAATGCATGTTTCTGTCCAAATCTCCATGCACTTACCTTGGGAAATAGCACTGGCAGGTGTCTGTGAACATAAGAGCACTACCCTCCCTCTCCCCAGATGTGACTTGTAAGGCATTCCAGGAGTTGGATTCCATATGCTTTTCTCTGCATTTGTACCCACACACCCAAGCATGCACACACACACACACAAACACACAAACACACAAACACACACACACACACACACACACACACACTAACAGTTTGACAACAAGCATCTTCTCTTTGCTCTTCTCTACTAAGTGTCCTGGGCATGTTCCTCTTGTTCTGTTCCCTGTTCTGCAGTTGTTCTGTGTTGCAAACCCCGACTACTCATTTACCCTGTATCAGTTACTGTTAGTTAATAAACAAAAGTTTTCTCAGTTGGTTGCTCCTCTTCTTCTTATGCACAAACCCTGTTCACATTTGTGAGTAGTTCATTTGTACACATAAACAGAAGTGGAATTGCTTCACTAGCCAGTTTTGCTAAGTGGATAGAGCATCGGCCTGCAGACCAAAGGTTCCTGGGTTTGATTCTCACAAGGGAATGTACCTTGGTTGCAGGCTCCTCCCCGGCCCAGGCCCTGGTTTTGGCTTGTGCAGGAGGCAACCAATCGATGTGTTTCCCTAACATCACTATTTTTGTCTTTTTCTTCTCTCTTCCATTTCTCTAAAAATCAACACAGAAATATCTTCGGGTTAGGATTTGTTTTTTGTTTGTTTGTTTTTAAGAAGTGGAATTGCTATTTCAAAGGTGTCATTCACTCAACAAACACGTACAGGCCCTTGACTAAGAACTGAATGCTGTCCCTGGTGCTGAGAAGACATCAGGGGGAAAAAAATTTTTTTCCACGTGAGCTTGACCTTCTTCTGGGGGATATTACCAGTTTTTACGTATTGAAACGCTTGCCTCCACTAACTGTCAGATCTCAGGCTCAGGAATTGGGAGAGTCCATTGTGGAATGTGTGGGATGAGACAAAGGTGCTCTGGATTCTGTCCCAGAACTCAGGGGAGAAGATGTGGAATCATTTTCCCATCACTAGGACCACCAGTGAAGAACATGCAGAGAGGGAGAGGCAGGGTCCTGGTGATAGTGTGGGCAGGGGAGGACACAGATGCACAGGGTGTGTGGGAGAGTGCCTGGCATACAGGCAAGGGAGACCCAGGACCCAGTGTATGCTATCACAGCCATCGAAAGGAGAGCGTGCCAGGAAGGACGGTGTGAGGGGTCAGTATATCCAAGGCAGAGGTCCTCCGGAACTAGGAGCACACTCTGGGTGGCTCAGCAGTGAGAAGGGAGTCCTGCCTGAGTCAGTGAGGATGCTGCTCCACCTCCGCCTCAGCAGAAACAAACTCTCTTTTACCCTAATATAGAGCTGCATTCCTCAAATTCAATGTTCTGATATTAGCGATTGGGTACATTCTCGTCCATGTGAAAACAGAAGAGAATCCCCAAAGTAGATCCTGAAAGATTTCATTTCTCTGCCCCCCGGGAAGATGGACCCACCAAATGGATGCCCAGCAAGGAAGACAAGTGCAGGAAAGGACGACTTGGAAACACGTTGCCGTCATGAGAGGGAATAACTTGCCTTTGGTCCCAAGGTAGATAATACTTTCCTCCTCCCCCTGCTCCATGAGGCAGATCCAGATTTTGAGATGTCAGGAGACTAGGGTTTTGCCCAAACCCAGAAATCACCCTGTACATGACTCCAAGTCCACCCCCATTAGACTTCTCTCCCCCCCCCGCGCCCAAAGTCTGATGCCCCATGTGGATGCATATGCTCTTCTGATGACGTCCTAAATGACTGTTTATACCCTCCTGTCTGTATTGTTTGTGTTCCAATTATTTTTAGTCTGGGTCTATAGCTAATCCCTATTCCTAGCAGAGAATTAGAAAATGCAGGGATGTGTGACAAAGAGCAGTACATGCATCACAAGAGGAGCCTTCTGAGCTTTCTTCACCAAGACCCACAATACAACACATTTCGCAGTGACTCTAAGCCAAATGCTCCATGAAATCATACTGACCCTTTGCACATGCGATACAGCCTGGCATTTTCTATTCTGCTCTGTGATGTGCTGTTATTCCATTGTAATTCATTAAAGACATGAAATTCTGCTCCAGTGACATACAGCATTCCATTGGCCTGTTCATGAGTTACAACCTGGGGCTTGGAAAGCCCTTCTACATGGTCCCTGTGTGTGTACCAGGTGATTCCATGCTCTGAGTCCTGTAGAGAAGGTGAAAGGAGGCCCCATGATGCTTTCTCAGGCCTGGGTTTTCTGGCAGATAAATATTGTCTATGGAATCAGGGCCTCCAGACTGGACAGTATGATGTTCAGGCTTCACAGAACCATGTTGGTCTCGCTGGACAGACCTCCCGGTCTGTCTGCCCAGTGTGAGCCCCCAACATGGCACCTTGGGGTTCTAGTTGTCCGTGTCTGGAACAGGCTCAGGGTGGTTACTCGGTTCAGTGTATAGGAACTTGTTGGTCCCACAAGAATGATCTCCAGCAGGGTGACCTGGAAGCAGTGCAGCAGCCTTACAGGTGAGACAGAGCTCCCTCCACCACTGTCCATAACCAATGGTCCTTGCAAGAACCCTTGGTCCCAGAGAGTTCCCTCAAACCCCAGAGAGCTCTCCAGGTTTCACAGATTTCTCTATGTGCTCTCTCGCTTGTTTAATAGAAGCTGGTCTAGTGTCAAAACATTGCATTTTAGGTGTAATTGCAATAAATGAAGGATATATTCCCTTTCCTTGTGAAAAGCAGCAAGATCAGCATCCTTCAACACCTCCTGGCTGGACCATCAGCTACACAAGACAGGCTTTAAGATTGCTATATTACCCTGGCTGGTTTGATTCAGTGGATAGAGCATCGGCCTTTGAATTGAAGGGTCCCGGGTTCCATTCCAATCAAGGGCACATTCCCTGGTTGCTGGCTCGTTCCCCAGTAGGGGGTATGAAAAGGCAGTGATCAATGATTCTCTTTCGTCATTGATGTTTCTATCTCTCTCTCCCTTTATCTTCCTCTCTGAAATCAATAAAATAAAATAAAACAAAAATAAAAACATGTCACAAATGAAAGAACAGAAGAAATCTCCAGAAAGAGAAATATATGTAATGGAAGCAAGTAAACTACTAGATACAGAATTCAAAACAATGCTTATAATGTTACTCAACGATCTTAATGAGTGCTTCAAGGGGCTCAAAGAGAGCTTCAAGGGACTTGGTGAGACTTTCAAGGATCTTAGTAGAAATTTCAAAGACGTTAAAAAGGACTAATCAAATATTAATCATACACTAGCTGAAATGAAGAATGATTTACAGGGAATCAACTCTAGAGTATAGGATTCTGAGAATGAAATCAACAATTTGGAATAGGAGGAAGCAAAAAAAATACCCAATCAGAAGGGCACAAAAAAAAATCCAAATTTATGAAGATAGTGCAAGGAGCCTCTGGGACAACTTCCAGTGTACCAACATTCATATTATGGGGGGTGCCAGCAGGAGAAGACAGAGAGCAAGATATTGAAAATCTATTTGAAGCAATAATGACAGAAAACATCCCCTACCTGTTGAAAAAAATAGACCTACAAGTCCAAGAAGTCCAGAGAGTCCCAAGCAAGAGGAATCCAGAGGCTCACACCAAAAGGCATCATAATTAAAATGCCAAGGGTTAAAGACAAAGAATATTAAAAGCAGCCAGAGAAAAGCACCCATACTACTGTCAACTGTTTTCTCAACAAAAACTTTGCAGGCCAAAAGGGAGTGGTAAGAAATATTCTAAGT
Source organism: Cnephaeus nilssonii (assembly GCF_951640355.1). Classification (NCBI taxonomy): domain Eukaryota; kingdom Metazoa; phylum Chordata; class Mammalia; order Chiroptera; family Vespertilionidae; genus Cnephaeus; species Cnephaeus nilssonii. The sequence goes on along the minus strand of NC_137071.1, from coordinate 127,145,029 downwards.
AATGAATAAATAGCAAGGACCTACAACCAAGGTTACTCTACCCAGCAAAGCTATCACTTAGAATTGTAGGTTAGATAAAGAGCTTCTAAGATAACAAAAAGCTAAAGGAATTCAGTACCACCAAAACAGTATTACATGAAATGTTGAAGGGTATTGTAGAAGGAGGAGGAGGAGGAGGAGGAGGAGGAGGAGGAGAAGAAATTTGACCAATAAAATGGCAATAAATACATACCTATCAACAATTGAATCTAAAAAAACGAATTAAATGAAAAAGGAATCTAATGAACAAAATAAACTGATGAATCAAATAGAACCAGAGTCATGGAAACATGTAACATACTGATGAATCTGAGAGGGAAGGGGTTTGGGGTGGGGGCAGGGAGACATTAACCAAAGGTCTTATATGTATATATGCATGAACTATGGATACAGACAATTGGGAAGTGAAGGTCTGGAGTGAGGCTGGAAGTGGGTGGAGAGAACAATGGGGAGAAAAGGGGGACATCTGTAATACTATTAACAGTAAAGATTGTTTTAAAAAACTTAACAACAGCACTAGCCAAATGGTTCAGTCAGTTGGAGGGTTGTTCTGGACATGCATAATGCTTGGGGATCTGATCCCTGGACCAGCACACACACACACACACACACACACACACACACACACACACACACACGGAAACCACTTGATGTTTCTCCCTCACATTGATGTTTCTTTCTCCCCCACTCTCATCACTCTCTCTATCTCCCATCCTGTCTCTATAAAAACATCAATAAGTATATCTTCGGGTGAGGTATTTAAAAAAAGCACATTTAAAATTTTTTAATTACAAAAGTAAAATTAAATACATATCATAAAAAGGGAAACAGCTTACTGGTACACATAGCAGAGAGTAGGACTCAGCCTGAAGGGAAAGGGAACATCTGAGCATGCCCACTGACGGAACGTGGAGCAGCCAACTGCGGCTGCGCTGGGCCACCTTGCTGCAGGCGGGAAATCGTCCTCGGCAGCCATCTTGGAAGACGTTCCAGACTCCGGAGCCTGGCCTCACCCACTCTCTCCGGCCTCCGTGACCACTGACTCCGCCCGCCTCCAGGCGCCAGGTCAGCCTCACGGACCGGTAAGGGTAGCGGAAGGTCCTCGCGATGGCATTGCGGGTCCCGTCCTCCGGACCGAGCCTCGCCACCGCTTCACTCCGCGGTGCCTTCTCTCGGCCGGGCCTGGACAGAGGAGGGGGAGGGGCGGCCCGGAGAAACGGGGGGCCTCTACATTGCTCAGGAGGGCGGGTCTCGGCTGTGCCCCCAGGATGCGGGCGGTCATCGCACTGAGGGGTCTGTGAGGGCCCTGGCAGGTTGCTTTGGGCAGAGGAAACTAAACCGCCGTCCGTCGTCCGGAGCCGCCATGACTGCTCCTCCTCCGGGAAGCCGGACCCCCGCAGCCTGAGCAGCCCCCAAGGCAGACCGGCCCTCGGGGGCTCCGCCAGAGGGGAGCCGCCCCACAGGGGCTCCTGTCCGGCCTCCTGGGGCCGAGCGGCAGCTGTTTCCTCCGGTTCCGGCTCCATAGTGGAGTGGTGACCATGTCCACGCAGAGGCCTTGGTACTGGGGTCCGGTGCGCGGTCCGGGTGGGACGCTCAGGCCACCTAGCAGGGCCCATATCTCCAGCTCGCCCTGCCCCACAGTCACTGCCACGTCACTGACTATTCCGGTGCGGTGCCTTCGCCCGTGGCTGCTCAGTCCGTCCTTCTCCTCCTCCCCGCCTCCTCCCACCCCCCCTCCCGCTGGCCACCACGGTGTGTTCTCCGGGCCCACGAGGCCGCTTCTGGTCTTGGTCACTGCTGTGTTCTCTGCAGCTCGCGTGCCCGTGAGAGCATGTGGCTCTGTCCTCCCGGGACTAAGCTCGCTCTGCACGATCCCTCTACGTCTGTCCTGCGGTCCCAAACGGCGAGGTTTCCTTCCTTTGTGGCCGAGTCCGTCCGCGGCAGACGGGCGCCCTGTGCTTCATCCACCGTCTATTGATGGGCACGCGGGGGAGAGCGGCCGTCCTCTTGGCCTGGGAAACCCTCCCGAGGGACCCCCAGTGCCCTCACTCAGGGGAGCACGGGGTCGCTACCCTGAGCCCCTCCCTGCTCGGCAGGGTGATGTACATGTAAATGGTCCTGTGGTCTCAGAGAGTCCAGCTCTCCTGGCCCTCACGATTTCCAAAGGACCTGGGACTGGCCTCCAACTCACTCCCAGGAGCAGTCTTCATTTACTTTCAGCAGGAAAACCCCACCTCCCTTTGCCTCAGTGTCCACACCACGTGATCCCTGGGCTTCCCTCCCACACCTTCTGGTGCAAAACACACCCTCTGGAACACAGCGCCCTCAGTTGCTGCCTACACAGCAGGGGCTTGTTATCTTTCCTTCAGGAAGCACATTCCAGACAAACCACCGACCAGCAACAGTGACCAAGCCCCCTCAAAGCCGCGGATCCTTGGATCATGCCCCCAGGAAACCTGTCCTCCCCACCAGTTCCTCTCCCAGAGCCCTCGGCCCTTTTCTCTTCTGACCACCCCATGTCCTCCCTCAGGGACCAATAAGGCAGGACGGAGGACAGAGAATATATTTTTTATTGCTCATCCTATTACGGATGTCCCACATTTCCCCCACTATGTCCCCCTCCACCCAGTCCCCCCCTCTCTGCTCCCCTGGCCTTCACCACACTGATGCCCATGACCATGTGCTATGCATGTAAGTTCCTTGATTACTCTCTTCACCTTCTTTATCCAGTCCCAAGCCTCCCACCTCCCCTCTGGCCCTTGTCAGTATTTTCCATGTATCCATGCCTCTGGTTCTACGTTGTTCATTAGTTTATTTTTTGCATTAGGTTCTACATGTAAGTGAGATCATGTGGAATTTGTCTTTCTCTGACTGGCTTATTTTGCTTACCATAATAATCACCAGGTCCATCCATGCTGTTGCAAATGGTAATAACTCCTTCTTTTTTACCGCAGTGTAGTATTCCATTGTGTAGATGTACCAGTTTTCTAATCCACTCATCTGCTGATGGACACTTAGGCTGTTTCCAAATCTTAGCTATGGTAAATTGTTCCGCTATGAACGTAGGGGTGCATATATCCTTTCTGATTGTTTTCTTGGGATATAATCCTAGAAGTGGGGTCACTGGGTCAAATCGGAGCTCCATTTTTAGTTTTTTGAGGAAACTCCATACTGTTCTCCACAGTGGCTGCACCAGTCTGCATTCCTACCAGCAGAGCACAAGGGATCCTTTTTCTCCGCATCCTCGCCAGGACTTGTGGTTTGTTGATTTGTTGATGATAGCCATTTTGACAGGTGTGAGATGGTACCGCATTGTCGTTTTGATTTGCATCTCTTGAATACTTAGTCACTTTGAGCATGTTTTCATGTTTCTTGGCCTTCCTTCCGTCTTCTTTCGAAAAGTATCTATTTACTGTTAAGTCCGCTGCTCATTTTTTTATTGGATTGTTTATCTTCCTTTTGTTAAGTTGTATGAGTTGCCTGTAGATGTTGGAGATTAAACCCTTATCAGTGATAACATTGGCAAATATGTTCTCCCATGCAGTGGGCTTTCTTGTAGTTTTGTGGATGGTTTCTTTTTCTGTGCAAAAGCTCTTTATTTTGATGTAGTCCCATTTGGTTATTTTCTCTTTAGTTTCCATTGCCCTAGAAGCAGTATCTGTGAAGAAATTGCTTCGACATATGTCTGAGATTTTGCTGCCTGTGGATTCCTCTAATATTTTTATGGTTTCCTCTCTTATGTTTAAGTCCTTTGCCCATTTTGAGTTTATTTTAGTGTATGGTGTAACTTGGTTTTCTAGTTTGATTTTTTTGCATGTATCTGTCCAATTTTCCCAACACCATTTATTGAAGAGACTGTCTTGACTCCATTGTATGTTCATTCCTCCTTTGTCAAATATTAATTGAGCATAGTGGTTTTGGTCAATTTCTGGGTTCTCTATTCTATTTTATTGATCTATATGTCTGTTCTTGTGCCAGTAACAGGCTGTTTTGAGAACAGTGGCTTGGTAATATAGCTTGATATCTGGTATTGTGATCCCTCCAACTTTGTTCTTCTTTCTCAGCATTGCTGTGGCTATTCTGGGTCTTTTTTTATTCCAGATGAATTTTTGGAGAATTCGTTCTAGGTCTGTGAAATATGCCATTGGTATTTTAATGGGGAGTGCATTGAATCTATAGATTGCTTTGGGTAGTATGGACATTTTAATGATGTTGATTCTACCAATCCATGAACATGGTATGTTCTTCCATCTGTTTACGTCTTCCTCTATCTCTTTTTCAGTGTCCTATAGTTTTCTAAATACAGATCTTTTACCTCCCTGGTGAAGTTTATTCCTATGTACCTTAATCTTTTTGTGTACCACCTCTTTTAAAAATTGACATTTATTATTAAAAGTATTACAGATGTGTCCCTCCCCCACCCCATTGACCCCCTCCACTCTGCTGCCCTCTCCCCCAGGCCTTCACTATACTATATTGTCAGTGTCCATGAGTAGCACATTTTTTATCCACTCATCTATGATGGGCACTTGGGCTGTTTCCAGATCTTGGCTATTGTAACTAATGCTGATATGAACCTTTGGGTGCATATATTCTTTCTGATTGGTGTTTCTGTATTTTTACAATATATTCATAGAAGTGGGATCACTGAGTCAAATGGAAGTTTCATTTTGTGTTTTTTTGTGTGTGTGTTTTAGTTTTTTTTTTTTTAGGAAACTCCACACTGTTCTCCACAGTGGCTACACCAGTCTGCATTCCCACCAGCTATGCAGTAGGGTTTCCTTTTCTCCATATCCTCGCCAGCTCTTGTTTGTTGTGTTACTGATGGTAGCCATTCTGGCAGGAGCACGGTGATAGCACATTGTAACAAAAGCAGAATCTTAATTCCAGGACACTCTGAGCTTGACCCTGCCTCAGGGCTTCATCCCCACAGGACCTTGGGCTGGGTGTTCTCAGAGACTCCGTTGTATCCCTTCAAGATCACAGCACGCCCAGAGGCATGAGCAGAGACAGCTCCTTGGATAACAACCCCATGGGGGACTCCCAGGATCCAGAGGAGACATGCCAGGTGAGGAACCTGGGGCATATCAAGAAGTGACGGGGCACAGGGCAGGGTGACTACATTTCTGAGGACATGAGGTCAGAGGCAGTGAGGACAGCGAGCAGCGTTCTCGGGGGAGGGGAGATCCCGAGCCTCAGGAGCTTCCCATCTTCACGCAGAACTTGCCTAGCATCCCTGAAGAAAACAAGGCCTGTGACCTTGGCTGCACTTGGTGACTCTCAGTCCATTCTGGAAGGTGGGAGGAGAGCCCACCAGCAGCATGGAACGCCTGCTGCATACAGGGCAGAGGCTGAGCCTTGTTACCCGTGTTCTCTCAGTTCCCTGTGACATCAACCAGGAGGAAATTTTAGCTCCAGTTTCCAGGTCCAACACAGGTTCTGCAGCGCAGGAAGAGGGCAGGCTAATGGGCAATCATTTTCACCTGAGTGGCTGCAGGGATTCTTTTTTTTTTTCCTTAGGCATTCAAGGATATTCGCAAATACTTCTCTGAGGAAGAGTGGGCAAAGCTGGGAAACTCAGAGAAAAGAACCTGTGTGTGCATGAAGAGAAACTATGAAATCATGTCTCGTCTAGGTAACAGGAAATTCTTTGTTCAGAACAAGACTCAGGGCCAGATACTCAGACCTGGACCCTGCATGGTTCACTTTCAATAGCCTTTGTTCCATCCCCCCTCCTGATGACCTTTAGTGTCCCTACTGCCTTCCAGCATCCACCCTCCTCTCAGGTTAAGCATAAAATACTTTTCTTCTCCTAGGTTTCATGACCAACTGCCCAGATTTCATGCGTCCTAAGAATTGGACCACAAAATCTCCTGAACGTGATTCTGATGAAGATCAAAACCCCGGGAATCAGGGTGAGTGATATAAACAGCCTGGAAATTCTCTGTGAGGCCCAAATTCTTCAGGATCCAGTTACTCAGAAAAAAAAATTCTCATGGGTATTCTTTTTTGCCACTTATAAGCCATTTTATTTTTAAATTTCTTTTATTGTTGAGAGTATTACAGATTTCCTCCATTTTACCCCCCTTTGCCTCCCTCCATCCATCTCCCACCCCATCCCAAGCCTTCACCTGTCTATTGTCTATGTCAGTGGGCTATAATATTACTTCTAAATCAACTTCATCATTTTCACCATTCTTCCAAACTCACCTCCCTTCTGGCAACTGTCAAAATGTTCTCTGTACATGGGAGTGTATTTCTGTTCTGCTTGTTTGTTTATTTTGATTTTTAGATTCAATTGTTGATAGATGTGTATTAATTGCCATTTTATTGTCCTATTCTGGATCTTCTTTTTTCTTCTTCATAAAGAATACCCTTCAAAGTTTCATATAATACTGGTTTGGTGGTGATGAACTCCTTTAGCTTTACCTTGCCTGATAAACTCTTTATCTAACGTTCAGTTCCAAATGATAACTGTTACGCTACCACCTCCAAGAGTGACACACTCAAAGGGCAGACTCAGTGAGCATCAAAGCCCCACTGAATCAAGTCCTGCTCCATAGGGTAGGCTCCTGTCCAGCAGCTCTTATGATGCTGTGCAGGAGGATCTTGGTTAGGTAATCTTGGTTGTAGCTCCTTGCTTTTCATCACTTTGAATATTTCTTTCCACTCCTTCTAGCCTGCAAAGTTTCTGTTGAGAAATCAGTTGAGAGTCGTATGTAGTCTACCTAAATCAGTTGCTTGAGCATCATTAAAACCGTTGTTTTGAACTCTGAGTCTGGTAGTTAGCTTGCTTCCATTTCATTTAGTCCTTTTTCTGGAGATTTCTCCTGTTATTTCATTTGTAAACTGGTTCCTTATCTCCGAATTTAGGCTGTTTCCCTGTGTTTGTGTCTATGTATTAGGTAGAGCTGCTATGTCTCCTGGACTTGGTAGAGTGGCCTTGTGTAGTAGATGTCCTGTAGGGCCCAGTGGTTCAGCCTCCCAGTCACCTGAGCTAGGCAGTCCAGGTGTGCCACCGTGTACACTGTCTAATTGTAATTCAGCCTTGATTGATGATGGCGTCACTAGGAGGGATTGCCCCGCAGGCCAATAGCTTTCGAGGATCAGTGTGCACAGCATCATAAGAGCTGCTGGACAGGAGCCTACCCTATGGAGCAGGACTTGATTCAGTGGGGCTTTGATGCTCACTGAGTCTGCCCTTTGAGTGTGTCACTCTTGGAGGTGGTAGCATTGTAATCTGGCATGGTCAAAGCTGACCACTGGGAGCAATGGCTTTGGAGCCACCTGTGTAGTGCAAAATCAACCACTGCCTGTGCCCTGCCTGGGGCCACCCAGCATGAGTGATAAAGTGATCTACAGATGGCTGCTACTAGTGTTGGGTATGGAGGTGCCCAGGAGAGGCCAAACTCTGAAACAAGGTGGGTTGCTGCTAGAGCCTGGCTTAGGGCTACTTATTTAGAGGTTCAGGGCACACTGAAGGCACTTGCTGCTTGTTTGGGAGATTTTAGTAAAATCCAAAGCTTGAGGCAAGAGAGGCCATTTGTATGGAAAAGTCACTGGAAATGGCTTGGATGAGCCTGCAAGTAGGGAGGGGCAGAGTGTCAGAGGATCACCAGGGTGGGTCAGAAAGTGTGAGCCAGGTGATAGAGACTCAGATATGGTTCCCTGCCTGCTGGCTCTATGGCTGAAGGGATCAGAAGAAGAACAATGTCCTCTGCCGGGATTTCTGTCTGGGAGAAAGCTGCTCCTCCAGCTCTCGTCCTCATTTCAGGTAAGTTACTTTCACCCCGAATGTCCCAGGTTCCTTTCAAGCTGCTGCCCCAGTGCTGGAGCTCAGAGGATCCAGGAAAGAAGAGACTAATGTCTGGCTTGGCAGGCTGAGGGAAAGAAAGAACTATGTTGTGTATGAAGAGATCAGTGACCCAGAGGAAGATGACTAAGTACGTAAGTGGCCTTTCCTTCCAGCTCACACCGCTGCAAAACACACTGTTCTCATAGTCGCACCTTGTCATTCCTTCCCAAAATTATTCCTTTGCCAAGACCCTTGGAGTGCAGCATTGACACTAAATGACCAGGCTTCCCTCCCTCTTTTTACTCCCTGCTCTGTGGAACCAGGGAGGTCCCTACCCAGGATGCCCTGGGCCTCCCCTCTGGTCAGCTCCTGAACTATAGGCCTCAGCTTCCTCTAGCCTAGGAACTCATACAACAGGTGAGAGTCCCTGTGGCATGAGCAGAAGATTCACGGTGAGGAGCGGTGGGCAGTGCGTGCACGGCATGAGGTGGGGAGGAATCTGAGTGCTCAGGGTCCTGAAGTCAGATGAGGGGTTGGGTATTAACTATCAGGCAAGGGGAGCTCACTGCCACTTATTTTCCTTCTCTCTCCTTGTCTCCACCTCAGGGATGTGACAAGTACCCATGAAAAGAAGCAGAACCTGGTGGCCCTTCATGACCATGGGCACGTCTGTGAACTACTGGCCACCAGGGGTGCAGCAATTAAAAGAAAGAGTTCACAGTAGTTAAGAGTTTGTTTCTTTTTTAAAAAATAAATCTTAATTGTTCAGATTATTACAGTTGTTCCTCTTTTTTCCCCCCATAGCTCCCCTCCACCCAGTTCCCACCCTACCCTCTACACTTACTCACACCCCTCCACTGTCCTCATCCATAGGTGCATGATTTTTGTCCAGTCTCTTCCTGCACCCTCACACCCCTTTCCCCCAGAGAATGATCAGTCCACTCCCTTTCTATGCCCCTGATTCTATTATATTCATCAGTTTATTCTGTTTGTCAGATTTTTTATTCACTTGATTTTTAGATTCACTTGCTGATAGATATGTATTTGTTGTTCATAATTTTTATATTTACCTTTTTCTTCCTCTTCCTCTTCTTAATGAATACCTTTCAGCATTCCATATAATACTGGTTTGGCAGTGATGAACTCCTTTAGCTTATTCTTATCTGTGAAGCTCTTTATCTGACTTTCAATTCTGAATGATAGCTTTGCTGGGTAGAGTAATCTTGGTTATAGGTTCTTGCTATTCATCACATTGAATATTTCTTGCCACTCCCTTCTGGCCTGCATAGTTTCTGTTGAGAGATCAGCTGACAATCGTATGGGTGCTCCCTTGTAGGTAACTAACTGTTTTTCTCTTGCTGCTTTCAAGATTCTCTCTTTGTCTTTTGCCCTTGGCATTTTAATTAGATGTGTCTTTGTGTGGTCCACTTTGGATTCCTTTTGTTTGGGGTTCTTTGCGCTTCCTGGACTTGTAAGTCTATTTCTTTCACCAGGTGGGGCAAGTTTTCTGTCAGTATTTATTCAAATAGGTTTTCAGTATCTTGCTCTCTCTCTTCTTCTGGCATCCCCATAATTCGGATATTGGTACGCTTAAAGTTGTCCCAGAGGCTCCTTACACTATCTTCATTTTTTTTTCTTTTTTCTTTTTTCTTTTCCGGTTGGGTGTTTTTTGCTTCTTTGTATTTCAAATCTTTGACTTGATTCTTGCGATCCTCTACTCTGCTGTTGGATCTCTGTATATTATTTTTTATTTCAGTCAGTGTATGCTTAATTTCTAGTTGGTCCTTTTTCATGTCCTTGAGGGTCTCACTAAATTTATCAGCCTTTTCTAGAAAATTCTTGAAAAACTTTATAACCATGGTTTTGAACTCTATATCCAGTCATTTGCTTTCCTCCACTTCTTTCATTTGTGACCTGTTTCTTTGTCTCCGCATTTTGGCTGCTTCCCTTAGTTGATATGGCTGGGGGGCGGGGGGGGGGTGAAAGAGTGGCTTTGTGTGCTAGGTGTCCTATAGGGCCCAGTGGCTCAACCTCCTCAGTTACCTGAGGTGGACACACTTGGTGCACCCCTTTTTGGGCTGTGTGCACTCTCTTGTTATAGATAAGCCTTGATTGTTGTTGGTATCACTGGGAGGAATTGACTTCCAGGCCAATTGGCTGTGAGGATCAGCTGTGTCTACACTGTGAGAACTTCTGTGTTGGAGACACCCTTATGAGACAAGACTTGCAAAAGCCTCTGTGCTCAGCTTGGATGGGCAGAGTCTCAGGGCAGAGCAGACAGCAATGGCTTCCTGTCAGCCCTGTCCTAAGAGGCCCGTGCGTCTCAGTGTCCCTTGGTAATCACTGCAAGCACCTCTGAGAGAAAGCTGCCCTTGAGTTTCGCCTGCTGCCAGACAGTCCAGTTTCTCCCCAAATGAGTCTGGGTCCCCAGAGTCTCACCCAGAACTGGAGTTCAGAGCCATTAGGAGCTTTTGTCTCCCAATTGAGGAAGCCAGCCGTGGCAGCAATTTAAAAAGGACATGTAAGGATTTAATCCCTTTCATTGTGTAGAGGGCCTCCTGGGAAGGCACCTGAGCATTCTATATTGGTCCCTCTTACCCTTTAGACCAAGAGGGACCCTCTTCTCACAATTCAATCGCTCACAGCTGTTGCATGAGCTCTCTGTTCATGTCGAGGCTGAAGTCTCGTGATGACTGGTGCCATGGATCTGTCTCTCGCCCAGTGGGGCAAACTGAGCCCTCCCTGGAGAAGAAACCCGGGTTCCCTAAGATATGTGATCAGTGCTGGGGCTCCGCCAGCAGGCGAGGGGATCCCAAGGCAGGTGCTGGGCATGGAGGCCACGGGGACATAGGCTACGAAGGAGACAAAACTGAATCTCACGTCACCCTGCTTGGCCCCGGAGGACGGCTGGTTAGCCAGAGACGGGTAAGATTCCTCAGGGAAGGAACAACCTAAGACAGGCACAGTCGCAGTGGGGCCATCAGGAGAGAACTTGGGGGTCAACAGAGGTGGGGCACAGAACCTCACCCCCCCCCCAATATTGCAGGGGCCTGAACCCTAGTCCCTTCTGAGGGAGGTTTCCTGCCCCCATGGCTGCTTCGTGCTTCCCATGACCAGCTCAGATCAGGACCCAGGTGACCGACAGAAACTTGGCCGACAGCAGCTGCCCTTTCACTCCAACAAGAATTGTTTGAGTTGTCTTGTACCCATGGTGTGGGGAAGTGGGTTTACGATATCTAAATCCAGCCTACCACCAGGAATGCTCAGGACCTACTCAAGAAGGTAAATAATCCCTTCCACCAATATTTACAGGGTAAAATAAGATTGTTGTTAGAGTAATAAATTTGACAGTAAAATAGTAGTCAGGTTTTCAGGAAAATTTAAATTGGCTAGTTGAAACAAACAAATATGCAAAAAAAATTAATTTTACTGGACAAAAAGGTGTTCCTAAAGTGTTAACTAAAATTTTTATTGGTAGTTCATCTCATGATAAAATTGTGCACCATGTAATGAACCTAAGACAGTAATATTATAGTGCAAAAAATTAAAATTTAAAAGCCATCAAAACTACATTATAAAATTTTCAAAAGCCTCCTAATATTTAAATCAAGAAAGGGGGGATAGTAAAAGAATATCATGTAAGGAAAAATAACCTGTAAGTAAATTATATCTAGAAAATTAATACTTTAGAAAATTAATTGTAAGGCTAAAAGCAAAACACCCATGAAAAACACACAAGGTGTCAAAACAAGCCAGAGGAAAATCATTTGGGCAAAAAATGAAATAGGCTCCCAAGTCAAATTTATAGAAAATATTCCTTTATTAATTTTGGTCGAGAATATGATTGTGTATTTTCAGAAAACAACTCCGAGACCATGTGGATTCCAGCAACAGAGAGGAATCGACAGGACTACTCCAGCCATGAAGACAGAAAAGAAGCAGTCCAGAGATAGAAGATGCTGACGTCACCTTGCCATACTAGCAGTCAGCAGCTGTGCGTCACTGCAGGTTGCCCAGGACCAAACCAGAGAGGGTCGGACCTGCATTACCACCATTTGTCCACCATCCAGAACTGAAATATCATTGCTGACATGTGCACATAAGGAACTGTTGGACATTGAAATTGGGTCTCAAAAGAACTGTTGGCCCAGAAAGAAACTCACTACAGACTGATTCATTTGCCTTTCAGCATAACCATTATTGCTTGTCTCATTTTCGGTTCTTATAAGTGTATTTCTAATAGCACATGATCTCACTCATCTAGGGGAAATAATAAACAACATAGACTGATGAACAAGAACAGACCCAGAAACAAGGAGTCATGGATCAGACCGTCGGGCCTCAGAGGGAGGGTAGGGTTGGGTGGGGGTAAAGGGGAGAGATCAACCAAAGGACTTGTGTGCATGCATATGAGCCTAACCAGTGGTTAAGGACAACATGGGGGTGGGGGCATGCGTGGGGAGGGGTGTGGAGTGGGAATGGGGGGATGAGGACAAATAGGTGATACCTTAATCAATAAAGAAATTTAAAAAAAAAAAAGAGAGAGAGAAAGAGAAAGCCAGCCGTGTACTCAGTTGTCAGGCCTCTCCGCAGGTGCGCCTCTGTACTTCTGCATTACGCAGCTCCTCTGAGTCTCAGTGTGCTTTTCCCTTTCCTGACAGTCCAGTTTCTCCCTATATGAGTCTGGGTCCCCAGATTGTTGCCCAGAACTGGAGCTCAGAGCAGTCGGGAACTTTTGTCTCCCTCCCAATTGAGAAAGCCAGCCACGTACTCAGTTGCCAGCCTTCTCCATGCACGCACCTCCATTTCTCTGCCTTCTGCACCTCCTCTGAATCTCAGTCTGCTTTTCTCTTTCATTCTAGTTGTAGAATTTCCACTCAGCCAGACTTCCTATGGTTCTGGATGATGTCCGGTTTGTCTTTTAGTTGTAGTTTTGAAATTGTTGTGCGAGGCAGCAGTTTAGGTGTTTATCTATGCCACCATCTTGGTTTCTCCCAAAGTTTGTTTCTTAATGTGTGACAAATGATCTGTTAAATGTTAGTTTTACAAGGTGTAGTAATACCTGTACTTAATGCATGTTTCTGTCCAAATCTCCATGCACTTACCTTGGGAAATAGCACTGGCAGGTGTCTCTGAACATAAGAGCACTGCCCTCCCTCTCCCCAGATGTGACTTGTAAGGCATTCCAGGAGTTGGATTCCAGATGCTTTTCTCTGCATTTGTACCCACACACCCATGCACACACACACACACTAACGGTTTGACAACAAGCATCTTCTATTTGCTCTTCTCTACTAAGTGTCCTGGGCATGTTCCTCTTGTTCTGTTCCCTGTTCTGCAGTTGTTCTGTGTTGCAAACCCCAATTACTCATTTACCCTGTATCAGTTACTGTTAGTTAATAAACAAAAGTTTTTCTCAGTTGGTTGTTCCTCTTCTCCTTATGCACAAACCCTGTTCACATGTGTGAGTAGTTCATTTGTACACATAAACAGAAGTGGAATTGCTTCACTAGCCAGTTTTGCTAAGTGGCTAGAACATCGGCCTGCAGACCAATGGTTCCTGGGTTCGATTCTTGCAAGGGAATCTACCTTAATTGCAGGCTTCTCCCCGGCCCAGGCCCTGAATGGGCTTGTGCAGGAGGCAACTAATCGGTGTGTTTCCCTAACATCACTATTTCTCTCTGTCTTTTTCCTCTCTCTTCCACTTCTCTAAAAACCAATACAGAAATATCCTAGGGTGGGGATTTTTTTAGAAAAGAAGAAGTGGATTGTTACTTCAAAGGTTTCATTCATTCAACAAACACATACAGGCCCTTTACTGAGAACTGAATGCTGGCCCTGGTGCTGAGAAGACATCAGGGAATTAGAAAAAAAAATGTCGTCCACATGAGCTTGACCTTCTTCTGGGGGATATTACTAGTTTTTACTTGTTGAAACCCTTGCCTTCACTAACTGTCAGATCTCAGGCTTACGAGCTGGGATATTCTATTGTGGAATGTGTGGGATGAGACAAAGGTGCTCTGGACTCTGTCCCAGAACTCAGGGGAGAAGATGTGGAATTATTTTCCCATGACTGGGACCTCCAGGGCAGAACATGCAGAGAGGGAGAGGCAGTGTCCTGGTGATAGTGTGAGCAGGGGGCACACAGATGCACAGGGTGTGTGGGAGAGTGCCTGCCGTACAGGCAAGGGGGACCCAGGACCCAGTGTGTGCTATCACAGCCATCGAAAGGAGAGCGTGCCAGGAAGGATGGTGTGAGGGGTCAGTATATCTAGGAGCTGAGGGCCCCCCAAAGTGGCTCAGCAGTGAGAGGAGAGTCCTGCCTGAGTCAGTGAGGATGCTGCTCCTTTACCCTAAAATAGCGCTGCATTCCTCAAATTCAATAATCTGATATTAGACATTGGGTACATTCTTGTCCATGTGAAAACAGAAGAGAATCCCCACAATAGATCCTGAAAGATTTCATTTCTCTTCCCCCCTGGGAAGATGGTATACACCGACTGGATGCCCAGCAAGTAGATATGCAAGAAAAGACGACTTCAAATCACTTTGCAGTCAGCACCGTAAATGTTTTTCATCAGGTTCTGTGGGTAGATAATGCTTTCCTCCTCCCCCTGCTCCATGAGGCAGATCCAGATTTTGAGATGTCAGGAGACTAGGGTTTTGCCCAATCCCAGAAATCACCCTGTACATGGCTCCAAGCCCACCCCCCATTAGACTTCTCTTCCCCCCCTGCCCCAAAGTCTGATGCCCCATGTGGATGCATATGCTGTTCTGATGACATTCTAAATGACTGTTTATACCCTCCTGTCTGTTTCGTTTGTGTTTCAATCATTTTTAGACTGGGTCTATAGCTAATCCCTATTCCCAGCAGATAATTAGAAAATGCAGGGATGTGTGACAAAGAGCAGTACATGCATCACAAGAGGAGCATTCTGAGCTTTCTTCACCAAGACCCACAATACACAACACATTTCGCAGTGACTCTAAGCCTAATGCTCCATGAAACCATACTGACCCTTTGCACATGCGATACAGCCTGGCATTTTCTATTCTGTTCTGCGATGCGGTATGTTATTCCATTGTCATTCATTAAAGACATGAAATTCTGCTCCAGTGACATACAGCATTCCATTGGCCTGTTCATGAGTTACAACCTGCAGCTTTGAAAGCCCTTCTACATGGTCCCTGTGTGTGTACCAGGTGATTCCCTGCTCTGAGTCCTGTAGAGAAGGTGAAAGAAGGCCTCATGATGCTTTCTCAGGCCTGGGTTTTCTGGCAGATAATTATTGTCTGTGGAATCAGGGCCTCCAGACTGGATAGCACAATGTTCAGGCTTCACAGAACCCTGTTGATCCCGCTGGAGGGACCTCCAGGTCTGGCTGCTCAGTGTGAGCGCCCAACATGGTACCTTGTGGTTCTAGTTGTCTGTGTCTGGAACAGGCTCAGGGTGGTTACTCGGTTCAGTGTATAGCAACTTGTTGGTCCCACGAGAATGATCTCCAGCAGGGTGACCTGGAAGCAGTGCAGCAGCCTTACAGGTGAGACAGAGCTCCCTCCACCGCTGTCCATAACCAATGGTCCTTGCAAGAACCCTTGGTCCCAGAGAGTTCCCTCAAACCCCAGAGAGCTCTCCAGGTTTCACAGACTTCTCTATGTGGTCTCTCACTTGCTTGTTTTACAGAAGCTGGTCTAGTGTACAAAGTTATCTTTCAGGAGGAAATGCTCTAAGTGGAGGGATATATTTGGTTTCCTTGTGAGAGGCAGCAAGGTCAGCATCTTCCTGCACCTGCTTGCTGAAACACCAGCTGTACAAGACAGTTTTTAAAAATATTATATCATCAGAAATATTACAAGGTTAATCTGAAAGTAACAGACCAGGGACACAATGCATGAATGCTATCAGATTCCGAATTGTCTCAGGCATGCAATGGACTGAGAAAACTAAAGGGCAAACATGTGACACCATTCAAACAAAAGGAAGAATGACTGTGAGGGCTGAGCTGAAAACCCACAGGGCAGCCTCTAGTTCCAGAAGATAATTCCCAGGCCTTGAAACCTAATAAAACCTGTCCTGCTAGATTTTTTAAAATATAGTTTTATTGACTTCAGAGAGGAAGGGAGAGGGAGAGGGAGATAGAAATATCAATGATGAGAGAGAATTATTGGTAGACTGCCTCATGCACTCCCCGCATTAGAGACTGAGCCCACAGCCTATGTATCAGTTAATAATGGCGGATTTTGTAATGAAAGAAAACACGATAATTTCAAGAAAAACATCAAAAGTGCTTTATATAAAGTAATGTCCATTGCTAACTACACATTTCCCCCATCATTCAGGTAATTTGTGGATACTGTCCCAATAGAACTTTTCTTGTTTTGAGGCAAACCATTCAGAGACCCAATTTTCCACTTCTTCGTATGTTTTGAAGTGCTGCTCAGAAAGTGCGTGTCCCATTGATCAGAACAAGTGGTAATCTGAAGGAGCAAGGTCTGGTGAATATAGGGGGTGGTTTAATACTTCCCAGGCAAGATCTTTTAACGTGTCTTTAACTGGTTTTGAAGTGTGTGATGCTGCATCATCATGAACCAAAATTACTTTGCCATGTCTTCTGGACCATTCTGGTCATTTCACGATCAAAGTGTGGTTCAAATTAATTATTTCTTGTTGGTAGTGATCAGTATTAATGGTTTCACCTGGTTTTAGAAGCTCATAATACACCACAACTTCCTGATCCCACCAAATGCAGAGCATTTTCTTCTTTCCAAAGTGATATGGACTTGCAGTCAATGTTGATGGTTGACCTGGATCAACCCATGATTTTGTGCATTTGGGATTCTCAAAATAAATCCACTTTTCATTGCCAGTCACATTTCGATGCAAAAAAGACTTTCTTTCATGCCGTTGAAACAACTTTTTACTGATGACTTTTTGGTTTTCCATTTGTCTTTCGTTCAGTTGATGTGGCACCCATTTTCCTTCAAAATCTTTCCCATTGCTTGTAAATGATCGGAAATTGTTTGCTGAGCAACGTTTAATCTATCTGCATGTTGTTTTTTTAGTTTGACACGCATCTTCATCCAATAATGCTTGTAATTGTTGGTCTTCAAACTTTTTCGGTTGACCTGGACATTCTTTATCTTTCACATTGAAATCATCACTTTTAAAGCGTTTAAACCAGCATTCACAAGTACGTTGAGATGGAGCATGTTCACCATAAGCTTCCCAAAGTATACAATAACTTTTCTTCAAAATAAAGTAATGAATTAAAACTTCCTGCAAATGCTCTTTTTTTTTGGCATGGAAATCGACATTTTTAAGTGTTAAAATATCTATGATGTTAACTCCCTCAGAAAATTTGACATATGAAGTTTTGAAGCTTGCTGTCAATACAACAAATTATCATACATATCCAATCACATATATATCAACATATGTGTAACTCCATCTATTGAAAAAAATCCACATTATTAACTGGTACAACTAGTATGTGCCTTAACCAGGAATCAAACCATTACCTCCTTTTTCATAGATTAATGCTCAATCACTGAGCCACACCAGCTAGGCTTTTCTTTTTTATTTAATTATCACTGAAGGATATGTTTTTATTGATTTTTTGAGAGAGAGAGAGAGAGAGAGAGAGAGAGAGAGAGAGAGAGAGAGAGAGAGAAGCATTGATCGGTTGCCTCCCATATACTCTCTGACCACGGATACAATCCGAATCCTAGATATGTGCCCCGACTGCAAATTGAACCAACAACCTTTTGGTATATAAGACGATGCTTCAACCAATGGAGCTACCAGGATGCTTTAAAGACACCCTCCCAGGACCAAACATAATTACAACACAAAAACATAACCAAAAAGCCACCCTTGAGAAACCAAGATGGCGGCATATGTAAACACCTGAACTTGCTGCCTCGCACAACCACTTCAAAACTACAACTAAAAGAGAAAACAGACATCATCCAGAACAACAGGAAGGCTGGCTAAGTAGAAATTCTACAACTAGAAGGGAAGAGAAAAGCACACTGATACTCAGAGGAGCTGCAGAAGTGAAGTGCAGAGGTACAGAGGCGCGTGCAGGGAGAGGGCTGGCAACTGAGTACGTGGCTGTCTTTTTCAATTGGGAGGGAGATATAAGCTCCCAACTGCTCTGAACTCCAGTTCTGGGTGAGACTCTGGTGACCCAGACTCATACAGGGAGAAACTGGACTGTCTGGCTTAGGGCGGAACTTGACGGCGGCTTTCTCTTAGAGGTGCTTGCAGCGATTACCAAGGGACACTGAGACCCGGGGGCCTCTTAGGGCAGGGCTGGCAGGAAGCCATTGCTGTTTCCTCTGCCCTGAGACTGCCCCATCCAAGCTGTGTGCAGAGGCTTTTGCATATGAATGGCCTGGTCCTTTGAAATCTAAACTTACTTAACAAACTGCAGCTGAGTCAGAAAGACCCAGAACATCCAAAAGAAGGCCCAAGGCCCCACAGCAGCTTGCATTGCTTCACAGATGGGCCTCATCTGGGCACCTCCAAAACCCAAACAAAGAGGAGGAATCTGAAGATCTCTCTGTAGCTCCTGCTGGGTGGCCTCAAGCAGAGGCTAAATAAGCACCTCCTTGGAGATCCAAGAGCCAGTGTACCCAGGGCTCAGAGTAGAACCATGCAGATTACAACTCCTCAGATCCATAAGGGACACACTCAGGGGGCAGACTCAGTGAGCACCAAAGCCCCACTGAAGCAAGTCTAGCCCCATAAAGGTGTCTCCAGCACAGAAGTTCTCCCATCATAGACACAGTGATCCTCACAACCAATTGGCCTGAAGGTCAATTCCTCCCAGTGATACCAACAACAATCAAGGCTTAACTACAAGACTGTGCACACAGCCCACAAAGGGGTGCACCAAGAGTGTCCACCTCAGGTAACTGGGAAGGCTGAGCCACTGGGCCCTATAGGACACCTAGCACACAAAGCCACTCTATCAACTCAGGGAAGCAGCCAAAATGCGGAGACAAAGAAACAGGTCACAAATGAAAGCAATGGAGGAAAGCAAACTACTGAATACAGAGTTCAAAACCATGGTTATAAGGTTTTACAAGAATTTTCTAGAAGAGGCTGATAAATTTAGTGAGACCCTCGAGGATATGAAAAAGGACCAACTAGAAATTAAGCATACACTGACTGAAATAAAAAATAACATACAGAGATCCAACAGCAGAGTAGAGAATCGCAAGGATCAAGTCAAAGATTTGAAATACAAAGAAGCAAAAAACACCCAACCAGAAAAGCAAAAAGTAAAAAGAATCCATAGTGTAAGGAGCCTCTGGGACAACTTCAAGCATACCAACATCTGAATTATGGGGGTGCCAGAAGAAAAGAGAGAGCAAAATATTGAAAACCTATTTGAATAAATACTGACAGAAAACTTGCCCCACCTGGTGAAAGAAATAGACTTACAAGTCCAGGAAGTGCAGAGAATCCCAAACAAAAGGAATCCAAAGAGGACCACACCAAGACACATCATAATTAAAATGCCAAGGGCAAAAGACAAAGAGAGAATCTTGAAAGCAACAAGAGAAAAACAGTTAGTTACCTACAAGGGAGTACCCATACAACTGCCAGCTGATTTCTCAACAGAAACTATGCAGGCCAGAAAGGAGTGGCAAGAAATATTCAAAGTGATGAACAGCAAGAACATACAACCAAGATTATTCTACCCAGCGAATCTATCATTTAGAATTGAAGGTCAGATAAAGAGCTTCACAGACAAGAAAAAGCTAAAGGAGTTCATCACCACCATACCAGGATTATATGAAACTAGGCTGAAAGGTATTCTTTAAGAAGAGGGAGAAGAAGAAAAAGGTAAAGATAAAAATTATGAACAACAAATACATATCTATCAACAAGTGAATCTAAAAATCAAGTGAATAAAAAAATCTGATGAACAGAATAAACTGGTGAATGTAATAGAATCAGGGGCATAGAAAGGGAGTGGACTGTCAATTCTCGGGGGGAAGGGGGAGTGTGGGGTGGGGGAAGAGACTGGAGAAAAATCGTATTCCTATGGATGAGGACAGTAGGGGTGGGGGGGTAAGGGCAGAGGGTGGGGTGGGAACCGGGTGGAGGGGAGCTATGGGGGGAAGAAAGAGGAACAACTGTAATAATCTGAACAATAAAGATTTATTTTCAAAAAGCCACCCTGAATAATCAACTGAAGACTAGCTGGAGAGAACCCCATATAACCAAGGACAGAAACTGGAGAACGCATAGAGACTGGTAGAAATGATGGAGGCTGGAAAAGGCTGAGCTCCCACAGACAGCAGCTGAAGGTCTGGAGAGATATCTCAGCTGTAGGGGTTGCCACTGAGACCTCTGGAGTCTAAACTCCAAGTTGGACCCCCAGCAGAGAGCACCAGAATTGAGACAGGTGCCCACATAACATCTGGCTGTGAAAAACAGCAGGGATGCTGTCTTCCAGGGCTCTGGGATTAGAGCTCAGAGGGCAGCCACCCTTGTTTGCTGTACTGAGTCATTCCCTCGAGGTGCACAGGACATGTTTTTCAGGCAGACCTTTGCTATCCAGGCGGTTTTTGCCTATGGGGAAGACAGTTACCCCACACTATTGGAAAACCCCTTGCCCCACCCTGTGGCATTTCTGAGGCCCAGCAAGAGACTGAGACTGACAATTAGCCTCCAGACAGAAGCAATTTCCCCAGGCTGGTGGAAACCTCTCACCCCATCTGTGGATGATTGCTTTAGGCTACTCAAGACAGAATCCAATCAATTTGCAGGCAGAGGTGGGTCTCTTGAGGCGTTGAGTCTTTGCCTGATTTGATTAGTCAGAAACAGGGTTTGACACTGTCCTGCAGAAGAGATTGGGAGGCATAGCAGTTCTACCTAATACATATTCACAAACCCAAACAGGCAGCCAAAATGGGGGGACAATAATAACAAACAAAAACAAACAAAAGGACAAGAGAATTCTCCAGAAGAGATCAATGAAATGGAGATAAATTTATCAGACATAGAGTTCATAATAATGATGGCAAAGATGCTCAACTCCATGAGAAAAGATATAATAACTATGCAGAATGAAATAGCACTAATAAAGAACACAATGGAAGGAATACACAGCAGATTAGGGGAAGCCAAGGTTCAGATTAGTGAATTAGAAGATAGTGTAGAAAAAATTATGCAATCAGAGAATCAAAAAGAAAAAAAGTAAAAACAAAAAAACAAAAAACTAGAGGACAGTTTAAGGGAGGTGTGAAACAATATTCACATAATAGGTGTGACAGAAGGGGATGAAAGTGAGCATGGGATGGAGAACATGTTTGAAGAAATAATTGCAGAAAACTTCCCTAACCTGGTGAAGCAAAAAGCCACACAAGTCCAGGAGGCACAGGGAGTCCCAAGCAAAAAGAACCCAAACAGGCCCACGCCCAGACACATCATAACTAAAATGCCAAAAATTAAAGACAAACAGAGAATCTTAAAGCAGCATGAGAAAAGCAATTTGTTACCTACAAAGGAGCTCCCATAAGGCTGTCAGCTGATTTCTCAGCAGGTACTCTGCAGGGGGATAGGGGGAAAAAGGGGGATAAAGGCAGAAAAAGGGGTACATATGTAATATATTAAAAAATGAAGATAGAGGTCTAGCCAGTTTGGCTCAGTGGATAGAGCATCGGCCTGATGACTGTAGGGTCCCAGGTTTGATTCCAGTCAAGGGCATGTACTTTAGTTGCAGGCACATCCCCATTAGGGGGTGTGCAAGAGGCATCTGATCAATGATTCTCTCTCATTGATTTTTCTAACTCTCTATCCCTCTCCCTTCCTCTCTGTAAAAATCAATAAAATACATTAAAAACAAACAAACAAACAAACAAATAAATAAATAAATAAAGATGGGGCAGGAGGAGGTTCTTTCACTAAGACCATCAAAAATGAGAGAGTTGAATGGATAGGACAAAAGGTCACCCTAAACTATCACAATATTTGAGAGAGAGAAAACCCTATCGTCCCTATACATATAAGAACCCTGGGATTGATCAGGAAGGGGAGTGGTCCATGAGAGGGAAGTCCACCCTTCTCCCAGGTAACAAAAAGCACCTGAATCAAACCTCTTTGTTTTTGCTCCAGAACCTTCCTCTCAAGTTTGGCTTTCATAGCCTCATACAGCTGAACCCACTTGTTCTGCTACAATGGAAAGGAGCAGAGAAGGTAGCTACCTCCTACAATCCATTTATTAAAATAAAACAACAACTCTAGCAGGAAGGCTTAGTTAGTTGGAGGGTTGTCACAACAACCAAAATGATAGCAGGTCTGATCTTCCATCCTGGCACATAAAGACAGACACAGGTGGATCTCGATCTCTCTCTCTCTCTCTCTCTCTCTCTCTCTCTCTCTCTCTCTCTCTCTCCCCAGACAAGTAAATCAGCATATCTTCTGGTGAGATAAAAAAAAAAACACAGTAAGATTATTTAATTTTTTTCTTTAATAAAATAAAATAGAATTAGATACATATTGTACAACAAAACACAGCTTACACATAGCAGAGTGTAGGACTCAGGCGGAAGGGAAAGGAACATTGGGCCACCTTGCTGCAGGCGGGAAATCGTCCTCGGCAGCCATCTTGGAAGACGTTCCAGACTCCGGAGCCTGGCCTCACCCACTCTCTCCGGCCTCCGTGACCACTGACTCCGCCCGCCTCCAGGCGCCAGGTCAGCCTCACGGACCGGTAAGGGTAGCGGAAGGTCCTCGCGATGGCATTGCGGGTCCCGTCCTCCGGACCGAGCCTCGCCACCGCTTCACTCCGCGGTGCCTTCTCTCGGCCGGGCCTGGACAGAGGAGGGGGAGGGGCGGCCCGGAGAAACGGGGGGCCTCTACATTGCTCAGGAGGGCGGGTCTCGGCTGTGCCCCCAGGATGCGGGCGGTCATCGCACTGAGGGGTCTGTGAGGGCCCTGGCAGGTTGCTTTGGGCAGAGGAAACTAAACCGCCGTCCGTCGTCCGGAGCCGCCATGACTGCTCCTCCTCCGGGAAGCCGGACCCCCGCAGCCTGAGCAGCCCCCAAGGCAGACCGGCCCTCGGGGGCTCCGCCAGAGGGGAGCCGCCCCACAGGGGCTCCTGTCCGGCCTCCTGGGGCCGAGCGGCAGCTGTTTCCTCCGGTTCCGGCTCCATAGTGGAGTGGTGACCATGTCCACGCAGAGGCCTTGGTACTGGTGTCCGGTGCGCGGTCCGGGTGGGACGCTCAGGCCACCTAGCAGGGCCCATATCTCCAGCTCGCCCTGCCCCACAGTCACTGCCACGTCACTGACTATTCCGGTGCGGTGCCTCCGCCCGTGGCTGCTCAGTCCGTCCTTCTCCTCCTCCCCGCCTCCTCCCACCCCCCTCCCGCTGGCCACCACGGTGTGTTCTCCGGGCCCACGAGGCCGCTTCTGGTCTTGGTCACTGCTGTGTTCTCTGCAGCTCGCGTGCCCGTGAGAGCATGTGGCTCTGTCCTCCCGGGACTAAGCTCGCTCTGCACGATCCCTCTACGTCTGTCCTGCGGTCCCAAACGGCGAGGTTTCCTTCCTTTGTGGCCGAGTCCGTCCGCGGCAGACGGGCGCCCTGTGCTTCATCCACCGCCTATTGATGGGCACGCGGGGGAGAGCGGCCGTCCTCTTGGCCTGGGAAACCCTCCCGAGGGACCCCCAGTGCCCTCACTCAGGGGAGCACGGGGTCGCTACCCTGAGCCCCTCCCTGCTCGGCAGGGTGATGTACATGTCAATGGTCCTGTGGTCTCAGAGAGTCCAGCTCTCCTGGCCCTCACGATTTCCAAAGGACCTGGGACTGGCCTCCAACTCACTCCCAGGAGCAGTCTTCATTTACTTTCAGCAGGAAAACCCCACCTCCCTTTGCCTCAGTGTCCACACCACGTGATCCCTGGGCTTCCCTCCCACACCTTCTGGTGCAAAACACACCCTCAGTAACACAGCGCCCTCAGTTG
The DNA here is from genome assembly GCF_951640355.1 of Cnephaeus nilssonii. NCBI lineage: Eukaryota > Metazoa > Chordata > Mammalia > Chiroptera > Vespertilionidae > Cnephaeus > Cnephaeus nilssonii. Next base: position 127,121,214 of record NC_137071.1, on the reverse strand, counting down.
CTGCCTACACAGCAGGGGCTTGTTATCTTTCCTTCAGGAAGCACATTCCAGACAAACCACCGACCAGCAACAGTGACCAAGCCCCCTCCAAGCCGCGGATCCTTGGATCATGCCCCCAGGAAACCTGTCCTCCCCACCAGTTCCTCTCCCTGAGCCCTCGGCCCTTTTCTCTTCTGACCACCCCATGTCCTCCCTCAGGGACCAATAAGGCAGGACGGAGGACAGAGAATATATTTTTATTGCTCACCCTATTACGGATGTCCCACATTCCCCCCCCCCTTTCCGCGAGAAAATTCCCCAACTTTCAGCACATTGTTTTTGTGTCTATGGCTATGCATTTATGCATATATGTTCTTTAGCTAATCTCGTTCAGTCCCCTCCATCCTCATCACCTCTGAGTTCTGTCAGTCTGTTCCATGTATCCATGCCTCTAGTTCTATGTTGTTCATCAGTTTAGTTTGTTTATTACATTACACATATAAGTGAGATCATGTGATATTTGTCTTTCTCTGGCTCTTATTTTGCTTACCATAATATTCTCCAGGTCCACAAAGGATAAGAGATCCTTCTTTTTTACACCTGCATAGTGTGCCACTGTGTAAATATACCACAGCATTTTTATCCACTCATCATCTGATGGGCCCTTGGGCTGTTTCCCCATATTGGCTATGGTGCTATAAACACAGGGGTGCAAATATTCCTTCTGATTGGTGTTTCTGGGTTCATAGGATATATTCCAAGAAGGTGGATCACTGGGCCAAATGGCAGCTTCACTTTTAAGGTTTTGAGGAAACTCCACACTGTTCTCCACAGTGGTTGTACCTGTCTGCATTCCCTCCAGCAGTGCACGAGGGTTCCCTTTTCTCCACATCCTCGCCAGCACTTGTTTGTTGTGTTATCGATGGTAGCCATTCTGGCAGGAGTGCGGTTATAGGTCATTGTAACAAAAGCAGAATCTTAATTCCAGGACACTCTGAGTTTGACCCTGCCTCAGGGCTTCATCCCCACAGGACCTTGGGCTGGGTGACCTCAGAGACTCCGTTGTATCCCTTCAAGATCACAGCACGCCCAGAGGCATGAGCAGAGACAGCTCCTTGGACAACAACCCCATGGAGGACTCCCAGGATTCAGAGGAGACATGCCAGGTGAGGAGCCTGGGGCGTATCAAGAAGTGACTGGGCACAGGGCAGGGTGACTACATTTCTGAGGACATGAGGTCAGAGGCAGTGCGGACAGCGAGCAGCGTTCCAGGTTGGGGGGAGATCCCGAGCCTCAGGAGCTTCCCACCCTCAAGCAGAACTTGCCTAGCATCCCTGAAGAAAACAAGGCCTGTGAACAACAAATACATACCTATCAACAAGTGAACCTAAAAGTCAAGTGAATTAAAAATCTCAAGAACAGAATAAACTGGTGAACATAATAGAACCAGGGGCATAGAATCGGAGTGGATTGATAATTCTCAGGGGGAAAGGGGTGTCTTGCGGGGGGTACGGGAAGAGACTGGACAAAATCATACACCTATGGATGAGGACAGTTGGGGGGAGGTAAGGGCAGAGGGGGGAGGGAACCGGGTGGAGGGGAAATATGGGGGGAAAAAGGAGAAACAATTGTAATAATCTGAACAATAAAGATTTATTAAATTTTTAAAAAAAGAAAACAAGGCCTTTGACCTTGGCTGCACTTGGTGACTCTCAGTCCATTCTGGAAAGTGGGAGGAGAGCCCACCAGCAGCATGGAACACCTGCTGCATGCAGGGCAGAGGCTGAGCCTTGTTACCCGTGTTCTCTCAGTTCCCTGTGACATCAACCAGGAGGAACTCTTGGTTCCAGTGTCCAGGTCCAACACAGGTTCTGCAGCGCAGGAAGAGGGCAGGCTAAAGGGCAAACATTTTCATCTGAGCGGCTGCAGGGATTCATTTATTTCTTCTTTTCCTAGCAATTCGATGAGGTTCGCAAGTGCTTCTCTGAAGAAGAGTGTGCAAAACTGGGAAATTTAGGCCAAAAAATCTGTGTCTACATGAAGAAAAACTATGAGTACCTGATTGGGCAAGGTAACAGGAACTTCTGGGTTTAGACAGGCCTGGGAACACAAGACCATTCCTCTTTCCCTTTTTTTTAAATTTCTTTATTGAGTAAGGTATTACATATGTGTCCTTATTCCCCCATTACCCCCTAACCCCCCCCCATTCATGCCTTTACACCCCTGGTGTGCATGTCCATTGGTTAGGCTTATATGCATGCATATAAGTCCTTTGGTTGATCTCTCTCCCTTACCCCCACCCTTCCCTGTCTTTCCTCTGAGGTTTGACGTTCTGATAGATGTTTCTCTGTCTCTGGATCTGTTTTTGTTCATCAGTGTATGTTGTTCATTGTATTCCACAAATGAGTGAGATCATGTGATATTTATCTTTCTCTGCCTGGCTTATTTCACTTAGCATAATGCTCGCCAGTTCTATCCATGCTGCTGCAAATGGTAAGAATTCCTTCTTTTATGGCAGCGTAGTATTCCACTGTGTATCTGTACCACAGCTTTTTTAATCCACTCATCTGCTGGTGGGCACTTAGGCTGTTTCCAAATCTTAGCTATGCTGAATGGTGCTGCTATGAACATAGGGGTGCATATATCCTTTCTGATTCGTGTTTCTAGTTTCTTGGGATATATTCCTAGAAGTGGGAACACTGGGTCCAATGGGAGTTCCATTTTTAGTTTTTTGAGGAATCTCCATACTGTTCTCCACAGTGGCTGCACCAGTCTGCATTCCCACCAGCAGTGCACGGGGGTTCCTTTTTCTCTGCCTCATCGCCAGCACTTGTCATTTGTTGATAATGGCCATTCTGACAGGTGTAAGATGGTACTGCATTGTTGTTTTGATTTGCACTCTCGGATGATTAGTGACTTTGAGCATGTTTTCATATGTCTGTTGGCCTACCTTCTGTCTTCTTTCGAAAAGTATCTATTTAGGTCAGTTGCCCATTTTTTTATTGGGTTGTTTTTTAAAATATATTTTTATTGATTTCTGAGAGGATGGGAGATGGGTAGAGAGATAGAAGCATCAATGATGAGGGAGAATTACTGCTCAGCTGCCTCCTGCACACCCCACACTCGGGCTTGAGCTCACAACCCTGGCATGCACCCAGACCAGGAATCAAACTGTGACTTCCTGGTTCATAGGTCGATGCTCAACCACTGAGTCATGCTGGCTGGCCCCTCTTTCTCTTTACATGGCTTCTTAGGCTCAGCAAAATCTATCCCATTTCATTTATGCAGGGAGAAATCCCTGGGCAGCTTCAGAACCTTCTTTTCTATTGTATCCTGAACAGGGCTCAAGGTCAGGAGTGGCCACAGAGATGCTCAGACCTGGACCCTGCATTTTCACTCCCACTGGCCCTTGTTCCATCCCTGCACCTCATGACCTTTCCTGTCCCTGCTGCCTCCCTTCATCCACCCTCCTCTCAGGTTGTCTCTTCAGCAACAAATATTTTGCTTCTCCTAGGTCTCATCAACACGGTCCCAGGTTCCATGCATCCAAATAATCAGACCACAGAAGCTCGTAAACATGATTCTGATGAAGCTCAGGACCCCGGGAATCATGGTTAGTTACAGGAAGGGCCTGGAAATAGTTCCTGAAGACCAACTTCTTTGAGGTCCAGCTGCTCAGAAAAGATTCTCAGCGGGTCCTTCTTTTGCCACTTGTAGGCCATTTTATTTTACTTTTAATTTATTTTATTGTTGAGAGTATTACAGATGTCCCCCATTTCATTCCCTTTGCCTCCCTCCACCCCTCTCCCACCATGCCAGGCCTTCACCTGTCTGTTTTCTGTGTGCATGATCTATGGCTGATTTGTACTTCTACATCCCTTTACCTTTTTCACCCATCCCTGCAAACATCTGGCAACTGTCAAAATGTTCTCTGTATCTATGGATCTGTTTCTGTTCTTGTTCATTCAATTTTATTTTTAGACTAGTGGCCCGGTGCACGAACTTCATGCATGGGGGGGGGGCTGTCCCTCAGCCCGGCCTGCACCCTTTCCAATCTGGCACCCCTCGAAGGATGTCCTACTGCCGGTTTACAGGGATCGGGCCTAATCCGGCAGTTGGACATCCCTCTCGCACTCCAGGACTGCTGGCTCCTAACCACTCACCTGCCTGCCTGCCTGATTGTCCCTAAACACTCTGCCTGCTGGCCTTCTCGCCCCCAACTGCCCCCGCCACTGGCTGGCCTGCTTGCCCCCAAATGGCCCCCCACCAGCCTGATCACCCCCAATTGCCCCCCATGCCAGCGTGCTCGCACCCAACTGCCCCCCCTGCTGGCCTGCTTACCCCCACCTGCCCTCCCCACTGGCCTGCTCACCCCAAACTGCCCACCTGCTGGCCTGCTCACCCCAAACTGCCCCCCCGCTGTCCTGATCACCCCCAACTGACCCCCGCTGATGGCCTGCTTGCCCCCAACTGGCCCCCACACCGGCCTGATCGCCCACAACTGCCATCCTATCCTGGCCTGATCACCCACAACTGCCCTCCCCTCTTGGCCTCTAACCACCTCTACCTTGGCCCCGCCACCACGGCTTTGTCCAGAAGGACATCTGGAAGGTCTCCTGGAAGGTCTCCCAGTCTAACTAGCATATTACCCTTTTATTAGTATAGATAGAGGCCTGGTGCATGGGTGGGGGCCGGCTGGTTTGCCCTGAAGGGTGTCTCGGATCAGGGTGGGGGTTCCCTTGGAGCATGGGGCAGCCTGGGTGAGGGGCTGATGGCTGTTTGCAGGCTGACCAAGCCCCCCAGCAGGGACCCTCACCCCACGGGGGTGTGGCCAGCCTGGGTAAGGGGCTGAGGGCTGTCTTCAGGCTGGCTATGCCCCCCCCCCAGTGACCCAGGCTCCCAGCCCCTCCTTGAGCGGAGGCCAGGGCGGGCTGGAAGCCTGGGTCGCCAGCCACTCCTTCAGCGGTGGCCAGGGCGGGCGGGAAGCATGGCTTCCTCTGTTGCCGGGGGCAACCCAAGCCTCCTGCTCACTCCAGCTCCATGGTTGCCGCCATCTTTGTTGGGTTAATTTGCATACTCACTCCTGATTGGCTGGTGGGTGTAGCGGAGGGATGGTCAATTTGCATGTTTCTCTTTTATTAGTGTAGATTCCATTGTGTCCATTGGTTATGCTTATATGCATGCATACAAATCCTTTGGTTGATCTCTTACCACCCCCCCGACCCTTCGCTGCCTTCCCACTGTAGTTTGACAGTCTGTTTGGTTCGATGCTTCTTTGTCTCTGTATCTATATTTGTTCATCAATTTATGATGTTCTTTATATTCCACAAATGAGTGAGATCATGTGATATTTATCTTTCTCTGACTTGTTTCGCTTAGCATAATGCTCTCCAGGTCCATCCATGCTGTTGTAAATGGTAAGTATTCCTTCTTTTTTATAACAGCGTAGTATTCCATTGTGTAGATGTACCACAGTTTTCTAATCCACTCATCTGCTGATGGGCACTTAGGCTGCTTCCAAATCTCAGCTATGATGAATTGTGCTGCTATGAACATAGGGGTGCATATCTCCTTTCTGATTCGTGTTTCTAGTTTCTTGGGATATATTCCTAGAAGTGGGGTCACTGGGTCAAATGGCAGCTCCATTTTTAAATTTTTGAGGAAATGCCATACTGTCTCCACAGTTGCTGCACCAGTCTGCATTCCCACCAGCAGTGCACGGGAGTTCCTTTTTCTCCGCATCCTCACCAGCACTTGTCATTTGTTGATGATAGCCATTCTGGCAGGTGTGAGAGGGTACCTCATTTTTTTGATTTTCATCTCTTGGATGATTAGTGACTTTGAGCATGTTATCATATGTCCCTTGGCCTACTGTATGTCCTCTTTCGAAAAGTGTCTATTTAGGTCCTTTGTCCATTTTTTGATTGGATTGTTTATCTTCCTTTGGTTAAGTTGTATGAGTTCCTTGTAAATATTGGAGATAAAACCCTTATCAGAGTTAACATTGGCAAATATATTCTCCCATGCAGTGGGCTTTCCTGTTGTTTTGTTGATGGTTTATTTTGCTGCGCAGAAGCTTTTTATTTTGAGGTAGTCCCATTTGTTTATTTTCTCTTTAGTTACCATTGCCCTAGGAGCTGTATTGGTAAAGATATTGCTACGACAAATGTCTGCTATTTTGTTGCCTATGGCTTCTTCTACGATTTTTATGGTTTCCTTTCTTACATTTAAGTCCTTTATCCATTTTGAGTTAATTTTTGTGTATGGTGTAAGTTGGTGGTCTAGTTTCATTTTTTTGCATGTATCTGTCCAGTTTTCCCCACGCCATTTATTAACCTTTTGCACTCGGATGTCAAGTGTGACTCGACACAGTTAGCATTAGAATAAAGGAATCGAGAAAAAAGCAAGCGAATGCAAAGGGTTAAAGAGACTGTCTTGACTCCATTGTATGCTCTTGCCTCCTTTGTCAAATATTAATTGAACATAATGGCTTGGGTCGATCTCTGGGTTCTCTGTACTGTTCCACTGATCTATTTGTCTGTTCTTGTGCCAGTACCAGGCTGTTTTGAGAACCGTGGCTTGGTAATATAGCTTGATATCTGGCATTGTGATCCCTCCAATATTGTTCTTCTTTCTCAAGATTTCTGCAGCTATTCGGGGTCTTTTTTATTCCAGATGAATTTTTGGAGAATTTGTCCTAGGTCTTTGAAGTATGCCGTTGGTATTTCAATGGGGATTGCGTTGAATTTATAGATTGCTTTGGGTAGTATTGACATTTTAATGATGTTGATTCTACCAATCCATGAACATGATATATTCTTCCATTTGTTCATGTCTTCCTCTATCTCTTTTTTAGCGTCCTGAAATTTTCTTTTCCCTTTTTTATTTATTTTTTACCCAGTATATTGTGTCTATTGGTTGTGCTTATATGCATGCATACAAGTCATTTGGTTGAACTCCTTCCCCCCCCCTCCCCAAAACTCCCCTGCCTTCCCACTGTAATTTGACAGTCTGTTCAGTGCTTTATTTCCTCGGTATCTATCTTTTTGTTCATCAGATTATAATGTTCTTTATTTTTCATAAATGATTGAGATCATGTGGTATTTTTCTTTCATTGCTTGGCTTATTTCACTTAACATAATGCTCTCCAGGTTCATGCATGATACTGCGAATGGTAAGAATTCCTTCTTTTTTATAACAGCATAGTATTCCATTGTGTAGATGTACCATAGTTTTCTAATACACTCATCTGCTGACCGCGCACCTAGGCTGTTTGCAAATCTTAGCTATTGTAAATTGTGCTGCTATGAACATAGGGGTGCATACATCCTTTCCTATTGGTGTTTCTAGTTTCTGGAGATATATTCCTAGAAGTGGGATTACTGGGTCAAATGGGAGTTCCATTTTTAGTTTTTTTCAGGAAACCCCATACTGTTCTCCACAGTGGCTGCACCAGTCTGTGTAGGAATCCCTTTCCACGTCCCGCGTGGTCCAGGTTCCGGTTCAGGGTTCGAGTTCTGGAGAAGGGCCGCACACAAATGAAAGGAGACTTGAAGAAATTCAATTTGGTGAAATGGGGGGCCAAGTGGAAGTCCAACTCTAGTGGGAGAACTACTCACTGCTCTGGCCCTGCCATCCCTTTTATTGAGGTTTTGGGAAAAACATCTTAGCCAGGATAAACAGAAATTTACATGGGAAAAACGAAGGTGGAGGCTGCTTCAGCTAACAATGTCTCAACTAAAGGGTGAGTGGTTAGAGCAATTAAAGTTGTTGACCAGACTTCCTGGCTTCCTGTCAACATCTCTCTTTTAGTGAAACTGATTTGTTTCCGGCAAGTCTGCATTCCCTCCAGCAGTGCATGAGGGTTCCTTTTTCTCCACATCCTCACCAGCACTTCTTGTTTGTTGATTTGTTGATGATAGCCATTCTGACAGGTATGAGATGGTACCGCATTGTCATTTTGATTTGCAGCTCTCAGATAGTGACTTTGAGCATGTTTTCATATGACCCTTGGCCTTCCTTGTGCGTTCTTTCGAAAAGATTCTATTTATGTCCATTGCCCCTTTTTTTATTGGATCATTTATCTTCCTTTTATTAAGTTGTGCAAGTTCCCAATAGAAGTTGGAAATTAAACCTTTATCAGTGTTAACATTTGCAAATATGTTCTCCCATACAGTGGGCTTTCTTGTTGTTTTGTAGATGGTTTCTTTTGCTGTGCAGAAGCTTTTTATTTTGATGTAGTCCCATTTGTTTATTTTCTCTTTAGCTTCCATTGCCCTAGGAGCGGTATCGGTGAAGAAATTGCTTCGGCATATGTCTGAGATATCTCTGCCTGTTGATTCCACTAGTATTTATATGTTTTCCCATCTTATGTTTAAGTCCTTTATCCATTTTGAGTTTATTTTTGTGTATGGTGTAAGTTGGTGGTCTAGTTTCATTTTTTTTTTTTTGCATGTATCTATCCAATTTTCCAAACACCATTTCTTTTTTTTAATTTAATAACTCTTTATTGTTCAGATTATTAAAATTCTTTCTCCTTTTTCCCCCCATAGCTCCCCTCCACCCGGTTCCTACCCCACCCTCTGCCCTTACCTCCCCTCCCCACTGTCCTCATCCATAGGTGTACGATTTTTGTCCAGTCTCTTCCTGTACCCCATACCCCTTTCCCCCTGAGAATTTTCAATCCACTCCCATTCTATGTCCCTGATTCTATTATATTCACCAGTTTATTCTGTTCCTCAGATTTTTAATTCACTTGATTTTTAGATTCACTTGTTGATAGATATGTATTTGTTGTTCATAATTTTTATCTTTACTTTTTTCTTCTGCTTCCTCTTCTTAAAGAATACCTTTCAGCATTTCATATAATACTGGTTTGGTGGTGATGAACTCCTTTAGCTTTTTCCTGTCTGTGAAGCTCTTTATCTGACCTTCAATTCTGAAAGATAACTTTGCTGGGTAGAGTAATCTTGGTTGTAGGTTCTTGCTATTCATCACTTTGAATATTTCTTGCAACTCCCATCTGACCTGCATAGTTTCTGTTGAGAAATCAGCTGACAATCGTATGGGTGCTCCCTTGTAGGTAATTAAATGTTTTTCTCTTGCTGCTTTCAAGATTCTCTCTTTGTCTTTTGCCTTTGGCATTTTAATTATGATGTGTCTTGGTGTGGTCCTCTTTGGATTCCTCTTGTTTGGGGTTCTCTGCGCTTCCTGGACTTGTAAGTCTATTTCTTTCACCAGGTGGGGGAAGTTTTCAGTCATTATTTCTTCAAATAGGTTTTCAATATCTTGCTCTCTCTCTTCTTCTGACACTCCCATAATTTGGATGTTGGTACGCTTGAAGTTGTCCCAGAGGCTTCTTACACTATCTTCAATTTTTTGGATTCTTTTTTCTTTTTACTTTCCTGGTTGAGTGTTTTTTGCTTCTTTGTATTTCAAATCTTTGACTTGATTCTTGCTTTCCTCTAGTCTGCTGTTGGGTCTCTGTATAATATTTTTTATTTCAGTAAGTGTATGTTTAATTTCTAGTTGGTCCTTTTTCATATCCTTGAGGGTCTCATTGAATTTATCAGCCTTTTCTAGGAAATTCTTAAAAAACCTTAAAACCGTGGTTTTGAACTCTATATCCAGTCGTTTGTTTTCTTCCATTTCTTTCATTTGTGATCTGTTTCTTTGTCTCCGCATTTTGGCTGCTTCCCTGAGTTGATATGGTGGCTTTGTGTGCTAGGTGTCCTATATGGGCCAGTGGGTCGGCCTCCCGGTTACCTGAGGTGGACACTCTTGGTGCATACCTTTGTGGATTGTGCATACAGCCTTGTTGTAGTTAAGTCTTTATTGTTGTTGGTATCACTGGGAGGAATTGACCTCCAGGCCAATTGGCTGTGAGGACCCGATTTGTCTTTAATGGAGGAACTGCTGTGCTGGTGACACGCTTATGGGGCAGAACTTGCTTCAGTGGGGCTTTGGTGCTCATTGAGTCAGCCTCTTGAATGTGTCACTTATGGATGTGAGTAGTTGAAATCTGGTGTCGTCTCACACTGACCACTAGATACACTAGCTTCTGGATCTCCAATGGGGTGCAGGTCAGCTATTGTCTGAGGCCACCCAGCAGGAGCTACAGCGAGAACTACAGTTTTCTCCTCTTTGCTTGGGGTTTGGAGGTTTTGGAGCTGTCTGACCAGAGCTGCAGTTGGTTTGGTTAAGCTGCGATATGGCAGGCAATTTATATGCAAAAGCCGTTGTGCAGAGCTGGGTGGGTTTGTAGATTGAGTGGGGTGGGCTATCCGGGAGTCATTAGGCTAGGGTGTGGCAAATAGCGATGGCTGCCAGTCAGCCGTCTCTGCGTCTCCACGTTTCCAAGTCCGCGTGTCCCGAGCCCCAGCGCAGTAAACAATGATTGCTGGGCACACCTCTGCAAGAAAGCCGCCCTCACTTTCCGACCCGATGGCAGACAGTCCAGCTTCTCCCTGTAGGAGTTTGGGTCTTCGGTGTCTCCCCAGAAACTGGAGTTCAGAGTAATCGGGAGCTTGTCTCCCTTCAGGTTGAAAGAAGCAGCGCACCCAGACACCCGCCGCCAGCCTGAATCGTGTGCCTCTGTACCTCAGCTTTTCAGAGCTTGTGCATGTCTCAATGCTCTTTTCTCTTTCCTTCTGGTTGTAGAACTTCCACTCAGCCAGCTTTCCCGTGGTCCTGGGTGATAGACATTTTGTCTTTTAGTTGTAGTTTTGAAATTGTTGTGCAAGGCAGCAGTTTAGGTATTTACCTATGCCGCTTTATTGGTTTCTCCCCAACACCATTTCTTGAAGAGACTGTCTTGACTCCATTGTATGTTCATGCCTCCTTTGTCAAATATTAATTGAGCATAGTGGTTTGGGTCAATATCTGGGTTCTCTATTATATTCCATTGGTCTATATGTCTGTTGATTTGTTGATAGTAATTTCTTGGCTGTTTTGAGAACAGTGGCCTTGTAATGGAGCTTCAAATCTGGTGTTGAGATCCCACCTACTTTGTTCTTCTTTCTCAGGATTGCTGTGGCTATTCAGGGTCTTTTTTTATTCCAGTTGAATTTTTGGAGAGTTCTTTCTAGGTCTGTGAAATATGCCGTTGGTATTTTAATGGGGAGTGCATTGAATCTATAGATTGCTTTGGGTAGTATGGACATTTTAATGATGTTGATTCTACCAATCCATAAACATGTATGTTCTTCCATCTGTTTACATCTTCCTCTATCTCTTTTTTCAGTGTACTGTAGTTTTCCGCATATAGGTCTTTTACCTCCTTAGATAAGTTTATTTCTAGGTATCTTAATTTTTTTGGTGTGATGGTAAATGGGATTCCTTTTTTAGTCTCTCTTTCTGTAAGTTCAGTGTTGGTGTATAGAAATGCCATAGATTTCTTGGCGTTAATTTTGTCTCCTACTACATTGATGAATTCATTTATTAAGTCTAATAGTTTTTTGATGGAGTCTTTCGGGTTTTTTATGTACAAAATCATGTCATCTGCACATAAGGACAGCTTTACTTCTTCTTTTCCAATTGCAAAGGCTAATACTTACAGTACTATGTTGAACAGGAGTGGTGAGAGTGGGCATCCCTGTCTTGTTCCTGTTCTTAGGGTAAATGGTTTTAGTTTTTGCCTATTGAGTATGATGTTGGCTGTGGGTTTTTCATATATGGCTTTTATTATTTTGAGGTATGATCCTTCTAGTCCCACCTTGTTAAGAGTTTTTTTTTAATTTCTTTATTGATTAAGGTATCACATATTTGTCCTCATCCCCCCATTCCCATCCCACACCCCTCCCAACACATGCCCCCACCCCCCTGTTGTCCTTAACCGCTGGTTAGGCTCATATGCTTGCACACAAGTCCTTTGGTTGATCTCCCCCTTTACCCCCACCCTTCCCTACCCTCCCCCTGAGGCCCGACAGTGTGATCCATGCCTCCATGTTTCTGGGTCTGTTCTTGTTCATCAGTCTATGTTGTTCATTATTTCCCCTAGATGAGTGAGATCATGTGCTATTAGAAATACACTTATAAGAACCGAAAATGAGACAAGCAATAATGGTTATGGTGACAGGCAAATGAATCAGTGTGTAGTGAGTTTCTTTCTGGGCCATTGTTGAGAATTTTTTTAAAGAAAGGGTGTTGGGCCCTAACTGGTTTGGCTCAGTGGATAGAGCATCAGCCTGCAGACTGAAGGGTCCCAGGTTTGATTCCAGTCAAGGGCGTGTACCTTGGTTGCGGGCATATTCCCAGTAGGGGGTGTGCAGGAGGCAGCTGATCTATGTTTCTATCTCATCAATGTTTCTAACTCTATATCCCTCTCCCTTCCTATCTGTAAAAAATCAATAAAATATTTTTAAAAAGAAAGGGTGTTGGATTTTGTCAAATGCTTTTTCTGCATCAATTGATATGCCTATGTGATTTTTATTTCTTAATTTGTTTATGTGATGTACCACGTTTATTGATTTGTGGATATTGTACCATCTTTGCATCCCTAGGATAAATCCTACTTAGTCATGGTGTATGATCTTTCTCATGTACTGCTGGATCTGATTTGCTAGAATTTTGTTGAGGATTTTAGCATGTTGTCTTTATCTGGATTTGGTATTAGGGTGATGCTGGCTTCATAGAATGAGCTTTGAAGTGTTCCTTCCTCTTGAATTTTTTGGAATAGTCTGAGGAGGATGCATTTTAGTTCTTCCTTGAATGTTTGGTAAACCTCCCCTGTGAAGCTTTCTGGCCCCAGGCTTTTGTTTGCTGGAAGCTTTTTTATGACTGCTTCAATTTCTTCCATAGTTATTGGCTGATTGAAATGTTTAGATTCTAAAAAAAAATGTTTATATTCTTCCTGATTGAGTTTTTGGAAGGTTGTATTTTTCTAGTAATATGTCCATTTACTCCAGGTTGTCCAGTTTGTTGGAATAGAGTTGTTCATGGTATTTTTTATTTTTTAAAATACATTTTATTGATTTTTTACAGAGAGAAAGGGAGAGGGAGAAAGAGTTAGAAACATAGATGAGAGAAAAAGAAACATCAATAAGCTGTCTCCTGCACATCCCCTACTGGGGCTGTGCCCGAACCAAGGTACATGCCTTTGACAAGAATTGAACCTGGGACCCTTCAGTCTGCAGGCTGACGCTCCATCCACTGAGCCAAACGGTTAGGGCTGTTCATAGTATTTTTTAAACAATTCTTTGTATTTTGGTGGGGTCTGTTGTTATTTCTCCTCTTTTATTTCTGATTTTTTTTATTTGGGTCCTCTCTCTTTGCTTATTGGTGAGCCTGGCTAGAGGTTCATCAATCTTGTTTATCCTTTCAAAGAACCAGATCTTGGTATTGTTGATCTTTTGTATTGTTTCTTTGGTCTCTATGTCGTTTATCTCCGCTCTGATCTTTATGATTTCCTTCCTTCTGCTTACACTGGGCTTTTCTTGTTGCTCTCTTTCTAACTCATTGAGTTGTAGTGTTAGGTAATTTATTACCATTGTTTTTTGCTTTTTGCAGTAGGCTGGTAGAGCTATGAACTTCCCTCTCAAGACTGCTTTTGCTGTGTCCCATAGATTTTGGATTGTTGTGTTTTCATTGCCGTTTGTTGTCATGATGATTTTATATTTCTTCTTTGATCTGTCTGGTAACTCAGTCATTGTTTAATAACATGCTATTTAGTCTCCATGTGTTTGATTTTTTGGGATTGTTTTTATTGTAGTTGATTTCCACTTTTATGCCACTGTGATTTGAGAAGATGCTTGATATGATTTCTATCTTCTTGAATTTGAAGAGACTTTGCCTGTGACCCAATATATGATCTATCTTTGAAAATGAACCATGTGCACTTGAGAAAAATGTATATTCTGTGGCTTTGGGATGAAATGTTATGATGATGTTAATTAATTCCATCTGGTCTAGTAAGTCCTTTATTTTTTTAAATAAATCTTTATTGTTCAGATTATTACAAATGTTACTCTTTTTCCCCCCATAGCTCCCCTCCACCTGATTCCCCCCTGTGCCCTTACCCCCCGCCACTATCCTCCTCCATAGGTGTAAGATTTTTGTCCAATCTCTTCCCACACCCCTCATGCCCCCTTCCCCTGGAAAATTGTCAGTGCACTCCCTGTCTATGCCCCTGATTCTATTACCGTATTTTCCAGCATATAAGATGACTGGGCATCTAGAAGATTTTCCTGGGTTAAAAAGTCATCTTATATGCTGGAAAATATGGTATATTCACTAGTTTATTCTGTTCATCAGACTTTTTTTATTGACTTGATGTTTAGATTCACTTGTTGATAGATATGTATTTGTTGTCACTTTCTTGTTCATAATTTTTATCTTTACCTTTTTCTTCTTCTTCCTCTTCTTAGAGAATAACCTTCAGCATTTCATATAATCCTGGTTTGGTGGTGATGAACTCCTTTAGCTTTTTCTTGTCTGTTAAGCTCTTTATCTGACCTTCAATTCTGAATGATTGCTTTGCTGGGTAGACTAATCTTGGTTGTATGTTCTTGCTGTTCATCACTTTGAATATTTCTTGCCACTCCCGTCTGGCCTGCATAGTTTCTGTTGAGAAATCAGCTGACAGTCATATGGGTGCTCCCTTGTAAGTAATTAACTGTTTTTCTATTGCTGTTTTCAAGATTCTCTCTTTGTCTTTTGCCCTGGCATTTTAATTATGATGTGTCTTGGTGTGGTCCTCTTGTTTGGGGTTCTGTGTGCTTCCTGGACTTGTAAGTCTATCTCTTTCTCCAGGTAGGGAAAGTTTTCAGTCATTATTTCTTCAAATAGGTTTTCAATATTTTGCTCTCTCTCTTCTTCTGGCACCCCCATAATTCGGATGTTGGTATGCTTGAAGTTGTCCCAGAGACTCCTTACACTATCTTCATATTTTTTTATTCTTTTTTCATTTTGTTTTTTCTGGTTGGGTGTTTTTTGCTTCTTCATATTTCAAATATTTGGTTTGATTCTTGGGGTCCTCTAGTCTACTGTTGGATTTCTGTATATTATTCCTTATTTCAGACAGTGTATACTTAATTTCTGACTGTCCTTTTCCATTTTTTTTTTTTGGCATTCTCATTAAGATTTTTGAAGGTCTCACTAAGTTCCTCGGCGGTCTCACTAAGTTTCTCGGTGGTTTCTAGAAGATTTTTCAGTCACCTTATAACTGTGGTTTTGAATTCTATATCCCATAGTTTGCTTTCCTCCATTTTTTTCATTCATGACATGTTTTTTTGTCTCCTCATTTTGGCTGCTTCCCTGTATTGATGGGGTGGCCTTGTGTGGTAGGTAATGTATAAGGCCCAGTGGCTCAGCCTCCCCAATCACCTGAGGTGGACACTCTTGGTGCACCCCTTTGTGGGCTGGGTGCACAGCCTTGATGTAGGTAAGCCTTGATTGCTGTTGGTACACTGGGAGGAATTGACCTCCAGGCCAATTGGCTGTGAGGATCCACTGTGTATATAATGGAAGAACTGCTGTGCTGGAGACACCCTTATGGGGCTGGACTTGCTTCAGTGGGTCTTTGGTGCTCACTGAGTCTGCCTCTTGAGTGTGTCGCTTATGGATGTGAGTATTTTAAATCTGGTGTTGTCTCACACTGACCACTAGGTACACTGGCTCTTGGATCTTCAAGGAGGTGCAAGTCAGCTCCTGTCTGAGTCCACCAAGCAGGAGCTACAACAATATCTGCAGATTTCTCCTCTTTGCTTGGGGTTTGGAAGTTTTGGAGCTGACCCATCTGCAAATTGTTAGGTTAAGCTGCGATAGGGCAGGCCATTCGTATGCAAAAGCTGCTGCGCACAGTTTGGGTGGGTTTGTAAATTGGGCAGGGCGGGGTCTCAGGGGATCACAAGGGCATGGCAAACATCCATAGCTGCCAGTCATCTGTCTCTGCCCCTCCATGATTCTGCGTCCCTGCATCATGTGCCCCAGTGCAGTAAAACATGATTCCTGTGCGCACCTCTGTGAGAAAGCCACCCTCACTTTCCAACCCGATGCCAGACAGTCCAGTTTCTCCCCACAGGAGTCTGGGTCTCCAGAGTCTCGCCGGAAACTGGAGTTCAGAACAGTCGGGAGCTTGTGTCTCCCTCCCGCTTGAAAAAGACAACCGCGTCCTCAGTTGCCAGCCCTCTCCACCTGCCTCCGTACCTCTGCTTTTCCGCGGCTCTGCACATCCTACACAGTCTCAATGCACTTTTTTCTTTCCTTCTAGGTGTAGAAATGATACTCAGCCAGCTTTCCCGTGGTTCTGGGTGATAGTCATTTTGTTTTTTAGTTGTATGTTTGGTGTGGTTGTGAGAGGCAGCACATAGAGGTGTATACCTTATGCCGCCATCTTGGTTTCTCTAGTTAGTCATTTGGGATTGACGTTTCTTTGCTGATTTTTTGTTTAGAGGATTTGTCCAATGGTGATAGTGGGATATTAAAGTCTCCTACTATGATTATATTGCTGTCAATCTTTCCCTTGATATCCTCCAGGAGATTTTTTATGAATTTGGGTGCTCCTGTATTGGGTGCGTATATGTTTACCAGAGTTATTTATTCTTGTTGGATTGCTCCCTTTTGTATTATGAAGTGGCCTTCCTTATCTCTTGTTATGTCCTTCACTTTGAGATCTAATTTGTCAGATATAAGTATTTCTACCCCACCTTTTATTTTTCATTTCCATTCACCAAACTTTTTTCCATCCCTTCACCCTCAGTCTGTGTGAGTCTTTTTTTTTCTGAGGTGGGTTTCTTATAGACAGCAGGTATACGGGTCATGTTATCTTATCCAATCTGTTACCCTATATCTTTTGATTGGGGCATTTAATCCATTTACATTTAAAGTTATTATTGATAGGTACTTATTTGTTGCCATTTTTATTCTTTACCCCTGTGTTCTTTCTTCGCTTCCTATTTCGTTTTTTATAGAAGACCCTTTAGCATTTCTTGCATTGCTGGTTTGGTGGTAATAAACTCCCTAAGTCCTTTTTTGTCTGTGAAGCTCCTGATTTCACCTTCAAGTTTGATTGATAGCCTTGCTGGGTACAGTATTCTTGGATGCAGACCCTTCCTTTGCATAACTTTCTATATTTCATTACATTCTCTTCTGGCCTGATGAGTTTCTGTTGAGAAATCAGTTGCTAGTCTGATGGGGGTTCCTTTGTAGGTAACTTTCTGTCTCTCTCTGGCCACTTTTAAGATTCTTACTTTGTTGTTGGTGTTTGCGAATTTAATTATAATGTGCCTTGCAGTCAGTCTTTTGGGGTTCATTTTGCTTGGGACTCTGTGAGATTCTTGGATTTGTGTGGGTTTTTTCTTCCCTATATCAGGGAAGTTTTCTGTCATTATTTCTTCAAACAGGTTTTCTATTCCTTACACAGTTTCCTCTCCTTCTGGAACCCCTATTATGCGGATATTGTTTTGTTTTGTTTTTCATTTAATAAATCTTAATTGTTCAGATTGTTACAATTGTTCCTCTTTTTTTCCCCCATAGCTCCCCTCCACCAGGTTCCTACCCACCCTCTGCCCTTACCTCCCCTCCACTGTCTTCATTCATAGGTATACGCCTTTTGTCCAGTCTCTTTCTGCACCCCCACTTACCCTTTATCCCTAGAATTGTCAGTCCACTCCCTTTCTATGACCCTGATTCTATTATATTCACCAGTTAATACTGTTCATCAGATTTTTTATTCTCTTGGTCCTCAGATTCACTTGTTTATAGATACGTATGTGTTGTTCATAATTTTTATCTTTATCTTTTTCTTCCTCTTCTTAAAGAATACCTTTCAGCATTTCATATAATTCGGGTTTGGTGGTGATGAACTCACTCAGATTTTTCATATCTGTGAAGCTCTTTATCTGACCTTCAATTCTGAATGATAGCTTTTCTTGGTAGAGTAATCTTGGTTGTAGGTTCTTGCTATTCATCACTTTGAAAATTTCTTGCCATTCCCCTCTGGCCTGCATAGTTTCTGTTGAGAAATCAGCTGACAATCATATGGGTGCTCCCTTGTAGGTAACTAACTATTTTTCTCTTGCTGCTTTTAATATTCTCTCTTTGTCTTTTGCTCTTGGCATTTTAATTATGATGTGTCTTGGTGTGGTCCTCTTTGGATTCCTTTTGTTTGGGGTTCTGTGCGCTTCCTGGACTTATAAATCTATCTCTTTCACCAGGTGGGGGAAGTTTTCGGTCACTATTTCTTCAAATAGGTTTTCAGTATCTTGCTCTCTCTCTTCTTCTGGAACCCCCATAATTCTGATGTTGGTACACTTGAAGTTGTCCCAGAGGCTTCTTACACTATCTTCAACTTTTTGGATTCTTTTTTCTTTTCTGGTTGAGTGTTTTTTGCTTCGTTGTATTTCAAATCTTTGACTTGGTTCTTGCAATCCTCTAGTCTGCTTTTAGGTTTCTGTATATTTTTTATTTCGGTCAGTGCATGCTTAATTTCTAGTTGGTCCTTTTTCATATCCTCAAGGGTCTTGTTAAATGTATCGGCCTTTTCTAGGAAATTCTTGAAAAATCTTATAACCATGGTTTTGAACTCTATATCCAGTCATTTGCTTTCCTCCATTTCTTTCATTTGTGACCTGTTTCTTTGTCTCCACATTTTGGCTGCTTCCCTGAGTAGATGGAATGGCTTTGTGTGCTAGGTGTCCTAGCAGGGCCCAGTGGCTCAGCCTCCCCAGTTACCTGAAGTGGACACTCTTGGTGTGCCCCTTTGTGTGCAGTCTTGTTGTAGTTAAGCCTAGATTGTTGTTAGTATCACTGGGGGAGTTGACCTCCTTGCCAATTGGCTGTGAGGATCAGCTGTGTCTCCACTGGGAGAGCTTCTGTGCTCAGCTTGGATGGGGCAGAGTCTCAGGGCTGAGCAGACAGCCTTGGTTTTCCGTCAGCCCTGCCCTAAGAGGCCCCTGTGTCTCAGTGTCCCTCGGCAATGGCTGCATGCACCTCTGAGAGAAGG
Organism: Cnephaeus nilssonii; assembly: GCF_951640355.1. Lineage (NCBI taxonomy): Eukaryota > Metazoa > Chordata > Mammalia > Chiroptera > Vespertilionidae > Cnephaeus > Cnephaeus nilssonii. Next base: position 127,102,295 of record NC_137071.1, on the reverse strand, counting down.
CTGCTCTCCAGTTTTGCCCGCTGTCAGACAGTCCAGTTTCTCCCCGAATGAGTCTGGGTACCCAAAAGTCTCACCTGGAACTGGAGTTCAGTGCAATTGGGCGGCTTTGTTTCCTGAGCGATCGAGAAAGCTAGCCACGCGCTTGCTGCCTGCCCTCTCTGCAAGCCGTGAGTAAGCCGTGAGTAAGCCAGCCGCGAATTCAGCCACCTGCCCTTTCCGCACGTGCGGGTCTCCACACCTCTGTCCTCCATGGCTCTTCTGAGTCTCAGTGTCCTTTTCTCTTTCCTTCTAGTTGTAGAATTTCCACGTAGCCAGCTTTCTGGAGGTTCTGGACGATGTCTGCTCTGTCTTCCAGTTGCAGTTTTTATTTTATTTTTTTTAATTTCTTTATTGATTAAGGTGTCACATATTTGTCCTCATCCCCCATTCCCATCCCACACCCCTCCCCATGGATGCCCCCACCCCCCTGTTGTCCTTAAGCATTGGTTAGGCTCGTATGCATGCACACAAGTCCTTTGGTTGATCTCTCCCCTTTACCCCCACCCTCCCCTACCCTCCCTCTGAGGCCCGACAGTCCGATCGATGCCTCCTTGTTTCTGGGTCTGTTCTTGTTCATCAGTCTATGTTGTTCATTATTTCCCCTAGATGAGTGAGATCACGTGTTACTAGAAATATAAGAACCGAATGTGAGACGAGCAATAATAGTTATGCTGACAGGCAAATGAATCAGTCTGTAGTGAGCTTCTTTCTGGACCAACAGTTCTTTTGAGACCCAATTTCAATGTCCACCAGTTCCTTACGTGTACATGTCAGCACTGACTTTTCAGTTCTGGGTGGTAGACAAATGGTGGTAATGCAGGTCCAACTCCCTCTGGTTTGGTCTCGCCCGGACCCAGGGGCACGGCCTCACCCGGCCTCAGGGGCGCGCAGCCTCACTGGGACACGGGATCCAGCCTCACCCGACCCAGGGGCGCGCGGCCTCACACGGACCCGGGATCCAGCCTCACCCGGATCCAGGGGCGCGCAGCCTCAGCCGGACCCAGGATCCAGCCTCACCCAGACCCAGGGGCGTGGCCTCACCCGGACCCGGGACCCAGCCTCATCTGACCCAGGGGCATGTGGCCTCACCCGGACCCGGGATCCAGCGGGGCTTCATCTTCTTGATCCCAATTCCTGTCGGTCAATTTCCTCTCAGCAATTTTTTCGGCCATTTTCTCAAAGCTCCGGGCGGCTGCCATGGAACTCGCTGGGCAGCGGGCTCGGCGAAGCTCCGGTGCACCCGGTGCACGGCGGCGAGCTGGTCCGAGATTGCTGCGATGGTGCTCAGGTCTGCAGCGGTGGCCGGTCGCCGGGCAAGCGCACCTGGATCCGGTTCCCAGCGGGGCCTCATCTTCCCGATCCCAACTCCCATCGGTCGATTCCTTCTCAGCAATTCCTCCGGCCATTTTCTCAAAGATCCGAGGCGGCTGCCTCGGAACTTGCTGGGCGGCGGGCTCAGCGAGGCTCCAGTGCACCCGATGTGCGGCGGCGGGCTGGTCTGAGGTCGCTGCGACGGTGCTCGGGTCTGCAGCGTCGGCCGGTTGCCGGGCGTGCACACCTGGCTGCTTCCGGGGCGCAGAGATTCTCGAAGGACTCGGAGGTCAGCAAGCGCGTAGTCTCCCACCCCGTGTCCCCCAGGGGCTCGTCTGTCTGTGCTCAGCAGCGAGCGGAGCCATCCCCTCAGCCGGAGACCGCCGGGGGAACCGCGCCGAGCACGTTCCAGGCCGCCTTTGTGTCGCGAGAGCCATAGTTCTTAAAGTGTGATCTTTAGCTCACCGGTATCAGCATCATTCCACGTCTCCCTCTCTTTTATTCTAGTTGTAGAGCATCCGCTCAGCCAGCCCTCCAGTGGTTCTGGATGGTGTCCACTCTGTTTTCCAGTTGTAGTTTCAAAATTGTTGTGGTAGGCAACAATCAGGCGTCCGCCCTATACCGCCATCTTGGTCCTTCCCAGTTGCAGTTTTTAAATTGTTGTGCGAGGCAGCAGTATAGGTGTTTACCTATGCTGCCATCTTGGTATCTCCTGGATGTTGTTTTGTTTTGTGTTGTCCCACAGTTTCCTTAGGCTCTCCTCCTGATTTTTAATTTTTTTTCTAGAAGCTGCTCTACTTGTATATTTTTTCCCACCTTGTCTTCTAGCTCACTGATGTGGTCCTCTGCTTCTTCTATTCTATTCTTGATGCTTTCTGTTGAGTTCTTTACAGCAGTGATGTCATTTTTCATTTCTTCTTGGTTCTTCTTCATTTCCTCTTGGTTCTTACTCATATTGTCGAATTTGTCTTCCATTCTTTTCAGCCACCTTATGTCCATTTCTCTGAATTCTTTCTCTGACAGGTTGCTTGCCTCCATTAAGTTTACTTCCTATTCTGGTGATGCCTGCTTTTCTTTCATATGCAGGCTGTTTCTTTGTCTCCCCATGATCTCTCTTCTCCGGGTGTCTGGTTATGTAGTTCTCTCTCTCCTGCTTCTTCCTTCTTTGTAAGAAAACGAGGAGCTGGTAGAAAACTCAAAGATGCTGTTTTGACTCCTGCTTTGGATCTACGCAGGGTCCGCGTGTGTGTGTGTGTACACTAACAGGATCGGGTGCTGTGTGTGCATCCTGAAATTTTCTGAGTATAGGTCCTTTGTCTCCTTGGTTAAGTTTATTCCTAGGTATCTTAATTTTTTTTGTTGCAATGGTAAATGGGATTGCTTTTTTAATTTCTCTTTCTGTGAGTTCATTATTGGTGTATAGAAAAGCCATAGACTTCTGGGTGTTAATTTTGTATCCTGCTACATTGCCGAATTCATTTATTGTTTTATTTTATTTTTAAATATATTTTATTGATTTTTTTTACAGAGACAAAGGGAGAGGGATAGAGAGTTAGAAACATTGAGGAGAGAGAAACGTTGATCAGCTTCCTCCTGCACACCTCCTACTAGGGATGTGCCCACAACCCAGGTACATGCCCTTGACCAGAATCAAACCTGGGACCTTTCAGTCCGCAGGCCAATGCTCTATCCACTGAGCCAAACCAGTTAGGGCCTGAATTCATTTATTAAGTCTAATAGGTTTTTTTATGGAGTCTTTGGGGTTTTCTATGTACAATATCATGTCATCTGTGAATAAGGACAGTTTTACTTCTTCTTTTCCAATGTGGATGCCTTTTATTTCTTCTTGTCTGATCGCAATGGCTAGTACTTCCAGTACTATGTTGAACAGGAATGGTGAGAGTGGACATCCCTGTCTTGTTCCTGTTCTTAGGGGAAATGGTTTTAGTTTTATCCAATTGAGTATGATGTTGGCTGTGGGTTTGTCATATATGGCTTTTATTATGTTGAGGTATGATCCTTCTATTCCCACCTTGCTAAGAGTTTTTATCAAGAAAGGGTGCTGGACATTGTCAAATGCTTTTTCTGCATCAATTGGTATGATTATATGTTTTATTTCTTCTTTGATCTCTTTGGCAACCCACTCATTTTCACCTCTTAGTTTGTTTATGTGATGTATCACATTTATTGATTTGTGGATGTTGTACCATCCTTGCATCCCCAGGGTAACTCCCGCTTGGTCATGGTGTATAATCTTTCTAATATAATGTTGGATACAATTTGCTAGAATTTTGTTGAGGATTTTGGTGTCTATGTTCATGAGGGTTATTGGCCTGTAATTCTCTTTCTTTGTATTGTCTTTATCTGGTTTGGGGATTGGGGCAATGCTGGCTTCATAGAAAGAGCTTGGAAGTGCTCCTTCCTCTTGAATTTTTTGGAATAGTCTGAGGAAGATAGGTTTTATTTCTTCTTTGAATGTTTGATAAAACTCCCCTGTGAAGCCATCTGGTCCAGGGCTTCTGTTTGTTGGAAGTTTTTTTTATTACTACTTCAATTTCCTCCATAGTTACCGGCCTATTGCGATTTTTTTATTCCTCCTAGTTGAGTTTTAGGAAGGTCGTATATTTTTAGGAATATGTACATTTCTTCTAGGTTGACCAGTTTGTTGGAATAGAGTTGCTCATAGTATTTTTTTTACAATTCTTCATATTTCTGTGGGGTCTGTTGTTATTTCATCGCTTTCATTTCTGATTTTTTTTTATTGGGTCCTCTCTCTTTGCTTCTTGGTGAGCCTGGCTAGAAGTTCATCAATCTTATTTATCGTTCTTTTTTCTTTTTTTTATTAAGGTATTATATGTGTACATATATTACCAATGCCCCCCGCACTCTCATACATGCCCTCACCCCCCAGTGTTTTGTGTCCATTGGTTATGCTTATATGCATGCATACAAGTCCTTCAGTTGATCTCTTATCTCCCCCCCACCTCTCCCTAACCTTCTGCTGTAATATGACAGTCCATTTGATGCTTTATTGCCTCTGTATCTATCTTTTTGTTCATCAGTTTATAATGTTCTCTATTATCTACAAATGAGTGAGATCATTTGGTCTTTTTCTTTAATTGACTGGCTTTTATTTCACTTAGCATAATGTTCTCCAGTTCCATACAATTTGCTGCAAATGGTAAGAATTTCTTCTTTTTTAAGCAGCATAGAATTCCATTGTGTAGATGTACCATAGTGTAGATGTTCCATTCTGTAGATGTACATTGTGTAGATGTACCATAGTTTTCTGATCCAGTCATCTGCTGACGGGCACCTAGGCTGTTTCCAAATCTTAAATATTGTAAATTATGCTGTTATGAACATAGTGGTGCATATATCCTTTCTTTCTTTTTTAAGATTTTTTTAAATTTAATAAATCTTTATTGTTCAGATTATTACAATTGTTACTCCTTTCCCCCCCCAATAGCTCCCCTCCACCCAGTTCCTACCCCACCCTCTGCCCTTATCTCCCCCCCACTGTCCTCATCCATAGGTGTACGATTTTTGTCCAGTCTGTTCCCATAACCCCCATACCCCTTTCCCCCTGAGAATTGTCAATCCACTCCCATTCTATGCCCCTGATTCTATTATATTCACCAGTTTATTCTGTTCCTCAGATTTTTAATTCAATTGATTTTTAGATTCACTTGTTGATAGATATGTATTTGTTGTTCATAATTTTTATATTTACCTTTTTCTTCCTCTTCCTCTTCTTAATGAATACCTTTCAGCATTCCATGTAATACTGGTTTGGTGGTGATGAACTCCTTTAGCTTTTTTTTTGTCTGTGAAGCTCTTTATCTGACCTTCAATTCTGAATGATAACTTTGCTGGGTAGAGTAATCTTGGTTGTAGGTTGTTGCTATTCATCACTTTGAATATTTCTTGCCACTCCCGTCTGGCCTGCATAGTTTCTGTTGAGAAATCAGCTGACAATCGTATGGGTGCTCCCTTGTAGGTAATTAACTGTTTTTCTCTTGCTGCTTTTAATATTCTCTCTTTGTCTTTTGCCCTGGCATTTTAATTATGATGTGTCTTGGTGTGGTCCTCTTTGGATTCCTCTTATTTGGGGTTCTGTGTGCTTCCTGGACTTGTAAGTCTATTTCTTTCACCAGGTGGGGAAAGTTTTCAGTCATTATTTCTTCAAATAGGTTTTTAGTATCTTGCTCTCTCTCTCTCTCTTCTTCTGGCATCCCCATAATTCGGATGTTGGTAAGCTCAAAGTTGTCCCAGAGGCTTCTTACACAATCTTCATATTTTTGGATTCTTTTTGCTTTTTGCTTTCCCAGTTGAGTGTTTTTTGCTTCTTTGTATTTCAAATCTTTGACTTGATTCTTGCATTCCTCTAGTCTGCTGTTGGGTCTCTGTATAATATTTTTTATTTCAGTCAGTGTATGTTTAATTTCTAGTTGGTCCTTTTTCATATCCTCGATGGTCTCGTTAAATTTATCAGCCTTTTCTAGGAATTTCTTGAAAAACCTTATAACCGTGGTTTTGAACTCTATATCTAGTTGTTTTCTTTCCTCCATTTCCTTCATTTGTGACCTGCCTCTTTGTCTCCGCATTTTTGCTGCTTCCCTGAGTTGATGGAGTGGCATCGTGTGCTAGGTGTCCTACAGGGCCCAGTGGCTCAGCCTCCCCCGTTACCTGAGGTGGACACTCTTGGTGCACCCCTTTGTGGACTGTGTGTACAGCCTTGTTGTAGTTAACTCTTGATAGTTGTTGGTGTCACTGGGAGGAATTGACCTCCAGGCCAATTGGCTGTGAGGACCTGCTGTGTCTATAATGGAAGAACTGCTGTGCTGGAGACACGCTTATGGGGCTGGACTTGTTTCAGTGGGGCTTTGGTGCTCACTGAGTCAGCCTCTTGAATGTGTCACTTATGAATGTGAGTAGCTTAACTCTGGTGTCGTCTCACACTGACCACTAGATACACTAGCTTCTAGATCTCCAATGGGGTGATCAGCTCCTCTCTGAGGCCACCCAGCAGGAGCTACAGCGAGAACTACAGTTTTCTCCTCTTTGCTTGGGGTTTGGAGGTTTTGGAGCTGTCTGACCAAAGCTGCAGTTTCTTTTGTTAAGCTACGATAGGGCAGGCCATTTATATGCAGAAGCCGCTGAGTGGAGCTTGGGTGGGTTTGTAGATTGTGTGGGGCGGGGTCTCAGGGAGTCACTAGGCTAGGGCATGGCAAACAGCAATGGCTGCCAGTCAGCCGTCTCTGCGTCTCTGCATTTCCAAGTCACCATGTCCCACGCCCCAACACAGTAAACAATTGCTGGGCACAAGTCTCAGCTTTTCAGGGCTTGTGCACGTCTCAGTGCTCTTTTCTCTTTCCTTATAGTTGTAGAACTTCCACTCAGCCAGCTTTCCCGTGGTTCTGGGTGATACACGTTTTGTCTTTTAGTTGTAGTTTTGAAATTGTTGTGCGAGGCAGCAATTTAGGTGTGTACCTATGCCGCCATCTTGGTTTCTCTGTCGCATATATCCTTTCAGATTGATGTTTCTAGTTTCTTAGGATATATTCCTAGGAGTGGAATTACTGGGTCAAATGGGAGTTCCATTTTCAGATTTTTGAGGAAACTTCATACTGTTATCCACAGTGGCTGCACCAGCCTGCATTCCCACCAGCAGTGCACGAGGGTTCCTTTTTCTCCCCATCCTTGCCAACACCTGTCGTTTGTTGATTTGTTGATGATAGCCATTCTGACAGGTGTGAGATGGTACCGCATTGTCGTTTTGATTTGCATCTCTTGGATAATTAGTGACTTTGAGCATGTTTTCATGTGTCTCTTGGCCTTCCTTCTGTCTTCTTTTGAAAAGATTCTATTTAGGTCCATTGACCATTTTTTTTATTGGATCATGTATCTCCCTTTTATTAAGTTGTATACGTGACCTGTCGATGTTGGAGGTTAAACATTTATCAGTGATAACATTTGCAAATATGTTCTCCATACAGTGGGCTTTCTTGTTGTTTTGTTGATGGTTTCTTTTGCTGTGCAAAAGCTTTTTATTTTAATGTAGTCCCATTTGTTTATTTTCTCTTTAGCTTCCATTGCCCTAGGAGCAGTATCAGTGAAGAAGTTCTTTCGGCATATGTCTGAGATTTTGCTGCCTGTGGACTCCCCTAGTATTTTTATGGTTTCCCGTATTATGTTTAAGTCCTGTATCCATTTTGAGTTTATTTTTGTGTATGGTGTAAGTTGATGGTCTAATTTCATTTTTTTGCATGTATCTGTCCAATTTTCCCAACACCATTTGTTGAAGAGACAGTCTTAACTCCATTTTAAGTTCATGCCTCCTTTGTCAAATATTAATTGAGCATATTGGTTTGGGTTGATATCTGGATTCTCTATTCTATTCCATTGGTCTATATGTCTGTTCTTGTGCTAGTACCAGGCTGTTTTGAGAACAGTGGCTTTGTGATACAGCTTGAAATCAGGTATTGATATCCCACCTACTTTATTCTTCTTTCTCAGGATTGCTGTGGGAATTCAGGGTCTTTTTTTATTCCAGATGAATTTTTGGAGAGTTTTTTCTAGGTCTGTGATATATGCCGTTGAGATTTTAATGGGGAGTGCATTGAATCTAGAGATTGCTTTGGGTAGTATGGACATTATAATGATGTTGATTCTACCAATCCATGAACATGGTATGTTTTTCCATCTGTTTACGTCTTCCTCTATCTCTTTTTTCAGCGTCCTGTAGTTTTCCGCATATAGGTCTTTTATCCTTAGTTTATTCCTAGGTATCTTAATTTTTTTGGTGTGATGGTAAATGAGATTGCTTTTTTACTCTCTCTTTCTGTAAGTTCAGTGTTGTTGTATAGAAATGCCATAGATTTCTTGGCGTTAATTTTGTATCCTGCTACATTGCCGAATTCATTTATTAAGTCTATGAGTTTTTTATGGAGTCTTTTGGGTTTTTTATGTACAATATCTTGTCATCTGCAAATAAGGACAGCTTTACTTCTTCTTTTCCAATTTGGATGCTTTTCATTTCTTCTTCTTGTCTAATTACAATGGCTAATACTTCCAGTACTATGTCGAACAGGAGTGGTGAGAGTGGGCATCCCTGTCTTGTTCCTGTTCTTAGGGGAAATGGTCTTAGTTTTTGCCCATTGAGTATGATGTTAGCTGTGGGTTTATCATATATACCTTTTATCATGTTGAGGTATGATCCTTCTATTCCCACCTTGTTGAGAGTTTTTATCAAGAAAGGGTGTTGGATTTTGTCAAATACTTTTCCTCCATCAATTGATATGACTATGTGATTTTTATCTCTCAATTTGTTTATGTGATATATCACATTTATTGATTTGCAGATATTGTACCATCCTTGCATTCCTGGGATAAATCCTACTTGGTCATGGTATATGATCTTTATGATGTACTGCTGGAGCCGATTTGCTAGAATTTTGTTGAGAATTTTGGCATCTATGTTCATGAGGGATATTGTCCTGTAATTCTCTTTCATTGTGTTGTCTTTATCTGGTTTTGGTATTAGGGTGATGCTGGCTTCATAGAAGGAGCTTGGAAGTATTACTTCCTCTTGAATTTTTTGGAATAATCTGAGGAGGATAGGTTTTAGTTCTTCCTTGAATGTTTGGTAAAAGTGACCTGGGAAGCCGTCAGGCCCGGGCTTTTGTTTGCCAGAAGCTTTTTGATGACTGCTTCAATTCCTTTCATAGTTATTGGTCGATTGAGATGTTTAGATTCCTCCTGATTGAGTTTTGGAAGGTTATATTTTCCTAGGAATATGTCCATTTACTCCAAGTTGTCCAGTTTGTTGAAGTAGATTTGCTCATAGTATTTTTTAACAATCCTTTGTATTTCGGCTGGGTCTGTTGTTATTTCACCTCTTTCATTTCTGATTTTCTTTATTTGGCTCTCTCTTTTCTTCTTGGTGAGCCTCGCTGGAGGTTCATCAATCTTGTTTATCCTTTCAAAGAACCAGCTCTTGGTTTCATTGATCTTTTGTATTGTTTCTTTGGTCTCTATGTCATTTATCTCTGCTCTGATCTTTATTATTTCCTTCCTTCTGCTTACATTGGGCTTTTCTTGTTGCTCTCTTTCTAACTCTTTGAGTTGTAGAGTTAGGTAATTTATTACCATTGTTTCTTTTTTTCAGATTTTTTTTAATTTCTTTATTGATTATGGTATCACATATTTGTCTTCATCCCCCCATTCCCATCCCACACCCCTCCCCACGCATTCCCCCATCCCCTGTTGTCCTTAACCACTGGATAGGCACATATGCATGCACACAAGTCCTTTGGTTGATCTCTCCCCTTTACCCCCACCCTCCCCTACTCTCCCTCTGAGGCCCGACAGTCTGATCCATGCCTCCTTGTTTCTGGGTCTGTTCTTGTTCATCAGTCTATGTTGTTCATCATTTCCCTTAGATGACTGAGATCATGTGCTACTAGAAATACACTTATAAGAACTGAAAATGAGACAAGCAATAATGGTTATGCTGAAAGGCAAATGAATCAGTCTGTAGTGAGTTTCTTTCTGGGCCAACAGTTCTTTTGAGACCCAATTTCAATGTCCAACAGTTCCTTATGTGCACATGTCAGTAATGATATTTCAGTTCTGGATGGTGGACAAATGGTGGTAATGCAGGTCCGACCCTCTCTGGTTTGGTCCTGGGCAACCTGCAGTGACGCACAGCTGCTGACTGCTAGTATGGCAAGGTGACGTCAGCATCTTCCATCTCTGGACTGCTTCTTTTCTGTCTTCATGGCTGGAGTAGTCCTGTCGATTCCTCTCTGTTGCTGGAATCCACATGGTCTCGGAGTTGTTTTCTGAAAATATACAAACATATTTTCGACCAAAAGTTAATAAGGGAATATTTCCTATAAATTTGACTTGGGATCCTTTTTCATTTTTTGTCCAAATGATTTTCCTCTTGCTTGTTTTGACACCATGTGTGTTTTTCATGGGTGTCTTGCTTTTAGCATTACAATTAATTTTCTAAAGCACAAATTTTCTAGATGTAATTTACTTACAGGGTATTTTTCCTTACATGATATTCTTCTACTATCCCCCCTTTTTTATTTAAATATTAGGAGGCTTTTGAAATTTTTTTCATGTAGTCTTGATAGCTTTTAAATTTTATTTTTTCATTATAATATGACTGTTTTAGGTTCATTACATGGTGCACAATTTTATCATGAGTTGAACTACCAATAAAAATTTTAGTTAACACTTTAGGAACTGTTTTTTGTCCAGTACTATTAATTTTTCCAGAATATTCGCTTGTTTCAATTAGCCAATTTAAATTAGCCTGAAAACTTGACTACTATTTTACTGTCAAATTTATTACTCTAACAACAGTCTTATTTTACCCTGTAAATATTAGTGGAAAGGATTATTTGCCTTCTTGAGTAGGCCCTGAGCATTCCTGTGTTTCTTTCTTTCTTTTTTTTTCAGTAGGCTTGTAAAGCTATGGACTTCCTTCTCAAGCTTCTTTCACTGTGTCCCATAGATTTTGGGTTGTTGTCTTTTCACTGTCATTTGTTGCCATCATGTTTTTTATTTCTTCCTTGATCTCCCTGGTTACCCAGTCATTGTTTAATAGCATGCTATTTAGTCTCCATGTGTTTGATTTTTTGGGGATTGTTTTTACTGTAGTTGATTTCCAGTTTTATGCCACTGTGATTTGAGAAGATGCTTGATATGATTTCTATCTTCTTGAATTTGAAGAGACTTTGCCTATGACCCAACATATGGTCTATCTTTGAAAATGATCCATGGGCACTTGAGAAGAATGTATATTCTGTGGCTTTGGGCTGAAATGTTCTGAAGATGTCAATTAATTCCATCTGGTCTAGTGAGTCATTTAGGATTGATGTTTCTTTGCTGATTTTTTGTTTAGAGGATTTGTCCAATGGTGATAGTGGGGTATTAAAGTCTCCTACTATGATTATATTGCTGTCAGTCTCTCCCTTGATATCCTCCAGGAGATTTTTTATATATTGGGGTACTCCTGTATTGGGTGTGTATATGTTTACCAGAGTTATTTCTTCTTGTTAGATTGCTCCCTTTAGTATTATGAAGTGGCCTTCCTTATCTCTTGTTATGTCCTTCACTTTGAGATCTAATTTGTCAGATATAAGTATTGCTACCCCAGCTTTTTTTTCATTTCCATTTGCCTGAAAAAACCTTTTTCCATTCCTTTACCCTCAGTCTTTGTGCGTCTTTTTTTGAGGTGTGTTTCTTGTAGACAGCAGATATATGGGTCTTGTTTTCTTATCCAATCTGTTACCCTATATCTTTTGATTGTGGCATTTAATCCATTTACATTTAAAGTTATTATTGATAGGTACTTATTTGTCGCCATTTTTATTCTTTACCCCTGTGTTTCTTTGCTTCCTATTTCTTTTTTTTACAGAAGACCCTTTAGCATTTCTTGCATTGCTGGTTTGGTGGTAATAAATTCCCTTAGACCTTTTTTGTCTGTGAAGCTCCTCATTTCAGCTTCAATTTGGATTGATAGCCTTGCTGGGTACAGTATTCTTGGATTCAGACCCTTCCTTTGCATGACTTTGTATATTTCATTCCATTCTCTTCTGGCCTGATGAGTTTCTGTTGTGAAATCAGTTGCTAGTCTGATGGGGGTTCCTTTGTAGGTAACTTTCTGTCTCTTTCTGGCCACTTTTAAGATTCTTACTTTGTCATTGGTGTTTGCGAATTTAATTATAATGTGCCTTGGTGTCGGTCTTTTGGGGTTTATTTTGCTTGAGGCTCTGTGAGCTTCTGGGTTTTGTGTGGGGTTTTTCTTCCCTATATCAGGGAAGTGTTCTGTCATTATTTCTACAAACAGGTTTTCTGTTCCTTGCTCCGTTTCCTCTCCTTCTGGTACCCCTATTATGCGGGTGTTGTTTTGTTTTGTGTTTTCCCAAAGGTCCCTTAGGCTCTCCTCCTGCTTTTTAATTTTTTTTCTAGAAGCTGCTCTACTTGTGTATTTTTTCCCACCTTGTCTTCTAGCTCACTGATGTGGTCCTCTGCTTCTTCTTGTCTACTCTTGATGCTTTCTGTTGAGTTCTTTACAGCAGTGATGTCATTTTTTCATTTCTTCTTGGTTCTTCTTCATTTCCTCTTGGTTCTTACTCATATTGTCGAATTTGTCTTCCATTCTTTTCAGCCACCTTATGTCCATTTCTCTGAATTCTTTCTCTGACAGGTTGCTTGCCTCCATTAATTTTACTTCCTATTCTGGTGATGCCTGCTTTTCTTTCATATGCAGGCTGTTTCTTTGTCTCCCCATGGTCTCTTTTCTCAGGATGCCTGGTTATATAGTTCTCTCTCTCCTTTTAGTGTCCCAAATGATAAGAAAAAAATGTCATTGACTGTCTTCACTGCCAATCAATTTTGATTAAAGGAAAAGAAGGTAGGTGACCTGAAAACCTGATGTCATTATTGGGTTCACAAATTGACAGAGCTGAAGTTTTATGGTGAGTCACCTATCTTACCTCTCTCTTTCTCTCCCTCTTTCTTTCTGATCTTCGCCAGCAGCCAGGTTTTTCTTTCTCTCCTGTCCTTCAGGGGCTGGTGTTAAGCCCCCCTTGTTTATCCTTTTAAAGAACTAGCTCTTGGTTTCATTGATCTTTTGTAATGTTTTGTTTTGTTTTTGGTCTCTATGTCATTTATTTCTGCTCTGATCTTTATTATTTCCTTCCTTCTGATCACACTGGGATTTTCTTGTTGCTCTCTTTCTAATTCTTCAAGTTGCAGAGTTAGGTGGTTTTTTTTACCAGTTTTTCTTTTCTTTTCTTGTTTTTTTTTTTATAGGTATGCCTGTAATGTTATGAACTTTCCTCTCATGACTGCTTTCACTGTGTCCCAAAGATCCAAAGATTTTGTATTGTTGTGTTTTCATTGTCGTTTGTTTCCAGGATATGTTGTATTTCTTCTTTGATCTCTTTGGTAACCCAATCATTGTTTAACAGTGTGCTATTCAGCCTCCAAGTGTTTGAATTTTTGTGATTGTTTTTACTGTAATTGATTTCTAATTTTATGCCATTGTGATATGAGAAGATGCTTGATATGATTCCAATCTTCTTGAATTTGGAGAGACTTTGCCTGTGTCCCAATATATGGTCTATCATTGAAAATGTCCCATGTGCACTTGAGAAGAATGTATATTCTGTAGTTTTCAGGTGGAATGTTCTAAAAATGTCACTTAAGTCCATCTGTTCTAGAGAGTCATTTAATATTGAATTTTCTTTGCTAATTTTTTGTCAAGAGGATTTATCCAGTGATGTTAATGGAGTATTAAAGACTCCAACTATGATTGTGTTGCTGTCAATCTATCCCCTGATATCTTCTAGAAGTTGTTTTATGTATTTCGGTGCTCCTGCATTGGATGCATAAAAGTTTACCAGAGTTATATCCTCTTGCTGTATCGATCCCTTTAGAATTATGAAGTGGCCTTTATTGTCTCTTGTTATGGTCTTCTCTTTGAGGTCTATTTTGTCAGATATAAGTATTGCTACCCCAGCTTTTTTTTTTAATTTCCTTTCGCCTGATATTTTTCCATCCCTTCACTTTCAGTCTGTGTGAGTCCCTTGTTCTGATGTGGGTCTCCTGTAGACAGCATATATATGGATCATGTTTTCTTATCCATTCACTCACTTGATGTCTCTTGATTGGAGCATTTAATCCATTTATGTTTAATGTTATTGATCTGTACTTGTTTGTAGCCATTTCTGTACTTTATGCCTGTGTTCCTTCCTCCCTTTCTATTTCCTGTTTTTACAGCATTCCCTTTAGCATTTTTTGCATTGCTGGCTTGGTAGTGATAAACTCCTTTAGCCTATTTTTGTCTGCAAAGCTCCTGATTTCCCCTTCAATTTTGATTGATAGTCTTGCTGGATAGAGTATTCTTGGATTCAGTCCTTTGCTTTGCATAACTTTGTATACTTCATTTCATTCCCTTCTAGCCTGATGTGTTTCTGTTTGGAAATCATTTGATAATCTGATGGGGGATCCTTTGTACGTAACTCTCTGTCTCTCTCTTGCAGCCTTTAAGATTCTCTCTTTGTTGTTAACATTTGCCATTGTAATTATGACGTGTCTTGGTGTGTATCTTTTGGGATTAATCTTGCTTGGGACTCTCTGTACTTGTGTGACTTTTTTCTTCCCCATATCAGGGAAATTTTCTGTCATTATTTATTCAAATAGATTTTCTAATCCTTGCTTCTCCTCTTGTCCTTCTGGCAGCCCTATTATACGTATGTTACTTCGTTTCATGTTCTCCCAAAGCTTCCTTAGGCTCTCCTCCTGCTTTTTAATTTTTTTCTCCAGTTGCTGTTCAGATTGCGCTTGTTTCTCTACCTTATCTTCTAACTCACTAATTCGGTCCTCTGCTTCTCCTAGTCTGCTGTTGAAAACTCCCATAGCATTTTTTATTGTAGCTATATCACTTTTGATTTCTTCCTGATTTTTGAATAGGTTGTTGATTTCCTCATTCATCCAGTTTATAATTCATTACTCTGAATTATTTTTCTGACATATTGCATGCCTTCATTTCATTTAGTTCCTTTCTTGGTGATTCCTCTTTTTCTTTCCTCTGGGGATTGTTTTTTTGTTTTGTTTTGTTTTGTTTTGTTTTTTGTCTCCCCATTCTAGCTATCACCAGAAGGTCCAAGCACTGAGATGCAGGGGCCGGAGCTGTGTGCAGTGTTTGCATCATGGCACCTGAGCGTCACTGAAAAGCTCAGACACCAAGACATGTGGTTGCCATAGATCGGAGGAAGTTATGTGCGCTGAGAATCAGAGTCCCAGGCACTCAGTGCAGCCTCATGGGCACACCTAGAATCAGGGTCTCCACATGCATGCACTGAGAAACAGAGTCCCCACAGGCGTGTGCCAAAAGTCAGAGTCCCCAGGCATATTCCAGGAATCAGGGTCCCCATGTGCATGCACCAAGAATTGAGAATAAGAGTCTCTGGCACTGGTTCAGCCTCCTGTATGTGCTAAGAATTGGGGTCCCTGTGTGTGTGCACACTGACAATCAGAGTTGCTGATGCTCAGTGTGCATGCACTGAAAATCAGGATTCCCATGTGCACGCACGAAGAGAAACAGACTCCCTGCTTGCACATGCTAAGAGTCAAAGTCACTGGTGCTCAGTGCAGCCTCGTGCACAGAGAATCAGGCTCCCTGGCCTGCTTGGGGGACCTGGTTGCACAGCCACCCTGTGTCAGCAGGAAGCCTGCTTGCATGCTGTGGGTAGAGCAGGCCATATGCCACTGCGGCAGGTTTTTGGGGAGGAGGATGCATTCTGTGACTCACAGAAATCTGCAGCCGGGATGTCTAGATTCTCAGTGTCCATAGGTCTGCAGCTGTGCTCACAGGTCTTTGTCCAGAGTGGCTGTACGGTCCCAGTTTGCATCTGAGGCCAGTCTGGGTGGTGGTGAGGCTAGGATCCTAGTTGCAACAGTAATTCCCTTCAAGATGGCATGGTTACTGTGCCATCACTGGCCGCCCTGGAGTGTTTGCAGCGGCAGCGGGGTCTCACAGTCTAAGACTGCCCCATCCACCAGCCCCTGAAAGTCCTGCAGGATCTAACTGTACCTAGCTCACACACACACACACAAACACACCACCACACATCACAGACCACACACATAAACACACTCCTCCTTTGCTCCCTCACTCTCTCACACCCTCTCCCTCCCTGCCTTCTTGCCAATCACCATCTTCCTCTTCTGCACTATGCTTTTGTAGTTTATCCTTGGTTGATGATGGTGTCACTGGGAGGGATTGCCCCTAGGACAATTGCCTTGGAGGATCAGCTAACACTACAGCAGAAGAGCTGCTGGACAGGAACCAACCCTATGGAGCAGGACTTGCTTCAGTGGGGCTCTGGTGCTCACCAAGTCTGCCCCCTGAGTGTGTCATTCTTTTTTTTTTTAATAAATCTTTATTGTTAAGATTATTACATATATTCCTCTTTTTCCCCCCATAGCTTCCCTCCACCCAATTCCCCTCCCCACCCATGCCCCTACCCCCCACAACTGTCTTCATCCATAGGTGTAAGATTTTTGTCCAATCTCTTCACGAACCCCTCACACCCCCTTTCCCCTGAGAATTGTCTGTCCACTCCCCCTCTATGTCCCTGATTCCATCATATTCATCAGTTTATTCTGTTCATCAGATCTTCTCTTCACTTGATTTTTAGATTCACTTGTTGATAGACATGTATTTGATGTTCATAATTTTTATCTTTACCTTTTTCTTCTTCCTCCTCTTCTTAAAGAATACCTTTCAGCATTTCATATAATACTGATTTGGTGTTGATGAATTCCTTTAGTTTTTTCTTATCTGTGAAGCTCTTTATCTGACCTTCAATTCTAAATGATAGCTTTGCTGGGTAGAGTAATCTTGGTTGTAGGTTCTTGCTGTTCATCACTTCGAATATTTCTTGCCACTCCCTTCTGGCCTGCATAGTTTCTGTTGAGAAATCAGCTGACAGTCGTATGGGTACTCTCTTGTAGGTAACTATTTTTCTCTTGTTGCTTTCAAGATTCTCTCTTTGTCTTTTGCCCTTGGCATTTTAATTATGATGTGTCTTGGTGTGGTCCTCTTTGGATTCCTTTTGTTCGGGGTTCTCTGTGCTTCCTGGACTTGTAAGTCTATTTCTTTCACCAGGTAGGGAAAGTTTTCTGTCATTATTTCTTCTAATAGGTTTTCAATATTTTGCTCTCTCTCTTCTTCTGGCACCCCAAAAATTCGGATGTTGGTACGCTTAAAGTTGTCCCATAAGCTCCTTACACTATCTTCATATTTTTGGATTCCCTTTTCTTCTTGTTTTTCTGGTTGGGTGTCTTTTGCTTCCTCGTGTTTCAAATCTTTGGTTTGATTCTTGGGGTCCTCTGTTCTACTGTTGAATTTCTGTATATTCTTTATTTCAGACAATATATGCTTAATTTCTGTCTGGTCCTTCTCCTTTTTTTTTTTTTTTTTTTTTGGCATTCTCATTAAGATCTTTAAAGGTCTCATTAAGTTCCTCAGAGGTTTTTAGCAGATTCTTGAGTAACCTTATAATGTGGTTTTGAACTCTATGTCTGGTCTTATGCTTTCCTCCATTTCTTTCATTTGTGATCTGCCTCTTTGTCTCCACATTTTGGCTGCTTCCCTGTGTTGATAGAGTGGCTTTGTGTGCTAGGTGTCCTATAGGGCTCAGTGGCTCTGCCTCCCCAGTTACCTGAGGTGGGCACTCTTGGTGCACCCCTTTATGGGCTGCACAGACTTGTTGTAGTTAAGCCTTGATTGTTGTTGTTATCACTGGGCGGAGTTGACCTCCAGGCCAATTGGCTGTGAGGATTAGCTGTGTCTACACTGGGAGAGTTTCTGTGCTCAGTTTGGATGGGGCGGGGTCTCGGGGCGGAGCCGGCAGCCTTTGTTTCCCAGTTTGGGTCTCAGTGTCCCGCAGCAATAGCTGCACGCACCTCTGAGAGAAAGCTGCTCTCGAGTTTTGCCCGCTGCCAGACAGACCAGTTTCTCCCCAAATGAGTGTGGGTACCCAAAGTTTCACCCGGAACTGGAGTACGTGTAGTCAGGAGGCTTTGTTTCCCTCTGGAATGAGAAAGGCAGCCACACGTTCAACTGCTTGAGCCGCTCGAGCGCCTCTTCACCTGTCTTCCTGAGTTCCTCTGGGTCTCCATGCCCTGCAGCAATGGCTGCACGCACCTCCAGAACTGGAGTACGGTGCAGTAGGGAGGCCCTGTTTCCCTCCGGAAAGATCAAGGCAGCCCTGTATCCAGCCGCCAGGCCTTTCCCCTCGCGCACATGTCTCTGCGTGTCTTCCACTGTTCCCCTGGGTCTCAGTGCCCCGCGGCTATGGCTGCACGCACCTCTGAGAGAAAGCTGCTCTCGAGCCCTGCCCGCTGCCAGACAGTCCAGTTTCTCCCCGTATGTGTCTGGGTTCCCGGAGTCTCTCCCGGGACTGGATTTCAGCGCTATGAGGAGCCTTTGTTTCACTCCGGTTTGAGAAAGCCATCCATGTATTCAGCCACCCGGCCCTTCCTCTCGCACGCCCATGTCTCTGTCTCTCCACAGTTCTGCCCTCTGCCGCTCCTGCGTCTCAGTGTCCTTTTTTTTTTCCTTTCTAGTTGTAGAATTTCCACTCAGCTGGCTTTTCGGTGGTTGTGGATGATGTCTGCTATGTCTTTTAGTTGTAGTTTTGAAATTGTTGTGTGAGGCATCAGTATAGGTGTTCATCTATGCCGCCATCTTGGTTTCCGTTCGAGTGTGTCATTCTTGGAGGTGGTAGGGTTGTAATCTGGCATGGCCAAAGCTGACCCTGGATGCACTGGCTCTGGAACCTCCTGGGAAGTGCAAAATCAACCACTTCCCTCATCCTGCCTGGGGCCACCCAGCATGAGTGACAAAGCAATCTACAGATGGCTGCTACCAGTATAGGGCTTGGAGACACCCAGGAGAGGTCAAACTCTGATCGGAGATGGTCTGCCACTGGTGCCAAACCTGGGGCTACTTATTTAGAGGTTCAGGGCAGACTGAAGGCACTTGCTGCTTGTTTGGGAGATTTTAGTAAAATCCAAAGCTTGAGGCAAGAGAGGCCATTTGTATGGAAAAGTCACTGGAAATGGCTTGGATGAGCCTGCAAGTAGGGAGGGGCAGAGTGTCAGAGGATCACCAGGGTGGGTCAGAAAGTGTGAGCCAGGTGATAGAAACTCAGATATGGTTCCCTGCCTGCTGGCTCTATGGCTGAAGGGATCAGAAGAAGAACAATGTCCTCTGCCGGGATTTCTGTCTGGGAGAAAGCTGCTCCTCCAGCTCTCGTCCTCATTTCAGGTAAGTTACTTTCACCCCGAATGTCCCAGGTTCCTTTCAAGCTGCTGTCCCAGTGCTGGAGCTCAAAGGATCCAGGAAAGAAGAGACTAATGTCTGGCTTGGCAGGCTGAGGGAAAGAAGGAACTATGTTGTGTATGAAGAGATCAGTGACCCAGAGGAAGATGACTAAGTACGTAAGTGGCCTTTCCTTCCAGCTCACACCACTTCAAAACACACTGTTCTCATAGTCGCACCTTGTCATTCCTTCCCAAAATCGTTCCTTTGCCAAGACCCTTGGAGTGCAGTATTGACACTAAATGACCAGGCTTGCCTCCCTCTTTCTACTCCCTGCTCTGTGTAGCCAGGGAGGTCCCTACCCAGGATGCCCTGGGCCTCCCCTCTGGTCAGCTCCTGAACTATAGGCCTCAGCTGCCTCTAGCCTAGGAACTCATACAACAGGTGAGAGTCCCTGTGGCATGAGCAGAAGATTCAATTTGAGGAGCAGTGGGCGGTGCGTGTACAGCATGAGGTGGGGAGGAATCTGAGTGCTCAGGGTCCTGCAGTCAGGTGAGGGGTTGGGTATTAACTATCAGGCAAGGGGAGCTCACTGCCACTTATTTTCCTTCTCTCTCCTTGTCTCCACCTCAGGGATGTGACAAGTGCCCATGAAAAGAAGCAGAACCTGGTGGCCCTTCATGACCATGGGCACGACTGTGAACTACTGGCCACCAGGGGTTCAACAATTAAAAGAAAGAGGTCACAGTAGTTAAAAGTTCGTTTCTTAATGTGTGACATGATCTGTTAGATGTTCTTTATACAAGGTGTAGTAATACCTGTACTTACTGCATGTTTCTGTCCGTGTCTCCATCCACTTACCTTGGGAAACAGCACTGGCAGGTGTCTCTGCTCGGAGGAGCACTACCCTCCGTCTCCCCAGTGTGACTTGTAAGGCATTCCAGGAGTTGGATTCCAGAATCTTTCTCTGCATTTATACCCACACCCACCCAGGCGCGCGCGCACACACACACACACACACACGCACACACACACACACACACACACACTAACGGTTTATCTATGAGCATTTTCTATTTGCTTTCTGTACTAAGTGTCCTGGGCATGTTCCTCTTGTTCTGTTCCCTGTTCTGCATTTATTCTGTGTTGCAAACCTCGACTACTCATTTACCCTGTATCAGTTACTGTTAGTTAATAAACAAAAGTTTTTCTCAGTTGGTTGCTCCTCTCCTTCTTGTGCACAAACCCTGTGCACATGTGTGAGTGGTTCATTTGCACACATAAATAGAACTGGAATTGCTGCATCAAAGATTTCATGTGTTAAACACTTAAGAGCCATATACTGGGTACTGGGCGCTGTCCGTGGTGCTGAGGAGACATTAAGTAACAAGACACAAATATCCTTGCCCACCTGACCTTGACATTCTCCTGGGGGATATTTCCAGTTTTTACATGTTGAAACCCTTGCCTTTACTAACTCTGTCAGATCTCAGGCTCAGGAATTGGGAGAGTCCATTGTGGACTGTGTGGGATGAGACAAAGGTGCTCTGGATTCTGTCCCAGAACTCAGGGGAGAAGATGTGGAATCATTTTCCCATCACTAGGACCACCAGTGCAGAACATGCAGAGAGGGAGAGGCAGTGTCCTGGTGATAGTGTGGGCAGGGGAGGACACAGATGCACAGGGTGCGCAGAAGAGTGCCTGGCATACAGGCAAGGGAGACCCAGGACCCAGTGTGTGCTATCACAGCCATCGAAAGGAGAGTGTGTCAGGAAGGACGTTGTGAGGGGTCAGTATATCCAAGGCAAGGGTCCTACGGAACTAGGAGCACTCTCTGGGTGGCTCAGCAGTGAGAAGGGAGTCCTGCCTGTGTCAGTGAGGATGCTGCTCCACCTCCGCCTCAGCAGAAACAAACTCTCTTTTACCCTAATGTAGCGCTGCGTTCCTCAAATTCAATGTTCTGATATTAGCCATTGGGTACATTCTCGTCCATGTGAAAACAGAAGAGAATCCCCAAAGTAGATCCTGAAAGATTTCATTTCTCTTCCCCCTGGGAAGATGGACCCACCAAATGGATGCCCAGCAAGGGAGACAAGTGCAGGAAAGGACGACTTGGAAACACGTTGCCGTCATGAGAGGGAATAACTGGCCTTTGGTCCCAAGGTAGATAATGCTTTCCTCCTCCCCCTGCTCCATGAGGCAGATCCAGATTTTGAGATGTCAGGAGACTAGGGTTTTGCCCACACCCAGAAATCACCCTGTACATGGCTCCAAGCCCACCGCCCACCCCCACTATCTTTCTCCCCCATAAAGTCTGATGCCCCATGTGGATGCATATGCTGTTCTGATGACGTCCTAAATGACTATTTATACCCTCCTGTCTGTATTGTTTGTGTTTCAATCATTTTTAGGCTGGGTCTATAGCTAATCCCTATTCCTAGCAGAGAATTAGAAAATGCAGGGATGTGTGACAAAGAGCAGTACATGCATCACAAGAGGAGCATTCTGAGCTTTCTTCACCAAGACCCACAATACACAACACATTTCACAGTGACTCTAAACCTAATGCTCCATGAAATCATACTGACCCTTTGCACATGCGATACAGCCTGGCATTTTCTATTCTGTTCTGCGATGTGCTGTTATTCCATTGTAATTCATTAAAGACATGAAATTCTGCTCCAGTGACATACAACTTTCCATTGGCCTGTTCATGAGTTACAACCTACGGCTTGGAAAGCCCTTTTACATGGTCCCTGTGTATGTACCAGGTGATTCCCTGCTCTGAGTCCTGTAGAGAAGGTGAAAGGAGGCCTCTATTTTTCTCTGAGGCAGTTTCTTGGAAAATGGTGACCGTGAGACTTATTTCTCCCCTGGGCCAGGCCTGATCAGGGGTGGGGTGGATGGGGGAGGCATCTCTGGTGTCTGGGCAAATACTCCAGTGTTTCTTCTTTAGTGTCACGCTACTACCACAGTCAGAACACTTCCGGCTTTTCCCCCACACTAACCTATTCTCTAAAACTGTAGTTCTCAACCTTTCTAATGCCCGACCCTTTAATACAGTTCTTCATGTTGTGGTGACCCCCAACCATAAAGTTATTTTCGTTGCTACTTCATAACTGTAATTTTGCTACTGTTAATGAATCGTAATGTAAATATCTGTGATTTCCGATGGTCTTAGGCGACCCTGCTAGCGGTTCTCAACCTGTGGGTCACATCGGAAAACACAGATATTTACATTACGATTCATTAACAGTAGCAAAATTACAGTTATGAAGTAGCAACGAAAATAACTTTATGGTTGGGGGTCACCACAACATGAGGAACTGTATTAAAGGGTCGCGGCATTAGGAAGGTTGAGAACCACTGCTCTAAAACATCATCATCTATGTGTTCCACAATTCAATTCAATCCTGACACTAACCAGAGTTAGCTCAGTGCCCACAAGTTAAGGACTCAGTCCTACAAGTCTGCTCCTCCCAGCCCAGATGCCAATTGCAAGTCCCAGGTTGTCACCTGTATTCTGAAAAACTGGCTATAAATCCAAGTTTTCCATGACCCCTCCTCCAGGTCAGTCAATTGCTAAAATGTTTACAATAAGGAATATGATAAAGGATGCAGATGAACAGCCAGATGAAGAGATACGTAGGGTGACATCTGGAAAGGTCCAAAGCACAGGAGCTTCTGTCCCCGTGGTGATGGATTTTATTACTCTCCCAGCATATGGATGTATTCACCAACCCAGAAGCTCTCTGAACCTCATACTATTGGGATTTCATCTAGGCTTCATCATGTAAGCAAGATCCATCATTAACTCTATTTCCAGCCCCTCTTCCTTCTCAAGCGAATGGAGGGTGAATCTGAAAGTTCTAAGCTTCTAATCATGCCTTGGTCTTTCTTGTGAACAGCTCCCATTCCGGGGCCACCTCAGAGTTGCCTCATTAGAACAAATAGTGCTCTTAGTTATAAGGGTTTTAGGTGGTCTATGCCAGGAACCGGGGGAAGAGGCTGGCATGTGTGTTTTTTATAATTTCACACCGGGGTTTATTCTGGTGGGGAGGGATATGGGCTCAGAGCCAACTGGGTTATGCTGAAATGACAGACGACCACAGTTTATCACTCGTGCTTCTTGTCCCTCTCAGCTAAACTGGGGCTCTCCTCCACATTATCAACACCCTCATGTCAGGACCCAAGGACACAGAGCAGCCACACAAGTGGCCTGGCAGAGAGAAAGGATAGTGTGGCTAAGAATGAATTGGGTCATCATATGGCTAAGTCTGACCATAAGGGTGAGATTGTGCAATCCTCTGGGAGAAATGGGGGTTAGTTTATAGGTTATTTGTGAACATTCTAAAATCTGCCACAAGGGCAATTAAAAAATAAAATCAGTCACAAGGAGGATGGCAGGGGGAAAGGAGTGTGAATTTTACCTCCCCCACGCAAGACAACATTCAACAACCCCCTCCCCTCTGACACCTGTTAGTCTGTTCTCTATCTGAGTCTGGAGGTGAGTGAAGTTACTAGCATCTAGTCGGTAGATGCTGCTAAACATCTTACAATGCATAGGACAGCAACCCCCTCAAAGAATTATTTGACCCCGAATGTCAGTGGTGCCAAAGTTGAAAACCCTGGCTAAAGGAGTATTTAAATTGAGAGATTTTAAGCGTCAGACAGGAGATCTCTCCGTGAGGGTAGGCAAGTAGAAGGATGGTACAGTTTCTAAGTCAATCCATTGATCCCAAGGCACTTATGAGGCTTTGACTGTGTGCAGAGCTCTATAGTAAAGGCAGATAGGATGAGAGACGGGGTTTCTGTAGTCATCTTAAAGGAGAAAGTTGACGGTGCATGGGCCCTTTTGTCCCCACTACTCTGGGGGCCACATCAGCTATACGTAAAGAGTTCCTGTGTGGGGGTCTGTTTCTCTGCTTTTTCTTCTGTCTCAGCATGATCCTATGTCAGGGACTGCAGCTCCACAATTGACTGATTATCCAGAAAGAAAGTCATCCCACTCCGTCCTTCTTTAGGCCCTTTGCCTCTCCATGTACATTTTATTTTATTGAATTTATTGGGATGGCATTGGTTAATAAAAGTATATAGTTTCAGGTATATAATTCTATGATACATCATCTGTGCATTGTATTATGTGTTCACCACCCCAAGTCAAGTCCCCTTCCATCACCATTTATCCCCCCTAAAGACTCTTCTACCTCCCCCCCCCCACTCCCTTCCCCTCTGGTGACCACCATGCTGTTGTCTAGTATATCTATGAAGGGTGTGTTTTTTCCACTTAATTCCTTCATCTTTTCCATCTATCCCTCCAGCCCCCTCCCCTCTGACACACCTGTCAGTCTGTTCTCTAAGAGTCTGACACTATTTTGTTTGTTAGTTCATTTGGTTCATTAGATTCCACATATGAGTGAAATCATATGGTACTTGTCTTTCTCTGACTGGCTTATTTCACTGAGCATAATGCTCTCTGGATACATCCATGCTGTTGCAAAAGGTAACATTTCCTTTTTATGGCCGTGTAGTATTCCACTGTGTAAATGTACCACAGCTTTTTATCCGCCCATAAGGTACATTTTAGAATCTGCTGGTCAAGCTCCATGATTTTTTAAAAACTATTGGGATTCTGATTGGAATTCCTTTGAATTTATAGATCAATTTGGGGGATAATGACATCTTTACATTGCCAAGTCTTTCCATCCAAGAACCTGGGCTATGTCTCCACTTTTAAGGTATTTTTGTGTTTTCTCTAATGTTTTATTATTGGTTGCATACACAGTTTGTACATTTTTTTGTTCAATTCAGTTTCTGTTGTTAGTCTCTATTTCTCACAAGAACCTATAAGGGTGGTGGGGACCTGAGGCTCAGGGAAGTGCTCAGCCCCTATTATCCCATTGACACCTGAAGAAACTGTTAGAGAAAACAGATCTTCTGTTTCTCCGTTAGAGACAGAGGGCTTGAGGGGCACTGCCAAGGGTGTGGAACCTTTACACTGAAAGTCAGCCAACCAACCACATATGAGAACCACAGTCATCATAACTTTTCTACTTTTGATGGAACACTAGACTTTAGAAATCAGGAAAGTACTGGATGGGGGACAGAGGAAGAAAGAAAACTGGGAGACAATGAGAACACTACACTGGCTCCATAATGTTGCCTAGATTTGGTCCAGTTCAGTTCACTCTGTTGGCTCTATTAAGATTTATTATTTCTTAGAAAAACATGTGCTTATGGGAACATTGTTTTTGCACCAATGACATAAGCCAATGGTGCTTTGGGCAACATATTATGTGTTTTATAGTTTTATATGAATATTATATTCATAAAATGTATGAATCAAGCTATCACTGTATGGGACCTGGTTCAGACACTATATAAAGGGGTAGGACACGCTGACCATCCTCTTTTCTTTAGGGTGATTAACCAGGGAACAGATAGGCTGAAGTAGTTCCCTCTCTACAAATGTGCTTCTCTCCTTCATTATTACTGTGATGGGTTGAGGGTACCTCAGACCCTGATGTGCTCCTTTCTCGACATTACCCACACCTATCTTAGGGAGCCCTTCCTAGGTAGTAGGTAGAAAGTTCAGTCATTAAAGGTTATTAGAGTGCCACCTGCTGGTGTAAGAGTGTTGTAGGCCCAACTAGCCCTTTAGTTCTGGGGGTAGTTCTTGCTTTTTCCATCCATTTATGCTCAGCTTTGAGTTTCTCTGGATATACTCTTATCTTCTTAGTTGATTCCTCCTGCTTATTTTGGCTTCTGGTTCCCTTCACCCTTTTATATCTTATCTGAACTTATTTCTTTTTTTTTAAGGAATTCTTCAGAATTTCTTATTTTCCAGTACAGATGGTTTCCCCGCTAATGATGGTTCAACTTACAAGTTTTCAAATTTACAATAGTGCAAAAGCAATATGCATTCAGTGGAAACCGTACTTCGAATTTTGATGTTTTCCCAGGCTAGCAATATTTGATACAGTGCTCTCTTGTGATACTGGAGAGTGGCAATGAGCCACAGCTTCATCAGCCACCCAATCATGAGGGTAAACAACTGATATTCTTGTACTATTTTCAGGGTGTTTTTTATTGTGTTTTGTGTTTACACATAAATTACATGATAGTCAAAACTTTATTATAAAATAGGTTTTATGTTAGATGATTTTGCCCAACTAGAGCTAATGTAAATGCTCTGAGCAAGTTTGAGGTAGGCTACGCTGTGCTATAATGTTCAGTATTAAATGAGTTTTCAACTTATGATGGGTTTATTAGGGCATAGCCCCATTATAAGTCAAGGAACATCTGTACTTTATTAATTCTTCTGTCATTTCAGTGGATCACTGGGGAGGTAGACAAGTTGGTTCAAGCAGCCATCTTCAGATAGACTTTAAGGATGTTTTATAAAACTTCTTAGTATAAAACGTTGTTTTAGTTTGATTATATCGTGTTTAGAAAATGTTCCTTACATTTTTCTACATTTAACGGGGTTCTCACGGTTGTATTTGTGGCGTATTACATGATCAAATGTTTTAATGTTCATGGTTATTATACAGAAGGTTGGGCAGATAGATTGTTCACTTTCGTTAAAGAACAATTCTTGGAGTTTCATTATAGAGGTGAAAGTGGCAGCTTCTAGCCAATCTATGAGGTGCTGGAGGAAAATCTACAAATGAACTTTTTAAAAATTATTTTATTTTGTTTTATTTTATTTTATTTTATTGTTGACAGTATTACAGATGTCTCTGATTTCCCCCTTTTTGCCCCCCTCCACCCAATAACTTACCTAAGGCCCACTCTTGCTCTTTCTCCTTTTTCTTTTTTTTTATTCTTTATTGATGAAGGTATTACATATGTGTCCTTATCCCCCAATTCCCCCCCACCTCCCATTTCATACCCTCACCCCCCTGGTGTCTGTGTTCATTGGTTGGGCCTATATGCATGCATATAAGTCCTTTGGTTGATCTCTTCCCCTTATCCCCACCCTCCCCCACCTTCCCTCTGAGGTTTGACGGTCTGATTGATGCTTTCTCTATCTCTGGATCTGTGTTTGTTCACCCGTTTATGTTGTTCATTATATTCCACAAATGAGTGAGATCATGTGATATTTATCTTTCTCTGACTGACTTATTTCATTTAGCATAATGCTCTCCAGGTCCATCCATGCTGTTGCGAATGGTAGGAGTTCCTTCCTTTTTACAGCAGCGTAGTATTCCCTCTTTCTCCTTTTTCATTCTGAGATTGGAGTTTTTTTAAAAGACTGTTACAAAGAACAGCTCTTGCCTCTGGTGATTTTAACTGCAATTTTGTCTCCTTGGATTTCTCTATCAATTTGATCCCACCTTTCTGTCTCCTAGGAGTGCCTCAGTATTTCTGGTGGCCCACCAGCACCTTTTCTTGTTTTCCTGTGCTGTTCAAAAATTATCCTTGCCCGGCCATCGTGGCTCAGTGATTGAGTGTCGACCAGGAGGTCACGGTTCAATTCCCAGTCAGGGCATATACCCAGGTTGCAGCTCAATCCCCAGTAAGGGGTGTGTAGGAGGCAGCAGATCAATGTTTCTCTCTCATTGATGTTTTTATTTCTCTAGCCCTCTCCCTTCCTCTCTCTAAAAATCAATAAAAGCATTTTTTTTATTCGCCAAACAATACAAAGAAACCATGCACAGAATAGTGCGTGAGAGGGAGGAAGGAGGGAGAATTTGCCTGGCTCATTCCCAGTTTCTTTTCTTAATGGTCAAAATGTACCCAACAGATATTAACTCCCCCATATTTCTAGATTGCATCATCTGGCCCCTGGGGCAGCTGTTTAGGAAACCAGACACCACACTTTAAGGTGTAGTGTTTCATATATTCCAAAAATGGTGGAAGGAGCTGGAAAGTCCAAGTGTGCAGCTCATTGGCCTGTCTTTATAGCAGCATCCAAGTGTGAAAACCAAATACCCCCAGGCAAGACCTAAATTCACCTGTTAACTGTAGTAGTCAGCTGTGCTAGCTAATTGCCTTAATCTGAAAGAAAAATTAATCTATCTCTATGGCAAGTGACTGAACTATTTATAGCTTGGAGCCAGGCACCCAGGTTAAACTCCCAGGTGAGAGAGTGATGGGGTGCTTATCTTCCTTGACATTATATTTAAAAGAGATTGGTCCAAGGCTCTTAAGAAAGTCATTCGTGGGTTATGGGCTGGCAAGATATTTATTTAGCTTTTAAAAAGATGTACATAGCCCTAACCTGTTTGGCTCAGTGGATAGAGCACCGGCCTTCGGACTGAAGGGTCCCAGGTTCGATTCCGGCCAAGGGCATGTACCTTGGTTGCGGGCACATCCCCAGTAGGGGGTGTGCAGAAGGCAGCTGATTGATGTTTCTCTCTCATCAATGTTCCTAACTCTCTATCCCTCTCCCTTCCTCTCTGTAAAAAAAAATCAATAAAATATATTTTTAAAATCAGAGAAAAATAAAATCTTGGCTATTTAAAAAAATAAAAATATGTACATACATATCAAAGTGAGTGGTTTGTAGCTGTCTAAATATCCAGTAAGGTTCAAAGTAAAGCAACTATCAGAATTGCAATAGAATTAATTTTTAAATTCGATATAGTACTCACTTGGGGGCAAAAAGAACTTTAAATTTAAAAAGCATTTACAATGGTGAATGATTAAAGCAGATTCTTGCTTAGCAATGCACAAAAACTCTCCTTCTTCATGTCACCAGGTTGTGCCACCACATCATTAGTTAATCTTTAAACTTCTACTGACTTTCTTGTATTCTCTCCAACATATCCCCTGACAAAAAGCAGGCTGAACTAGGAAAAAAAAAGGCGTAAATTCCAGGGCGAGCTAAGCCTGCTCACAGGAAGCAAATGAGAAATCCAAGGACCACCCTCAAGAAATGTTTGCACTGGAAAAATCCAGGATTGCACCTGAAACCCCTTCCCAAGCCAAGGTTGGAGGAACTTTTCTTCATTAGTATACTAAAAATTACATCCAGAGGTGGAGATTTAACATTAAAATGAGACATGTTGCCGAAACCGGTTTGGCTCAGTGGATAGAGCGTCGGTCTGTGGACTAAGGGGTCCCAGGTTCGATTCCGGTCAGGGGCATGTACCTTGGTTGTGGGCACATCCCCGGTGGGGGGTGTTCAGGAGGCGGCTGATCCATGTTTCTCTCTCATCGATGTTTCTGGCTCTCTGTCCCTCTCCCTTCCTCTCTGTGAAAAATCAATAAAATATATTTAAGTATATATATATATATATATATATATATATATATATATATATAGAGAGAGAGAGAGAGAGAGAGAGAGAGAGAGAGAGAGAGAGAGACATGTTATGTATACTAGTAGCTAGATATGTTCCAAACATGTTTGGGAACTGCACATGCTCCCTTGGAAATCCACAATCCCTCCACCTGTTATGGACAGCTTCTGCAAGGGAATGGGAGGGGGGCTGGTCTTACCCTTGCACAGTGGGGGACCTTTTGAGTGTCAGGGGACCTCCAGGTCCTTGACTCACCCAGGAAAAATGTCAAGAAAGAATTGAAGTGAGAACAAAGCAAGTTTATTCAGATAGAGAAAAAGAAAGAGGCCAGGGTGTGAGCACCGCTGTGAAAGAAGCAAGAAGTATGCATTCAAGTGGACACAGGCCAAACCACAAGTTAGGTGTTCTGTGGTCGGTTGCTTCTTGGGATTTTGTTTCTAAGGGGAGGGTTGTCTCCAAGCTTTGTGGCGCCAAATTCTGACTCCACCTTCTGTTTGGGAGGGGGCCTTGTTGTGACTTCAAAGACCACCACAGGAGTTTCCTGCCATTAACTGTTTCCCTTTGATCAAGCCCAGAGGTGGGGGCTCCAGTGAGAGGATGTGGGTTCTTACTTCCTCACTGCACTTGTCAGGATCTTTCCTGAACTTCTTTCTATCCTGCCTCACACCCTTCCTTGGGAATCCCCACTTCTGAACCCACCTACCCCACCACCACCACCACCACTTTTTAATACTTTCCTAATTTCCCAGAATCAAGGAGAAAGAATCATTAGGCATTCAATTATCCTTCTCCATTCTTTGGCCAAGCATGAAGTTTCTGACTTGCTTTGCCAAATATTGTCTGTGAACAACACCCAGCAGGACAAGCACCATTAAGAGTGGGGTGTTAATCACTGTAATTGCCTACCCCGAGGATGGAGGGCTAGGGAAGGAATACCTAGTTACTAGCCAGCCAGGCTGAACTTTTCTATGAGCTTTTCAACCCCACTATGCCTTGATGTGACCATGCCACCTCAGACTGGCACTGAGCCAACCCTACCACTTTTCTACTCTGTGGTGTTTATAGAACAGGTAATGAGCCTTCCCAAAAATATGAGCTTTTCTGGCTACAATTAGAAAGCTCCACCTCAGCTTATTCTCTATCTGTGGCCTCCAACCTTTTCCTACTCTAAGCCATCTCATCCCATCAAGTTTTATTGCTAGAAATAGTCCTGAAATCCAAACACCTCCTCACCTCTTCTGTGGCACCTGCAGGCCTGGGTTTAGGGAAGGAAGCCAACAACTATTGGCTTTACATTTTAATATTAAACATTTTAAGTCATTACTAACAACAATAAAAATATACATAGCACTTATCACATGACAGGTGTTAGTCTAAGGTGTTACATATATTGACTCATTTAATCATTATAGTAATCCAATTAATTGGATACCCTAGTTATCCCTGGTTTATTTGAGTAGACTGAGGCACAGAAAGGTTATTTGACTTAAACAAGGTTACACAGCTAGTAAGTTGAGAAACCAGATTTGAAACCATGCAGCCTGGCTTTAAAGTTTACACTCTAAAAGGTAAGTGCTCTTAACTATCTACAATTCTACCATTAGAATCTATATCCATCTCTTTTTTTGTTGTTAATCCTCACCCAAGGATACTTTTTCCACTGATTTTTTTAGAAAGAGTGAAAGGGAAGGAGGGAGGGAGGAAGGGAGGGAGAGAGAGAAACATCCATGTGAGAGAGGCACATCAATTGGTTGCCTCCCGCACGCACCTGGATCAAACCTGCAACCCAGGTATGTGCCCTTGACCAGGAATCAAACCTTCAACCCTTCAGTGCTCGGGGCAATGCTCTAACCACTGAGAACACTGGCCAGAGCAATATATAAAACAAGAACTCTTTTCTTTCCTGTCCCTCCCCTCATCTTCCATGTTTATATTACCTAGAACTTTAGTTTAAGATTTTAATTTTTAAATTTTACAATTAAAACTTATTTAAACTTTTCAATAAATTTTATTGTTTTTCCCCTCAGCATTGCTTATTAGAACCCCCTCCTTCCTCCTAAATCCATTTTTTTTCTTCTTGCTGAATCACATACTATAATAATCCTTTCAGAAAAGGCATGTACATGATGAATTTTCTGAAATATTTTTGCTTTCATATGGATTATCTTGGCTAGATATAGAAATCTAGGTTCAAAGTTATTTCTCATCATCTCTTTGAAGAACGTCTCCATTGTATTTTCTCCTCTTTTTTCTCTGGGACCTTGCGGGATCTTCACCTTATCCTTTAGAATTGTCTCTTAAACCTAGAAATTTTATTTATTGCGTGTGTGTGTGCGCGCGCGCGCGTGTGTGTGTCTGTGCGCGCCTGTGTGCATTAATCATGTTCAGAACTTAGGGCTAACTTAGGGCTCTTTTCAATATGAAATTCAACTCTTTCTTCATATAATTTTCAAGTGTCACAAATTATTCTTTTGATTTTTTTCAATCAATTAGAAATATGCAAACCATTCTTAGTTCAAGGGCCAAAAATAGATCGTGGGTTGAATTTGGCCTGTGGGCCAT
The DNA here is from genome assembly GCF_951640355.1 of Cnephaeus nilssonii. Taxonomy (NCBI): domain Eukaryota; kingdom Metazoa; phylum Chordata; class Mammalia; order Chiroptera; family Vespertilionidae; genus Cnephaeus; species Cnephaeus nilssonii. Next base: position 127,070,276 of record NC_137071.1, on the reverse strand, counting down.
AATTCTCCCATTCTGGTGCTGGAACATCAATTCCAGGGCTAATTGTCTGCTTAATTCACTGCTGTACCCCTGCACCTAGAACACTGCCTGGCACCTAGTAGGCTCTCAATAGATGTTTCTGAAATGAGCAAGTGAATGAAACAATGAGTTGGGTAGCAAGTTACTGAAGGAGTGGAGAAGTGAGCGAACATATGAGAGTCAGCTCAATACTACTCTCAGCGTCTCAGTTTACCCCTGTCTGAACCTAAGCAAGCTCCACCAAGAAGTTTTAAAAATAGATCAGAAGGCTAAGGCAAGCGTTGCAAGTAACATCTTTATTTTCCCCTTTAACTTGAGTGTAATCCTGACAGATTCTACCAGGAGGAGGCAAAAAGGACTGGGCTGGGCAGGGGCTCTCTGAGGACTTGGCCTCCTCCTGCTCCTGTGGAGTTGAGATTAGGACCATGATCCAAGCTCAGCATCCCTGGGGAGGACAGTGGACCACTCTGCAGTCTCTGTGGCCACCTACTTTCGACAGCCATGTTAATGGGAACCAGCCACCTTCACACACCAGACAGGAGGGACCTGGTAGAGTGGCTCCATCTTCCTCCACACACAGAGATGCATGCGCACAGGAGTCTTGCTGGAACAGGGCACAATCAGTGTCCAGACACATGGCTCCGGCCTGTGGCCCAGTTGAAAAACATGAAGCCTAGACTGATCACCATGAAGAGGACCCCCAAGACACCAAAACACAGAGCCTATGGACAAGAGGGAAAGAAGATGAGACTGGATGGGTCACCACAGCAGAGCTCCTCCTGAGAATGTTCTTCAAGGCCTTCCAGAGAGTCCCCATTCATTTCTGACTCTCCTTTGTGCTCCTCTTTCCTTAAATCCAGACCATTCCTTGAATCTTCCTTCCATCTTCCGAGAACCTTTTAGGGAGTATTCTCCTCCACCCTCCTTGAAAGTCCTCCTGACTCTCTTCTAATAGTGCACCTTCCATCTGGAGAACACTCCCTCTATGCCAGCCCCTTATTGAGTGCCCCTCTGTCTTCCCAGACCCTGCTGGTGCTCTCTGTTTGCTCACCCCCTTCCTAAGACAATCTTCTTCATTCTTTCAGACTAACCACCTTTCTCTCTGGATGTACCATCTTCACCCAGGCCCCTCTTGAAAAAGTTCCTTCTATCTCTAGCCATCTTGGAGTGCTCCATCCTCAGAGCACCCACCTTTTCCCAGCCATCCCCTGGAAAACTCACCTGGATCTTGGGCCAAGAGGAGAGGGGCTCCACCTCAGAGGGTACAATACGGAGGTAGAAGACACTGGGAAGGATGAAGATGAGGCTGGGGGCTGAGGTGGACCCTGAAGTATAAGCAGGAGGAATAAGAGTCTATGTAAGTTTGGGGTACAAGGCCCATATTAGATGGGGACTGGGGTTTGGGTACTGACCGATAACCCCAAAGATATCCCGGATGGTCGGTACGTAGATGACAAGGACATTAACCAAGACGAGCAGAATCACGGCTATGGCCACATGCCGTGGCCAGCTGAAGGCTTTGCTTGGGAAGAGCAGCTGCTGTAGGGCCCGGCGGATCTGTAGCCAGAGTAGGGTGGGACACAAGTCAGTGCCCAAATGCTGCCTCCCCCTCCTTGTGGTCATCTGTCTTTGCCTCCACCCTCTGTCTGAGATCCCTGATTTCCCTTCCATCTGACTGTCTCCACTTTATCTGACCATCCATCTGCGCCTTCAACTTCTGAATGAGCATCCACCTCCCTTCCGATAATCCATGCCTCTTTCTTTCTGTCAGATCATCCATCTATGCCTCTACCCACTGTCTGAAATCTTTGCCTCCTCCTCTATCTCTCCTCCCCTGACTACCCACTTGTCCTTCCATCCTATCTGAGATCCCTGCCTCTTTCCATCTCACTATCTCTCCCCTCTTTCTAGTCATTTCACCTCCTCATCTGAGAGCTTAGTCCCTCTTACACCTTACTACTTCTGCCTCCACCCTTTTTATGTATAGCCTGTTTCTTCATTCTGACTGTCCATCTATGCCACTACCCTCTGTCTGACCATTTTTGCCTCCCTCTTCTGTCTAGGCAGACATCTGTGCCTCCTTCCTTCAACTACTACCCCTGTGCCAGAGCTGACCTGCAGACCCTGAATGATGGATGAATGATTACTCTGACACATGTTTCTGTGAAAGAGAGGCTAAGGGGCTAGTTGGCATAAGGAGCCAAATAAGCTTTGATTGCCTGCCTCATTAGCCTTTTATTGTAACAACAGCTTGAACTCAAATTAACCTCTGGATACAATAAGCAGGGTAAGTATCCTTGAGAAGGCACATGCTTCTACAAGTTCATGTCCAAAAACTAAACATAGAGATTCTAGCAAAACACCTGGGGGAGGAGGAAAAAAAATGGCGATGGAATAGAGTCCTGTTTGGAGTCTGGTCCTGGGGTGGAAAGTGGGAGCAACGGAGGTTCGCAGGGGGATTGTATATTGGCAAGCCAAGGGACAGCTAAACTCCAGGAGAAGGCGGGGGAGTGCTGGCCAGGGCTCCCCTGACCATGCAGCACCCACAGGGGCTGGGTCTCCTCCCGGAGCTGCGGGCTCACTGGGCGCCTCGCCATCTTGCAAGGAAAGGAGGACTTTATTGGAAACCTGACTTTCCGCGACAACTGCAAACACTGAACAGCTGCGAGCACCAGAACACAGGTCTCCTATCGGCGCAAACATTCAGATTCAAAGGAACTCTTCACTGCACCACGGAAAGGTCAGATTTCGCCTGAAATAAGGTGTGGTTTCTAATCCCCGCGGTGGGAGGGAAGCGTGCGAGCCGCAAGACCAGCAGGAACCGGGAGGTCTGTGCCTAGAAAAATCGGCGGCAGTTGGAACTGCCGTGATCCGTGAATGTGGAAGGGGGTCCTCTGAGCTGCTAACAGAAGTGACCTCTTAAAAGAAACTCATTTTAATCTGACGAGGAGGATCAGACTAAGAATTTTCAAAGGAGTGCAGGCTACTTAGTCTGGCGCACAGACCCACTGTCCGCACACTTGGGCTCTTTCCGACTCTGATTACTAAGCCCAATACATAGGAAAACCCAGGTGGAAAAACCCTGAAAGACTGCAGGGGGGAGTTGTTTTTTCGGAACCTGGGAACAGAGCTGGGTGTGACCATTGGAGAGGCAGCTCTGAGGCGCACACCTCCACAAACCGGTAGTGAGTGCCATAGAGGGGGAAAAAAAATAAGCTACAGAGGCCCGGAAGTCAATTCAGAAACACTGCCACCCAGGGGCTGAAACGCTAATTGTCTCTGGTGTAATCAAAAATAACTATGAGAAATTAAGACACGGCCGGCTCAAAAAGCAGGACTGGCTTACAACACTGAGAAGCAGTGGAATGAAGCTGAACTGAAATACCGCCCAGACTGGGAAACAGGCATACCAAACAGAATATTAGAGGAAGTGAATGACAGCCGCTACTGCTCATTTTAGTCTTCCTATTTTTTAATTTTTAATTCCTTTTTCAATTTTTTTTAATTTTTTTTATTCTAATTTTTTTATTTTCATTTTTTGCATCTTTTACTTAAGAAACTAATTTTTTTTCTTTTTCCTCACTCGATTTTCACCTTTTTAATTATTACATTTTTATTTTCAATCAGCATTATTATTACTATTATTTTACTCTTTTTTTTAATGTCATTTGATTTTCCCTTTCTTGTATTTTGGGATTAGTGTCCTACATTCTATTTGCATCTTTCCCTTACCCTATCTCAACGCTAACATTTTGCCATCACTCTCCTAACCTTTCCCCTTTTGGTCTCCTGTTTTTCTTAACCCTTTCTGGCTATAGATTTTCCCTACTTTTTCAGTTTACCCTCTGCTAAAATTTCACCCTACTTATATATCTAATTCCCAACCCCCTGCTCCAAATCCATACATACCTCTCTCTACGCTACCAAAAAAAAATTATTTTTCTCTCTGGCCTTTTGTTGTTGTTTGCTTGAATGTTGATTAGATTGAATTTTTATGTTTTTTTATGAGATTGTTTTGATTATTCTTTTTGTTTGGTGGGTTGGTTCTTTTGTTTGCTTTGTTTTTGTTTGTTTTTTACTTTTGTTTTCCCTTGCCTCACTTGATACTAGTTGGTGTTGCAGTTTGTATTAATCTCCAGGCTCGTGTTGCTGGAATTTGCTGGGTTTAGTGGTTGTTCTAGTGGAGTCTACTCCCCATATATATAGTTTGTTCCCCTTTTCTCTCGTAGTATTGTTCTTGTCTCTCTTACTTTTTTTTCTTTTCCTTTTTTTTCTGCTCTTTTCCCAAGTTCAGATTCACACTCTTTGTTGTTGTTGTTGTTGTTCTTTCTTTTTACTCTCCCTCTTCCACTCCTATACCCTAATTTGTCTTTCTCTGGTGGTTACCTTTATTGGAGGTTATTAATATCGTGAATACAATTCTGTTCAGTGCCTTGTGTGTTGTGCCTGGTTGTGTTGTATTTTGTACCTTTAAATCAACGCCAGAGAGAGAGAACTATATAACCAGACATCCGGAGAAGAGAGACCATGGGGAGACAAAGAAACAGCCCCCATAGGAAAGAGAAGCAGGCATCACCAGAAAAGGAAGTAAATGAATTAGAGGCAAACAACCTATCAGAGAAAGAATTCAGAGAAATGGTCATAAGGTGGCTGAAAAGGATGGAAGACAAATTCGACAATATGAGTAAGAACCAAGAGGAAATGAAGAAGAACCAAGAAGAAATGAAAAATGACATCACTGCTGTAAAGAACTCAATAGAAAGCATCAAGAGTAGACTAGAAGAAGCAGAGGACCGCATAAGTGAGCTAGAAGACAAGATGGAAAAAAATACCCAATTACAACAGCTTCTAGAAACAAAAATTAGAAAGCATGAGGAGAGCCTAAGGGAACTTCGGTACAACACAAAACAAAACAACATCAGGATAATAGGGGTACCAGAAGGAAAGGAAACAGAGCAAGGAATAGAAAACCTGTTTGAAGAAATAATAACAGAAAACTTCCCTGATATAGGGAAGAAAAAACCCACACAAATCCAAGAAGCTCACAGAGTTCCAAGCAAAATGAACCCCAAAAGACCGACACCAAGGCACATTATAATTAAGTTGGCAAACACCAACGACAAAGTAAGAATCTTAAAAGCGGCCAGAGAGAGACAGACAGTTACATACAAAGGAACCCCCATCAGACTAGCAACTGATTTCTCAACAGAAACTCATCAGGCCAGAAGGGAATGGAATGAAATATACAAAGTCATGCAAAGGAAGGGTCTCAATCCAAGAATACTGTACCCAGCAAGGCTATCAATCAAAATTGAAGGTGAAATCAGGAGCTTCACAGACAAAAAAGGGCTAAGGGAGTTTATCACCACCAAACCAGCAATGAAAGAAATGCTAAAGGGTCTGATGTAAAAGAAAAAAAGAAAGAAAGAAAGAAAGAAAGAAAGAAAGAAAGAAAGAAAGAAAGAAAGAAAGAAAGAAAGAAAGAGGAAGCAAAGAAGGAACACAGGGGTATAGAATAAAAATGGCGACAAATAAGTGCCTATCAATAATAACTTTAAATGTAAATGGATTGAATGCCCCAATCAAAAGACACAGGGTAACAGATTAGATAAGAAAACAAAACCCATATATCTGCTGTCTACAGGAAACCCACCTCAAAAAAAAGGATGCATACAGACTGAGAGTAAAGGGATGGAAAAAGGTTTTCCAGGCGAATGGAAATGAAAAAAAAGCTGGGGTAGCAATACTTATATCTGACAAATTAGATCTCAAAGTGAAGGACATTACAAGAGATAATGAAGGCCACTTCATAATACTAAAGGGAGAAATCCAACAAGAAGAAATAACTCTGGTAAACATATATGCACCCAATACAGGAGCACCAAGATACATTAAAAAACTCCTGGAAGATATCAAAGGAGAGATTGACAGCAATACAATCATAGTAGGAGACTTCAATACCCCACTATCACCATTGGACAAATCCTCTAAACAAAAAATCAGCACAGAAACATCAATCCTAAATGACTCACTAGACCAGATGGAATTAATCGACATCTTCAGAACATTTCACCCCAAAGCCACAGAATATACATTCTTCTCAAGTGCACATGGGTCATTTTCAAAGATAGACCACATGTTAGGACATAGGCAAAGTCTCTCCAAATTCAAGAAGATAGAAATCATATCAAGTATCTTCTCAGATCACAGTGGCATAAAACTGGAAATCAACTACAATAAAAACAATCCAAAGAAACCAAACACATGGAGACTAAACAGCATGCTATTAAACCATGACTGGGTTACCAAAGACATCAAGGAAGAAATAAAAAACATCATGGCAACAAACGACAATGAAAACACAACAATCCAAAATCTATGGGACACAGCGAAAGCAGCCCTGAGAGGGAAGTTCATAGCTCTACAAGCCTACTGCAAAAAACAAGAAACAATGGTAATAAATTACCTAACCCAAAAACTCAAAGAGTTAGAGAGAGAGCAACAAGAAAAGCCCAGTGTAAGCAGAAGGAAAGAAATAATAAAGATCAGAGCGGAGATAAACGACATAGAGACTAAAGAAACAATACAAAAGATCAACAAAACCAAGAGCTGGTTCTTTGAAAGGATAAACAAGATTGATGAACCTCTAGCCAGGCTCACCAAGAAGCAAAGAGAGAGGACCCAAATAAACAAAATCAGAAATGAAAGAGGTGAAATAACAACAGACCCCGACGAAATACAAAGGATTGTTACAAAATACTACAAACAACTCTATTCCAACAAACTGGACAACCTGGAGGAAATGGATATATTCCTAGACAAATACAACCTTCCAAAACTCAATCAGGAAGAATCTAAACAGCTCAACAGGCCAGTAACTATGGAAGAAATTGAACCAGTCATCAAAAAGCTTCCGGCAAACAAAAGCCCGGGGCCAGACGGCTTCACAGGAGAGTTTTACCAAACTTTCAAGGAAGAACTAAAATCTATCCTCCTCAGACTATTCCAAAAAATTCAAGAGGAAGGAACACTTCCAGGCTCCTTCTATGAAGCCAGCATCACCCTAATACCAAAACCAGATAAAGACAACACAATGAAAGAGAATTACAGACCAATATCCCTCATGAACATAGATGCCAAAATCCTCAACAAAATACTAGCAAATCGGCTCCAGCAATACATCAGAAAGATCATACATCATGACCAAGTAGGATTTATCCTAGGAATGCAAGGATGGTACAATATCCGCAAATCAATAAATGTGATACATCACATAAACAAATTGAGAGATAAAAATCACATAGTCATATCAATAGATGCAGAAAAAGCATTTGACAAAATCCAACACCCTTTCTTGATAAAAACTCTCAACAAGGTGGGAATAGAAGGATCATACCTCAACATAATAAAAGCTATATATGATAAACCCACAGCAAACATCATACTCAATGGGCAAAAACTAAAACCATTTCCCCTAAGAACAGGAACAAGACAGGGATGCCCACTCTCACCACTCTTGTTTGACATAGTACTGGAAGTATTAGCTATCGCAATTAGGCAAGAAGAAGAAATAAGAGGCATCCAAATTGGAAAAGAAGAAGTGAAGCTGTCCTTATTTGCAGATGACATGATATTGTACATAAAAAACCCAAAAGATTCCATCAAAAAACTAATAGACTTAATAAATGAATTCGGCAATGTAGCGGGATACAAAATTAACGCCAAGAAATCTATGGCATTTCTATACACCAATAGTGAACTTACAGAAAGAGAGACTAAAAAAGCAATCCCATTTACCATCGCACCAAAAAAATTAAGATACCTAGGAATAAACTTAGCTAAGGAGGTAAAAGACCTATACGCGGAAAACTACAGGACCCTGAAAAAAGAGATAGAGGAAGACGTAAACAGATGGAAGAACATACCATGTTCATGGATTGGTAGAATCAACATCATTAAAATGTCCATACTACCCAAAGCAATCTACAAATTCAATGCACTCCCCATCAAAATACCAACAGCATATTTCACAGACCTAGAAAGAACTCTCCAAAAATTCATCTGGAATAAAAAAAGAACCCGAATAGCTGCAGCAATCCTGAGAAAGAAGAATAAAGTAGGAGGGATCTCAATACCAGATTTCAAGCTGTATTACAAAGCCACTGTTCTCAAAACAGCCTGGTACTGGCACAAGAACAGACATATAGATCAATGGAACAGAATAGAGAATCCAGATATCGACCCAAACCACTATGCTCAATTAATATTTGACAAAGGAGGAATGAACATACAATGGAGTCAAGACAGTCTCTTCAATAAATGGTGTTGGGAAAATTGGACACACACATGCAAAAAAATGAAACTAGATCACCAACTTACACCATACACAAAAATAAACTCAAAATGGATACAGGACTTAAACATAAGACGGGAAACCATAAAAATACTAGAGCAATCCACAGGCAACAAAATCTCAGACATATGCCAAAAGAACTTCTTCACTGACACTGCCCCTAGGGCAATGGAAGCTAAAGAGAAAATTAACAAATGGGACTACATCAAAATAAAGAGTTTTACAGCAAAAGAAACCATCAACAAAACAGCAAGAAAGCCCACTGCATGGGAGAACATATTTGCAAATGCCATCACTGATAAAGGTTTAATCTCCAACATCTACAGGCAGCTTATGCAACTTAATAAAAGGAAGATAAATGATCCAATTAAAAAATGGGCAACGGACCTAAACAGAATATTTTCAAAAGAAGACAGAAGGAAGGCCAAGAGACACATGAAAACATGCTCAAAGTGACTTATTATCCGAGAGATGCAAATCAAAACAACAATGCGGTACCATCTCACACCTGTTAGAATGGCTATCATCAACAAATCAACAAACGACAAGTGTTGGCGAGGATCCGGAGAAAAAGGAACCCTCGTGCACTGCTGGTGGGAATGCAGACTGGTGCAGCCACTGTGGAGAACAGTATGGAGTTTCCTCAAAAAACTGAAAATGGTACTCCCATTTGACCCAGTAATCCCACTCCTGGGAATATATCCGAAGAAACTAGAAACACCAATCAGAAAGGATATATGCACCCCTATGTTCATAGCAGCACAATTTACAATAGCTAAGATTTGGAAACAGCCTAGGTGCCCGTCAGCAGATGACTGGATCAGAAAACTGTGGTACATCTACACAATGGAATACTATGCTGCCATAAAAAAGAAGGAATTCTCATCATTTGCAGCAACCTGGATGGAATTGGAGAATATTATACTAAGTGAAATAAGCCAGTCAATGAAAGAAAAATACCACATGATCTCACTCATTTATGGATAATAAAGAACATTATAAACTGATGAACAAAAAGATAGATACAGAGACAGTAAAGCATCAAACAGACTGTCAAATTACAGGGGGAAAGTTAGGGAGAGGTGGGGGAGATAAGAAATCAAATGAAGGACTTGTATGCATGCATATAAGCATAAACAATGGACGCAAAACTCTGGGGGGTGAGGGCATGTATGGGTGTGGGGTGGGGGGGGTAAGGGTAAGATATGTACACATATAATATCTCAATTAAAAAAAAACACCTGGGGGATCAGACTTGTTTGGAAAAGTTAAGGTAGGGGCTGCCGCCTTTGGCAAGGTCCCCCCAGAGGCCCCTGATCTTCCAAAGGATCCTCCTTACAGACATTACAACCAAGTCCTGTGCTTCCCCACACCCCTGTCCTCCCGACTGTCTCTGTCCTACCATATATTTTTGCTTTCTCTGTCAGTCTGACAACTCTGCCTTCCCTGTCTGTCCATCCCTGCCTCCTCCATCCATCCCTACATCCATTCCTATCTCCAACATCCATCCAAACATCTATGCCTGTACCCTCTACCCATGTCCCTCTGCTCCATGCCCCCCCTTTGTCCCCACGCACAGGGAATAACACAACTGGCACAGTGAGAGTGACTGCAAGCAGCACCGCCAGGCGCACACAGAGGATGAGCAGGTCCTTCTGGCTGTACATTTGTAGCATCTCTGCCTCCACACTGCCTGGGCCATGGGACATGGGACAAGGGATGCTGGATGTGGCAGGAGAACCAGAACCAGTGTCCCTCCTCCCACCACCACCACCACCCCTCACACACACACACAGAATAACAAAATCTACATGTGTGATGCATACCACCCATTTGGAAACTGATGAGTCCAGAGGCATGGAGGGAAAGTGCTCAGGTTCCTGCCCCACCAGCCTCCCCAGTCCCCACCCCAGCTGCCACCCAACCCTGGCTCCAGCTCCACTCACTGTAGAAGGTAAGGTATCCAAAGGTGGCTGTAAGTGCATACATACAAAACATGGCACCGATGGACACGTTGGCTACAGCTTGCATTCTGCGCTTGGAGGGCCTAAGGTACAGAGGTCATAGAATTCTAATGCCCATATCCCTGGACTTGGTCCAGGCCCCTCAAAACCAGCCTCCACCCTCCAGATCCCCTTCTCCCAGAGCTTACATTCAGCTGGCACACTCTTGGATTTTCATCTCTACCTCCCTTGTGTAACTAGCCAAGCCTCCCCTCTCTGTCCATCCATATCTCATCCCATAGGACCATCATTGTGCATCTCCTCTGTCTGACCATCTCTGCCTCTCCCTTCCATTTGACTGTCACTGCCCCTCCCTTATATCTGACCATCCATACCTAATTATCCACACATCTCCTATCATATCATCCCTGAGCCCCTTTTGTCCTGTCATATCCCTGTCCCCATCTGTGCATGCCACCACCTCCATCTGATCATCTCTGCTGCCCCACTCTGTCCATTAACAACTGTATTGGATGTTAAAAGAGTGAAATACTTGAGCCCCAATCAATAAACAGTCACTTTCCTGTGTCTCCCAAGACCTCCTGACCACCTCAAACCCCTCCCTTTGCACAATCTACAATCAACAATCAAGTTACAGTCCCAGAACTGCTGTAGGGATTGTCAGTCATTATGACTACCACCCCACCTGTTGGTTCATCACACATGCCCACTTTCCTGTCCACTCACCGGCAGAGCTCCGTGTAGATGGGCAGCACCTCAGGGTGGCAGACAAAGGCAAAAGCCATAATGGGCACTGTATAGAACATCTGGGGGAATGGCCAAGTACATCAGATCAGAACCTATAGGGTTCCATCCCCTATTCTCCATACTCCTGGCCCCAGCACTGCTCTTCATATCAGATACTTGGAAGCCCCCAATGTCCAATACATGGCTCCAGAGGGCCTGAGTGTGGTGCAAGCCCTATTGAGCTACATACCCACCTGTGAGTCCACTGTGAACATCTGGGCCTCACAGCTTATGTTGAGCCCCTGGATGGGATGGACTGGGGGGCTCTTACTCTCTGCTGCTGTCTCATTGTGGCCCACATCACAGCTAATATGGAACTTCTTATAGATGACCTGAAGAAGAAAGGATGGGGAAATGAGCTTACAGGGAAGGCTGTGTCCCAATGCCCCAATCTCTCTCTCCCCACTTCTTCAAGTCCTTCTCTCAGACTCACCGAAATGAGAAAAAACAGCATGCAGGTCAGAGAAAGACCACTGGTATATCCAAGGTAGCCTGCAAGGAGCAATAACGCAGAAACTCAGAAATCCAGGGACCCCCTACAGCAAGCATGTCAAACTCACAGTAAGCGGGCCACATGCCTTATTTATGTGGCCCGCCGGCCACGAGTTTGACATGCTTGCCCTACAGCAAATATCAAACCCCTAGTCTAGCTTTCAAGATCCCCTCAGCCCAATTATGCCACACTTTTGCATAAGCTTTTACTTCTGCCTGGACCAGCCTCCCCTCCAGAGCAAACTCCTATTGAGCAAACTCCTATTCATCTGTTAAAACCCTCATCAAAAAAGCTCTCCCCTAGTGTTCAATAGCCCTTGAAAATGGGGTTCTCTCAATCTGGCTACCCTTCTCTAACCCCACTATCCTATGACCAACGCAGGAAGCCTCTTACCCAAGTGTCTCATGAGGGCCAGTGGCAGGATGATTAACACACTGACCATGATGATGAGAAGGTTTCCATTCAAGAACCAGCTCCTAGATAGACAGGCAAACATAGTGACTAGTTGCCAGCCAAAAAAAAAAATTGTCAGGCAGACAAAAGATGGCCGGACAGATTTCTGCCCGTCATCAGTAGATGAGCCAACACCTCAGCTATGAGAAGTCATTCAGGTGGTTACAATGATGGCACAACAAGATTGATAGAAACAGCCAGACTAATTATCAGACTATCTGCCAGACACTGTCAGAGGGGTACATCTAAGAACACATGCACAGCTAGACAAAACTGTGCTGTCAGACTCACAAGTGAATACACAACCAGATGGGTAAACAACACCCCAAGTCAGTCAGACTCACATAGTCCAACACAAAGTTCCAGACACAGAGTGAGCCATGACCCTGGTGTCTGACAGGTAGAACAATAGTCTGATAATTAGGCTGGCTGGCAGACAACGATGCAGAGTCAGACAAAAAGTCAGAAGCACACGTGTGGTTGTTTGAACAGCTCAAGGTTTGTTGAACACCTGAAAGTAGCTGGGCTGATTTGGCCACGTGATCAAAGACAGAAATAGAGACCATATGAATCAGCCAGCTGGCCACACTATTGGAAGAAAGACTGGGATCTGTATAGATATTGGAGGGAGGTGCTCAGGCAACACAGTTAATACAGAATCAGTTGAACAACTGCTCATTTGTTCAAAAGAATTTTATTGAGTGCCTACTATGTTACATCTCATACATACACATAGTTACACTGACATAAACCAACAAAGCATCATTGGCCATGTAAACAGTGGGAGCTAATTATAATAATTAGACACACCTAGGTACATAGACTGCCAGCTACCTGGATGGTTTCAGAATCAAACCAAAAATTTAACAAGAGACACAGAATCAACCATCATATCCAAACAACTGAACAATTTCAGCCAGCATATGGATCCAGAATTTTAAATATGCAGTCATTTGAATGCATACTCAGAACAACAATCAAGCATACATGGTTGGAACAATACAGAGGGCATGTACAGAGTTATAGGTGAGGATCACTCACACACAGAGAGAATTTGCCAGAACAATGGTCACTAAACAGAGATGGAGTCTATTGGCACATACATTTGGAGAAAATCACATATACATAGTTGGCACCACAGTATACATCACACACACACATACACACTGTTGGAGTCAGTGACCACACACTTAGAAGCGAGACAGATTCAGCCAGCCTGATGGACCCAGAATCAAACAGAATCTGTTGAACATGGAAAGTCAGAGTAAACAACTGTCAAATACACATGGTTGGAATTACAGTATACAGGACACAGCTGTAGTCAGCTTTCAGACAGCTGACCAGAGAACCTGCCAATACAACAGTAACAGAAGCAAAATCCACAGCGTTTAGATCTGCTAGAGAGTAGTTGCATGATCAGCATGAGAGTACACTGGACATACAGATTCAGCCACCAGATGGAATCAACCAGAACAACAGTCACAGAAATCAACACGGTCTGTTAGACTCCTATAGTCAGAGCAACAGTCACACATACTGCTGGCATCACAATACACAGGAATCGCAGTCTGATCAAAGTGGCCAACAGTCTCAAAGTAGAACATTTGGGACACAGAGTTGAAGACAGCAGCCAGACCAGACAGGCAGAGTCAGTGGCCTGTGAATCAGAGCCAAGGGGTGTTTGCTCACTCACCCCTCAGGGTCCATTTCCAGGAAGGTGCCAATAACCAGGGGGAGTTCGGATTTGATGATGAACAGGTAACTGGACATGGCTGGTACAGGTTGGGGGGAGGTGTAAACAAAAGGTTTTCCCTCACCCCCTTACCCCATTTTCCCCAGCCCAGCCTGGGGAAGCCCATCTCACCCCACCCTCTTCCCCCAAGCTGATCCCTCCACCTCCCAGAATCCTCACCCCCAACATTGTGCAGACAGATGACCATGGCCACCACCACCTTCCCCACAGGCCCCAGTGCCCTCTGTCCCAGCTGCTCATATGCTCGGATGCCTGTGGGGGAGACAAGAAGGAACAGGTTGTGGTCCTCCTGGACCAGGGGTGAGGTTGGGGGCCAAAAGGCCTGGGAGTTGGGGGGTTGGGGTTTAGAGTAATTGAGTCTGATTGATGGGGGCCAGGGGTGAGAGTTAGTTACAATTGGGCTTGGGGGTGGAATCTGGGAGGTGGGATCTGTGGTCAGGAACTGTGGCCAAGGAAAAGGTAGGAGGTGGGCTGGAGTTTGGTAGTGGGGATCTTGGGGGCAAATCACTATATACATAGTCTGAGACCACATACACATGGTCTGAGTCCCTGGTGGGAATAAAGTCTGAGATCTGGAGCAGTGGACGCTTGGAAGCTTGGGTCTAAGGACCAGGGGGTCTCGGGGTTCTACAGCTAGCTGGCTTCATGGTTGTGGGGACTAAAGACTGAAGGGAGGGGTTAGAGGTGGAATGTAGTGGTCTAGGGATGAGGAGGGTCTGAACAATGGGGTTTATGGCCAGACTAAGGGCTGAGGGCTGGGGATTGGGAATTTGGGATCTGGGAGATGAGGTCTGAGGGCCAGGGTCAGTCTGGGGTCTGGAGTCCAGGGAGTTAAGTGGGGTTTGGGGTCTTGGGTCCAAGATCTGGGGTCAGGGTGGAATGTCCAGGGTCGGGGGTTTGGGTTGAAATCTGGTGTCTCAGGTCAGGGGAGTGGGTCAGGGGTCTGGATTGAGCTCTGGGGCTCACCTACAACACCAGCACAGGTCAGCAGGAGATGGATGGAGTATGAAGACAGAAGAGCAATGCACAGCAGCAGGGCCCTGTGGCAGATGGCACAACTTAGACTTGGCCCCAAGGCCTCCCGCCTGCCCCCAAACACCCCTGCCCCCCTCCCCCACAGGCTGCTTAGGACTCACAAGAAGAAGAGGACCCCTGTGTGGGCCATGGCATAGGCCAGCCCCAGGATGCCGCTGCCCATGATGGCGTTGCTGAGGTTGAACACTGACATTCCAAATGATGTCTTCCCCTCGAACTGTGGGTAAGGGGCAAGGCCCAGGAACACATGGGTAGGGGAGGGGGCAAGTAAGGAGACCAGCTCTGGGTCCCAGAAAGACTAGGGAGGAAGTGACTGGGACAGGAAGAAGCCCAGGAAGGGCCAAAGGAGAAACCAAGAAGTTAGGAAAGAAAAGGAGTTGAAGATGGGAAGGAGCTGGGAAAAGGAGAACCAGGAAGGGGAAAACTAGGAGAAATTTTGGAGGGGAGCATCTATACGTGGAGAGGAACCAGAGAGGGTGGAGCAGCTACCAAAGGCAAACAGCTGGGGAGGGGAGTAGCTGGGAAGAGGGAAGAGTAGGGGAGGAGATGAACTGGGCAAGGTGCAGCTGGGACAGATCCTGTAGGGTCACTCACATCCATGAACTCAGCTGACTTCCTCCCAGGAGCAGAATTATGGCTGTGCAGGAAGCCCTCACGTTCCTGCCTGTAGCTGGAGAAGTTGGGGCTGATGAGAGGTAATCCTGACCCTCTGACCCAGACCCCTCAGGCCCTGACTCACCCCACAGCACCCGCAGGAAGGTCTCCATTCATCTTTGGGTCCTGCAGTTCCATCCTATGGGCAGGGAAAGGGGGTGGGGGTCAGAGATGGAGCAGGGGGGCTACAAGGTGGGAGAGCTAGGTGAAGAGGTAGGGGTTCAGCTAGAGGCAGACAGGGAGAGAAACAGAAACAGAGATGAGGTGAGGGGAAAGGGAACAGAAGGATGACAGAGACAGGGACGTAAATGGAGAGAATTGAAGAGTAAAAGGCTGAGGTGGGTACTTGAAATATCAGGGGGATCGCCTTGTAAAGTATACAAAGCTATACACCTATGATGTACACCTGGAATTAACACAAATCATACTGAATGTAAACTATAAAATTTCCTTGAAAAAGTAAATTTTTTCAAAAGAGTGAGAGGCTGAGAGAAGAGATGAGAGCGAGAAAAGGGCATCAGAGGAGAGATACAGTTACTCATACTTGGAGAGATAAAGATGGAGGAAAGAGAAAGAAATAAAGAGAGAAAGCAACCTCATAGCAGACGAGATGGCCATCTGGAGCTGCGATAGCCTCTCCTCCCAACCCTCACACTCACTCTATCTTCTTGCTGTACTATCTCTTCCCTTGCCAGGTCTCCCTCAAACCGTCCCCCACCCCCCACATCCCTTCACCCTCACCACATGGCCAGATCTCCTCTCCGGCCACGTGTCTGCTGACTGCCCCACTTCTCACAATGCTTCCTACCCTCCTCCTTCCCGCCTGAGCCCCAAGCCTGGGCCCCAAGCCTAGCCCAGAGCTGATGCAACCTGTCCACTGGGCTGGGGGTGGGGACCGGCTTGGAGACCCCAGCCCCTGACTTGGCAAACTCTGCCATAACTCTGAATATCCTCACTAGATGCCAGAGACAATTTCCCAACTGAGCCCTGGAAACCTCCATGAATCCCCCTTGTAGGAACCAGAGGTATTTCCTAGATCCCCTGTCAAGTCTTAAACACTCTTCTTCTGGCAGAAGGAACTGTAGTCACTTCCAGACTTGAGACCTTTCCTGGGCTCAGGGTGTCTCAGGAATCTTGCCTGAGCCCTAATTTCCCCTCCTGAGGAGGAGCTGTCTCTGAGACCTCATCAGCAACCCCTTCCAGGACCTGATGTGTTCCTGGGGTGGGGGGGGTGTCTCTGTGATCCCCAGGCCAATCTACAGTCCCCGTCTTCTATGCCCCCATCATCGCTAAAACTGCCTCCGGGAGACGCCCGCCCCAAGTCCTGAGTCCCTTTCCTGGGACGGGGAGGGATCTTAGGGAGCACCATCCTCAGCCCTGAGCACCCTCTGAGGACTCCTACCCACTCCCGAATTCACTCTTGGAAGCCAGTTACCAAAGGACCCCTCTCCCATTCAATTCCCCACTAATGCTAAAAAGGTCTCCAGGGATCCCCTGAGGCCCCTCCCGGGGCCCCCATTCGTGCCTTGGGGTCTCCAAAGCCCCCCACCCTGGCCAGCGCCCCTCCTCACCTTTCGGCTCTTCTCAACTCCACCGGTTCGCAGGACTCAGACAAGATAGAGAGCTCAGGGACCCACTGCCGCGCGGCTCTCTAGAACCTGCCCCCGCCCCGCCCGGTGGCCAATCAGCGCAGCTCGCGCCCCTCTGGCCCGCGGATTTTTTTTTTTCTGGGAAGAAGTTTTCATTTTAATTTTGTTTCCCTCCTTGTGGCCGCGGGCGCGGGGGGGGGGGGGGGGAAGTAGTGAGGAGAGGCGGAAACCCCCCTCATCTGGACCCACATGGAGGGAGCCTGAGGTGTGGGTAGGTCTTGGTCGCGGGGAGGGGCAGTGGACAGAAAGACTGAGTGAGTAGATCCACACCCAAAGAAAGGGCCAGGCAGGCAGAGAGAATTGACTTAGGGGTCAGCCACACAGTGGGATGGGAGATGGATGGAGGGTAGAGATGCAGAGAGGAGAGACAGAGATAGTAAGAGAAACAGTCACAAATAGAGACAGGCAGGCACAAGGACAGACAACAGAGAGGACAGAAAGATAGACAGGGTATGGGGGAGTGGTAGATAGACAAAGGGGCATTCACTGGGAGAAAGAGACTATAGGCAGACTCAGAAACTAACGGGGTGGGCGCGTGCAAGCACGTTAGAGGCAACGGGCAGGCCCAGTCGTAAACAGGAGACACAACTGGCAGATAGGTGGACACAGCCAGATACATCCCCAAACAGAGGTTGGAAACGGGCACACCAGCCCCGAGAGACAAGGGGACACGGGAAGTGATGGAGGCAGAGGAGCACCTGGAGGGACAGATGACAAGAGGCAGAGAAAGTCAGATTCAGGCAGAGCGGCGCACAAGGTAGATGGACAGACCTGGGGACAGACAGCAATGAAAAAGTGCAGGATAGACAGACACAGCCAGGCCACTATAAATTGACCTCAGACAGGCAACCTAGCCGAGAGAGGACCCTAGATCTTGGAGGTCCCCAGAGGGAGGCAGGGAAGACATTTATGGTTGGATAGGGAGGGTGGACACACACAGTGTGCAAACTAGGCACACCCTGAAGTCCTGGACCCAGCCCAGGCATTGGGTGAGGCCTAGCCACACCCTAACCTAGGAGCTCTACAGTCTGTCTGCCGGTCTTATATGGGGGGGAGGGGTCTGTGCACTCCCATCCAGGCATGTGGCAGGCATATGTCGCCAGCAGGAAGGCGGACGGGGTGGACTTGGGGTCCTGGCCCAAGTCTACTGAGCTGCTTAAGGCCCTGGTGGACAAAGAGCCTCTGTCTGGGCCCCTCCACCCACCTGTCCACCCCCCACAGGGAGCACAGAATTCCCGGAAAGGCCAGGGGCTGGCTGGGGTTCAAAGCTAACCTAGATGCCCCCACCCCAAGTGCAATTGGAGGAGGGCAAGGGATGAGGTGTTTACTTCGCCACAGCAGGAGAGAGACTCCCCCACACTCAGCTCCATCCAGGGGCTCAGAGATAGAGGCAGACTTGCCATCACCCACGGAGATACAAGCTTCCCTGCAGACCCACAGCCACACACACAGAATATGTGCTGACAAATATGAATGCACACAGACTGCACGTGGGGAGCCCAGGCCACGGTAGTCACACACTCCCAGCCGCACAGCGTGACTTAGTCTTACAGACTTCATCACCCACAGCCCCAGACCACACCCAGAAAGCAGAGAGTGGCACAGGAATAGGCTCACACCGAACCACTGTAGATTCATGGACATCATGGCCCACAGACTCACAGCCACACACAAAGCGCACAGACAAATCTGATTTCACACAGCCAACAGCTGCATACACAGGCCCAGTGCCTCACACACACTTCCACGTTCAGAGAGCCCTCGAGGCCAAAGTCCAGATTCAGGCTTTATAATGATACCTGTGTGCATATGAACTCATGTGTGAACTTGTGACCACATGCAGCTCTGGTGGCAGAGAGAGGTACTCACAGCAGACATGATTGAACAGAGAAGCCACAGCCACAGACTTGCACACAACTGTATTCAAGCAGGTAGCTGCACACACAATGTACGCACATAACTATTGACATATCAAGTCAGAGAAGAAACACGTGGGAAACATAGACAGGCACACAATCGGGAAAATCAGAATATAGAGTGTTCTCTTCCTATTGTTATAAACAGGAAATACACCTAAAGCTGCATGAAGAAGAAACAAGGGAACCAGATGGTACATATACAGTGGCACCAAAGGAAACATCCGTAGTGCCCTGGCCGGGTAGCTCAGTTGATTAGAGCATTGTCCTGATATTCCAAAGGTGGTGGCTTCGATGTCCAGTCAGGGCACATACAAGAATCAACCAATGTGGGGGAGGGGGGGCAATGGTAAGATATGAACACATATAATTCCTTAATAAAAAAATGAAAAGAAAAAAAAAAGAATCAACCAATGAATGCGTAAATAAAGTGGAACAACAAATCGATCTCTCTCCCTTCTTCTCCCCTTTAAAAAATCAATCAATAAATAAAAAGAACCCCCAAAAAAGAAATACCCATAGAGCACACATACCTATAGCCAGCCACTCACCGAGAGACAGAAGCACAGTGGCAGAGAAGAAAGACACACATACATAGTAGACACACACAGAAGAAACACACTAATCACCCACAAGCATTATAAAGGAGACACATAAACATTCAAGGAGCACACACACACACACACACACACACACACACACACAGTCCCATATAGATGAATTGCCCCAGTAGACAGTACCAATACACACAGGTGCTAAAAAGGAAACATACAAATTGGACAGGCAGCCATAGACATAAGATGCAACCGGGTAGACATAATATACAACCAGGTGATACAACCAGGCAAGTTACATAGGAAGACACATGTGGAGCTCACAAATGTATGTTTGTGGCTGAGAACATGTACAGGTAGATGAGATGCTTTGGAGGTATTCACACACACACACACATATGCACACACACACGCACACACTCCCCTGTCTATCCTGGCCTACTCTGATGTCTCTCTCCTCTGATACCCCACCTCCTCAGAGCCATTACACATCTGTGCTACAGGCAGGCCTGGGAAAGAGACACCTGTTAGCAGAGGCCTTGGCCCAGATGGCTAAGGGGGTAGGGGGTGGGAACTAAGCAGCTGTCTAGATTTCAAGAAAAGTCTGTAGAGTCCTGCCCAAAGAACTAGATCCTACCTTGGACAAAGAAACACATACCCCCATCTACCACCTCCCCCCAGCAGCTTCCTACTCTAATCACTCCCCTCCTCTCCCAGGCCCTCCACCATTGCCCAGCACAGGGCCACCAGACACGTAACAAGTGCTCAATAAATGCCACTTATTCGTGTCATATTATCATTATTATTTTGTTTCTTTCTGCCAAGTGAACTCTTCTAAGAGAGGGACTAACCTTCACCCAGCTCTATACCCCATAGCTCAGCTAAGCCCCTCAAGGCACTGCAAATAGCAGGTGCTCAGCATATGCTAGTAGGGAAACAAAGAGAAAGGGAAATCTGACTGTGCAGGGAAGCTTGCTTTGGAAGGAACAGATGTCTTTAAGCTTGACCTAGGTATTGAAGCTGTGTCAGGGATAAGGATGCTTTATTAGTTCATCACAGTAGGGCCCTTCCTCAGAGTCATTTAAAAGTTTTGTTGGTTCAGGAAAGCAGGCCCTTGGGTGACATTTGGAATTCCTAGTGAACCTTTTAAAAGTCCATTTGGGTTCTTGTCCATCCTTCCAAGCAGATCCCTGCTTTTCATTAAAACAGGTCACTACTCAGCAGCCTTCAGGGGAGGGAGCAGAGCGTCACAGTTCACAGAGGGAGCTTTCCCAGCTCCGTCGCTTCGTAGCTGCGTGGCCCGGAGCAACTTGTGAAATCTGACAGTTTCAGCTTCCCCCCTAGGGCGTGATCATGCCTGGGGCCGTGGGTAGGGTTGAATGAATACTGGTAAATCACTTAGAACAATGCTTGACAACATAGTCATTGCTCAATAACATATTTGTGAGAGGAATTCATGAAGACAACTCCTGCTGTGAAAGCAGGCTCTCGCGGGTTGCATTTAGGGTTCTTATCTCCCCTTTCATGCAGGCCCCCCCACTGAGTAACTCTTTGGTCCCTCCAAGCAGCCCCGGGGCAGCAAGGCGGTGGAGTCAGGGAGTAGCCCCTCCACCTGGACCACCCGCGTCTTTCCCTCAAGCTGTGAGATGCTCTCCAGTACCGAGCTGGCCTGGCAGCTTCCCCTCCTTGACCTCTTCGGGAGGCCATGGAGAGGACACCTTTATTCTCAGTGGGGTGTCGGGTGGGAGCCGCAGGCCGACGCCCTGCTTCAGGAAGAGCCTGGGGAGTTCAGAGCCTGGTTCCTGTCTTCCTACCCCCTGGCCCTGCTGGAGGAAGCAAGTTTCTTTGCAAAAAAAAAAAACAAAAAAAATCAAACATCCTCTTTGTGAGAGGCAAGAAAACAGGACATGGAAAGCATCCCACAGGGTGAACATGACTGCATGGGTCCCCAATGCCTGGCAGCCTCTCCTCTCAGGGGAGCAATGGCTGGTGGCTGGAATCCTTGCGGTCTCACAATTGCTTACTTCTGCAGGCAACTGTGTTCCCACCCCCCACCCCCCACGAGACCTTGGAACTCCCCTTGCAAGCTCTTACTTCCTCCCTAGCTCTCAGAGACTCCGGGAGGTGTCACCCCCTGTCTCTGTATGCGTCTGTCATCTATCTCCACCTCCCAGCGCCCCACTGAAATGCAAAACACACCACTGAGGAAAGAATGAAGAAAAAAGTCACAAAAGGGTGGATTCAGCAAGCATGCTACCTAACACCCACTGTGTGCCAGGCCCTGTGGTAGGTGTTTGGGAGGTAGCAGTGAACAAGAAAGAACAGACACCCCTGTCCAGTGAAGCTCGCAATTCTAAGGAATGATGATTCCATCATTCAGTTCTTTTAATACTCACCAAGCTTGTTTCCACTTCAGGGTCTTTGCACTTGGTGTTCCCTCTGCCTGGAGGATTCTTGGTAGGGTGTGCTCCCCTTCAGGTCTCAGCCCAAATGTCAGCTCCTCAGAGAAGACTTCTCTGACACATAACCGAAAAAACAGCTCAGTTCCTCTCCATCTCTGTCACCCTACCTTATTATTCGTCATAGCTTTTATACCACCTGATATAACATTGGATATTTACATATTTAATAGTATGTTTAGCCCTGGCCGGTTGCTCAGTGGTTAGAACATGGGTTTGATTCCTGGTCCAGGGCACCTACCTCAGGTTGCAGACCCAGTCCAACCCCTAGTCAGGGCACATGTGGGAGGCAACCAATTGATGTGTCTCTCTCATGTGGATGTTTCTTTCTATCCGCAGGTGAGGATATTTTTAATGGTATATTTATATTTAGTACAGTTATTTTAGTAAGTAAATGTATATAGATACTAGCATATTTATGCTGTACATGTATTTTACATATACACTATACAGAATCCATAAATATACGCTATTATGTATTTTCTTTTCTTTCTTTTTTAAATATATTTTATTGATTTTTTACAGAGAGGAAGGGAGAGGGATAGAGAGCTAGAAACATCGATCAGCTGCCTCCTGCACACCCCCTACTGGGGATGTGCCCGCAACCAAGGTACATGCCCTTGACCGGAATCGAACCTGGGACCTTTCCGTCTGCAGGCCGACGCTCTATCCACTGAGCCAAACCGGTTTCGGCTATGTATTTTCTTATATTTACATATAGTAGCATATTTATACTTATGTTTGATTAATATGTAACATATACTAGTAAATATTATATGTCAGTATATTTCTATATAATCACATATATATTAAATAACATATATGTTTATATGCCTAATATATATATATTTGAGTACAAGCGGTCCTCAAATAACATTCTTTTGTTCAATGTTGTTTTGTTATACCATCAATGAGGGAAAAGAAGTCAATTCTGATTGGGGCCATTATGTGGCGTTCACATGTTCTCCCCATGTCTGCACGGGTTTTCTCCAGGACTCCAGTGTCCTCACGCATCCCAAAGATATGCACATTAGGTGAATCGGCATGTCTACATTGTCCCAAAGTGAATTAGTGTGGGTGTGTATGTGAGTGCATCCTGTAATGGAAGAGCATCCTGTCCAGGGTTGGGTCCTACCTTCCACCCTGAGCTATGGAGATAGACTCTTAACCACCATAACCCTGAACTGGAATAAGTGGGTTAGAAAATAAGTATCTTATTTGTTTTTATTAATCTTTCTTTTTTATTATTATTATTACTCTTTCTTAAATGTATGGATAGCTCACATTTATTTCAATGTTTAGTATTACAAGTGTTTGAGGTCTTTGTTTTAGAAGTTTGGTCTTTATTTTAGGAATTGATTTTTTGCTGTAGAAACTTAATTCTCATTATATCAATTAGCCTATGGTAAAATTGGTTTTGTTCATTATATGTCACTTCACTTAAAGTCCCAGTTTCCAAAAACATATTTACAATGTTAAGGGAGGACTTACTATATACCCTCCCATGTCTCCGTTTCCTCATCTATAAATTGGGGATAATTACAGTAACTTGCTCATTAGGTTGTTGTAAGGATTAAAATGAGTTTAAGGAAAGGATTGAGCGATGCACTGGAACCTACTTGTACAGATTGTTTGATCAATTTTCAGGGATTTTGTGAACTAGTTGTTAAACACAGCTGCTATTAAAAACAAAACTATATAAACGTACAATTAAATAAATTATATATTTTTAAAGGCAATAAATACTCAAAACTCACTTTCTTATTTTACTACATTTCACTATTCTCTATGCTCTTGGGTTTATGTCCCCCTATTTTAACTGTAAGATAAACATATTATACAATGGTGCACTTCAGTGTTCCGTGACAACATATCAGTAACTTGAAATCTAGCAAGATGACAGTTGTGTAAACCGTGGACATTGGCAAATGTTTGAAATCAGGACTTCCTCCCTCTCTCCCCTCAAATAGTTGGTTGTTAACCATTTACCAGCACACCATTGAGAGCACTTAGAATAGTGCCTGGCACATGGTAAACTGTATAATAAATGCTTCCATTATATTTGCCTTTGCACTGGTGGGGATGTATAGGGTTTTTTGTTTTGTTTTGTTGTTGTTTTGTGGGTTGCAGTTAAAAATGTTTGAAGAACACGGAATTACACAAGGCCAGTGTGTAGTTACGCCCTAGGCCTGTAACTTCTTTAGTGAAAGGTTTTAAGCCAGACCTGTCCATTATTCTTGTGCATCTAGATTAACACACCTTTGAAATATCAGAAGTAATACCCTCCAAAGGGGGTATTAACCATCAAGAGAAGACATAATCTTAACTACCCTGTAATCCAATCCCTGCCTTGCTTTCTCCAATTTTCCATGTAAGCTTGCTCCTTCCTTTCAAACGCATAAAAGAAGCTGCAAAACTGTTATCCTCAGCAACATTTGAGATCTTGCTCCCCAGCGTCTGTTGTCAGTTTGGCTCAAATAAACTCTTAGAAGATCCTCCACAGGTCTAGGCGTTTCTTTTGTGGAGAGGTATTTAGTCTTCCCGATAACTCTGTGAAATCTGTAGTACTTATTTCCCCATTTCACAGGTGGAGAAACTGAAGTTCTAAAACGGGCAGCATCACGTTGAGGAAGTGAAATGCAAAAGTGCTGCGGAGCGAGCTAGTGCACTGGAACGCACATCCCGCCTCCCGCCCAGCCGAATTTCACTTCGCAGCACTCCTAAAATGCATGGGTGCTGTGGTGCCTCGTTGCATTTTGGGAAATGTAGTCCACACACCGCTCACTGAGAAGGAAGGAGCGGGGAGAAAACCGATCTTAGCCTTGGGACAAAAGAACAAAGGCAGTTTTTTTTTTGTTTTGTTTTGTTTTGTTTTGTTTTGTTTTGTTTTGTTTGTGTGTGTGTGTGTGTGTGTGTGTGTGTGTTGTGTCTTTTTTTTTTTGTCCCCGGTGAGGTTTCCATCACGCATGCGCGAGTTCAGCCGCTTTGGTCACGCCCTTTGCATGCTGGGAACCGCAGTCCTCCCGTCCCAGCTACGTCGACACAAGGTGACGGGACACGCGCTGTAAGTTCGGGTCGGTCCGGACCTCGCGGGAGCCTCCGCATTCCACGATGACAGGATCGCCCCGCTGCTGGAGCCCGCAGGCGTGCGCGATCGGCATTCAGAGCCACTAAGAACAGACACCGAACCCCAAAGATTTCCCACCGGTTGGACTCGGGCTGCTGGCGGACCGGACTCTCGCGTCCCGCTCCTCCTCACTTGGAAAGCTACGGTAGGCCCTGGGGCACGGAGGGCAGTTGAGGCACGACTTCACTGTCCCGCCAGCGAGGGGAGGAGAGAAGTTCGCCCTCGTCGCTGCTGCTAGTAGTCTGGCCGGCTGACACCGGGGAGGCTGCAGACCCCAGGTTTGCGAGTAGAAAGGGGACTACTATCGCGGGGTGGGCTGGGGGAGTCAGGGGTCCAGATATCAGCGGATCCGCCTTGAGGGGGGTCTGAAGGCCCCAGTAGGGACATGGTCTTTGAGTTAATATAGAGGAGGGAACCGTGGTGTGACCAGACGGCTGTTCATTGGGGAAGGCATGAGTGTGCGGAGCTCTGGTGGGGCTGTGATGGAGGGATCAATAGGGGCTAATGGTCGACATGTTCGTGGGGACCAGTGGGGGTGTGGTCATTGATTAATGAGATGGTGGTAGAGTGAGCAACTAGAAGGTAATGGAAGGCAAACGGGGGTGTGATCCCTAAGGGAGTGATGGAGGTATGATTTCTACAGGTTAGTGAAGAATGCTGGGGCATAGTAATTGAAAAGATAATGGTGAGGCTATGCAGGGAATAATAGAGACCAGTGGGGGGTCATGGTCAAGGAACTAATGGAAGCAGTGAGCAAGAAAAGGAAATGAGAGACGAACAGGTGTTGTAGTCAAAGGCTTTTCATGGGTGATCATGGCATGATCATTGAGGAATTAATGGTAACTGAGCAAAGAAAGGGTAATAGTAAGGTGTTGGGAGGTCATCATCAAGTAATTATTGGGGGGCAAAATGTGCAGTGAGGGGAGAATGGGAAACTGATCACCCAGGATTAACATTAGTGTGTGGTAATGAAGGAATTACCAGGTACAAATGGTGTGATCTATGAGAGATCAATTGGAGGGCTGAATTAATGGGGACTGATAGATCATAGCAATTGAGAGCTTAATGGGAACTAATAGGCCATGACCCTCCAGGCATTAATGGGTGTTGATAACAATGTAGTAATAAAGGAATTACTGGGGACCTAATCATTTCAGGGATTAATAAAAAGTTGGTAGGGAGAGAGATATTAAGGGGGTGGGGAGTACAATGAGACAGTATTAAGATAAGGGGATTGAAACAAGGGATTAATGAGGGACTAATAGGGCTATATTAATCTAGGGGCAATGAGGACATCTGGGGAGACAGTGAGATGTTAATGGCGATAAGGTGGGCAGAGAAGGGTTGCTAGAGTCTTGGGGTGTAATAAGTGGAGTGTGGGTGACAAGAGTGGAGGTTGACAGGATCAGTAATGATTCACCTATGAGATAAGTTTGGGGTTTGGGGGATCTGTGCGGGGAGTGATGGGTTCTGTGGGGGTGAGTGGGTGGAGCTTAGATTCAGCCTGGAGTTCTTCAGGCTCCGTGAGGTCAGTGGGATCGGTGACTGGGTTCCAGTCTTCTGATCTGCTGAGTGAGCTGTCACGTGGGTCAGATGAGCCCAGTGTGCTTTTTCACTGACCTACAGAGACAGGTGGTGGTCCACTCACCCAGTTACTGATACAGGATGGCATCAACTTCCTGTTGGCAGGTCCCTGGGCAAACAGTGTGCAAGATGGGACGGACGTCGAAGGACAAGCGGGATGTCTACTACCGCCTGGCCAAGGAGAATGGCTGGCGTGCCCGCAGTGCCTTCAAGCTGCTACAACTCAATGAGGAATTCCAACTCTTCCAAGGTCCCCACCTGGCAGGCAGATCACTGGGGGGTGGGCAGGCACAGGGAACAGGCAAATGAACTAGGTCTGCAGAGCCATCTGTGGTGGGTGGGCTAACTTGAAGGGTCTGTGAAGCAGGGGCCAAGCAGGAAGGTGTGCAGATACTCAAGAAGTCTTGGGCCCCTGGGCAGAAGATAGATGTGGGAGCTCCCCAGGGGAGAGGGATGAAGTTTGCAGGGTCCCCGGGTTGGAGCAGTAGGTGCATCTGACACTACGCCTTCCTGTGTGTGCTCAGGCGTGACACGGGCAGTTGACCTGTGTGCAGCCCCGGGCAGCTGGAGCCAGGTGCTGAGCCAGAAGATTGGGTGAGTGTGGAGTCCCAGATGGGGGGTTCCTGGAGGGCAGGCTAGGTGGGGGGGGGCGGGCCAGGAGTGAAAACTGGGCTGACATGGGTCGTGTTGTTCACAGGAGTCCACAGGGGTCTGGCCATGTGGTGGCTGTAGACCTTCAAGCTATGGCTCCACTACCAGGTGTGTTACAGATCCAGGGGGACATCACCCAGGTAAGAGCATGGCTGAGGGTGTGGGGGGTGTTTCCTGGGTGAAGCTCCTCTCACCTGGGGGCTACAGAAAGTGGAAGAGACAGAGAAACAGACAGAGACAGAAATAAAGTAACGGAGAGAACCAGAGAGAGTGTGACAGGGAAGCCGAGAAACAGAGCCAGCAGGCTGTCATCCCAGAGAGATGGCAAAAAATTATGGGACTGGGTCCTCAGAGACGGAGTGTGGTCTTAGACAGGCAAAGCATGAGCATTTGTCTGACTCTGGGCCTATGGGCTAGGGCCGTGGTCGGCAAACTGCGGCTCGCGAGCCCCATGCGGCCCTTTGGCCCCTTGGGTGTGGCTCTTCCACAAAATACCACGGCCTGGGCGAGTCTATGTTGAAGAAGTGGCGTCAGAAGAAGATTAAGTTTAAAAAATTTGGCTCTCAAAAGAAATTTCAATCGTTGTCCTGTTGATATTTGCCTCTGTTGACTGATGAGTTTGCCGACCACTGGGCTAGGGCCATGGACAGGTGGGGTCAGATGGCCACAGCATGCGGGGACCTTGGGGCTACTCATTCACCCTCTCTTCCATAGCTGTCCACTGCCAAGGAGATCATCCGGCACTTTGAGGGCTGCCCCGCGGACCTAGTGGTGTGTGACGGGGCTCCCGATGGTAAACACGGGTTGGGAGACCAGGTGGGGGGTCCCATGTATGTCTTTCTGTATCTCCCATTTTGTTGGATTCTTTCACCAAGTCCCTGCCTCTCGTCCTCTGTCAGCTGTTTCCCACATCTGGCAACTTCTCCCTACCCTGCTGCCTGCTCTCTGCCTCTGTCTTCTCCCTCCTACCACTTCAGTTTTGTCTGTTGCCCACCCTTCCCTCCTTTCATATCTTGTCTTTCTTCTCTCTGCAGCTCTCCAATCTATCTTACAGCCCATTCATTTTTGTCATTCAGTCAGTCATCCATTCAACACACATTTACTGAGCACCTGTTGTGTGTTGGGCACTGTTCTACATGTTGGGAAAACATTTGTGAATAAAACTCCACTAATCTCTGACCTCATAGAACTGGTGGTCTAGTGGGAGCAGATGGAAAAGAAACATGATTGAGCTCTGTGGCATATCAAAAGGTGATAAGCACCATGGGGAAATCAATGAAAAGGGGAAGGAGGGAGTACCTATTGGAATATTAAATAAAGTGGATAGGGAAGGTCTCACAAAGACCTAAAGGTGAGAGAGTGGGCCAGAGGCATGCCTGGAGGAAGAACAATCCAGGCAAAAGGACCAGGCTGTGCAAAGGCCCTGAGGTGGGAGGGTGCTTGGTGTGTGTGAACACCCGTGTGGAGATCAGTGTGGTTGGATCAGAGTGAGGAGAGTGGTAGGAGGTGAGGTCATGAGGTGACAAAAGGACAGGTCCTTGTGTGGATCCTTATGGGTCACAGTAAGAACTTTGACTTTTTCACTGAGATGAGAACTCAGAGAAAACCATGAGAGGGTTATAAGCAGTGGAGGGCCATGCCTGACTCTGGGTTGTGACAGGATCCCCCTGGCTGCTGTGAGCAGTGTGAGGGGCAAGGATGTAAGCCGGGGGGCCTGGGGAGGAGGAGGCCATTGCAGTATTCCAGCTGACTGATGACAGTAGTGATGAGAAGAGGGTCAGTTCAGGAGATCTTTTGAAAGTAGGGCCGACAGGATTTGCAAATGGCTTGAATATGGGTATGAGGAGAGAATGGAGCTTGTCAAAGGTAACGAAGGTTTTTGGTCTGAACAACTGGCAGGATCAGATGAGACAGGGAAGATGGTGAGAGGAACCGGTTTGGGCAGGAAGGGCAGGAGTTTGGTTTTGGACAGCTCAAGTCTGAGATGTCAACTCTGATCTGAGTCTGGAGTTTCAGAATCTGAACTGGAGGTAAACATGACGATAAAGAGAATTGCAGATAAGGTTGTTTTGAGAATTAAAATGAGCTCCTAGGGATTAGGAGCTCAGAATGTGCATCTAGTTGAAAGACATTAATTTGCATGCAGAGCCTTAGCAATAAGAGAGCCTGGGAAATGTTTTTAGCCTTCTAACCTCTCTGGGACAAGAAGATAGCTAGAACTGGATGGCCCCCCTAATGCCGTTCCTCTTGCCGCAGTAACTGGCCTCCATGATGTTGATGAGTATATGCAGGCCCAGCTTCTCCTAGCCGTGAGTAACCCTGGCTGCCCTTGCCTCAGTTTGACCCCCTCCTGGCTGTCTCTGCCCCAGCCTTAGCTATCTGCCCTGTCCACAGGCTCTGAACATTGCTACACACGTCTTGAAGCCAGGGGGCTGCTTTGTAGCCAAGGTAAGCCTTGGGAAACCTAGTGGGGGACAGAGATGGGTCCCTGAGGGTCGCCCTCATGCCTCCATCTCTGCCTCTCCACCCTGCAGATCTTCCGAGGCCGGGATGTGACACTGATCTACAGCCAGCTGCGTGTCTTCTTTTCCAACGTGCTCTGTGCCAAGCCTAGGAGCAGCCGGAACTCCAGCATCGGTCAGTGGGGTGGAAGGGCTGGGCAGTCAATGCCATCTCAGGGACATGTCCTGCCCCGAGGTGGAGATGACAGTCGCCCCTCACTCTACTTTTCACCCACAGAGGCCTTCGCCGTCTGTCAGGGTTATGACCCCCCTGAGGGCTTCCTGCCAGACCTGACCAAACCCCTGCTGGACCACTCTTACGGTGAGAGCCAGAGCCTTGTGCTTGTCCCTGGGGACACTGCCCCCTTGTGGAATTTATGTTTCAGGAGGGTTCTCAGCCTCACCCCCTGGTAGAGACACTGTTCCTAATAGGAATTCTGTCCCTAGAGACTCAGCCCCACCCTCTGGTGGAAACCGCCCCCCACCACCACCATCTGGATATTATATCCCAGGAGGATCTTCAGCCCAGTCCTCTAGTGGTAACTACTCTTGGACCTGGTGAAATTCTGTCCCAGGAAGGTCTGAGCTCTGCCCCAGTTGAGACACCCGCCTAAGGAGATTGTAGCCTAAGAAGATTCGGTCACGCCCCCATGTGGAAACCCTACCCATGTGGGAATTTTGCCCCATGAGGTTCTTAACACCTGGCCCTTTTTTTAGAAAGAGAGGCAGGGAGAGGGATACAGAGATAGAAACATCGATGAGAGAGAAATATCAATCGGCTGCCTCCTGCTCGCCGCCTACTGGAGACTGTGCCTGCAACCCGGGGATGTGCCCTGACCAGGAATTGAACCATGACCTCCTGGTTCATGGTTGATGCTCAACCACTGAGCCACACCAGCTGGGCTCACCTGGCTCTGAGTGGGAAAGGGCACAGAGCCTGCTCATGTAGCAAACATGATTGAGTGAGACAAGGTTCATGCTGTATATGATAGAAAGGCAGATAGACATGAAAGTACAGTGTGGAGCCCTGGCCGGTTTGGCTTAGTGGATAGAGCGTCGGCCTGCAGACTGAGGGGTCCCAGGTTCGATTCCGGTCAAGGGCATGGACCTTGGCTGCGGGCACATCCCCAGTAGGAGGTGTGCAAGAGGCAGCTGATCGATGTTTCTCTCTCATCGATGTTTCTAACTCTCTAACCCTCTCCCTTCCTCTCTGTAAAAAAATCAATAAAATGTATTTAAAAAAAAAAAAAGAAAGAAAGTACAGTGTGGAAAAAAGCAGTGGGGCTGATATTTTAGAAGGGTTGATCATGGAGGGCTTCCCTGAGAAAGTGATCTGAACCAAATAAAGGATTTCCGGTGGCGGAGTGAGAGTAGCTGGTGGATAAAGGGGGAGGCCTCGGTACCCATGCTGCAGCCCAATTCATGACCGATCCCAGGCATCCCAGCCTTGTCCTGTCTTATTTCTCCCTGCTTGTCAGATCCAGATCTCAACCAATTAGATGGACCCACCCGCATCATTGTGCCATTTGTAGCCTGCGGGGACCTGAGCTCCTATGATTCGGACCGCAGCTACCCACTGGACGTGAGTGCCCAACTGACGGTAGGCAGATGGAGGGAGGGTGCTCTCCTAGGTTCCCAGATCCTCACCAGCTCCCCGCTATGTGTCCTTGCAGCTGGAGGATGGCTCAGAGTACAAGTACACGCCCCCCACGCAGCCCCCCATCTCACCGCCATACCAGGAAGCCTGCACGTTGAAGAAGAAGGGGCGGCTGGCCAAGGAGATCCGCTCCCAGGACTGCCCCGTCAACACAGTGGACACATTGGCCCAGCCCCTGGCTGCCCCACAGCGCCACACCCTGATGGCCTCTGAGGTCTGGAAACATGTGGCCCAGGGCACTGCTGTGCCCTATCTCTGTGCCCAGAGTGACCCCGCCCAGTACTCCTCTTCCTGCCCCCAAATCGTGTGGCTTCCGGGGTCAAAATTCTCTTCCCTGCCTCCCAATAGCTGTAAAAATCAATGGGTAAAACCAACTATAATGAATGGAAAAGCTTAGCCAAGCATCTGAGACTCTTTTCTTTTTCTTGAGTAGGTGGAAGACAGTGGAATGAATTGTTCACCTTAACACATCAAGGTAAATCAGCCTTTTTATCTAAGAGCTTGAGTAAAGGACACCTTTAAGAAAAAGATCAGTAAAATTTCACCTTTGACATTTTTACATCAACTGATAAGATTTCATTCAGCAAACCTTTACTAAGCATCTGAAATTGTATGTCAGGAACTGCTTTAAGCATTTTACATATTACATATTGAGGCATTCGGTAAACATTTATTAAACCTGTACCGTGTGCTGGGCATTGTTCTAGGTTTGGAGGTAGAGTGGGGAAAACAGGGAAATACCATGGCCCTGGTAGAGCTTCTAGATTGGGGAAGAGGTAATAAATAAAACGGTCTGAATGCCGGAGTTGCCCTCCACACATATATACACACTTACAGCTTGCATTTCAAATATATATGTATTTATATAGCTTGCATTGTAATATAATGTGTTTTATATAGACATATCTATAATAATAAAAGCATAATATGCTAATTAGACCAGACGACCTTCTGGATGAAGCCAGGGCTGTGAGGGAGATCATGGGAGTGCCAGAGGGAAGCCGGTGCCAGCAGCCGGGGGAAGGAAGGCCTACTCTTGCACAAATTTCGTGCATCGGGCCTCTAGTATTTTATATATAATATGTAAAAGTAATATTGGCCCAGTCGATGTTGCTCAGTGGTTGAGCATTGGCCCCTGAACCAGGAGGTCACAATTAGATTTCCAGTCAGGGCACATGCCCAGGTTTTGAGCTAGATCCCCAGTAGGGGGCATGCAGGAAGCAGCCAATCAATGAGTCTCTCTCATTGATGTTTCTATCTCTCTCTCCCTCTACCTTCCTCTCTGAAATCAATAAAAAAATATATTTTTTTAAAATATTGGATATGAAAAAAGTTTAAATAAAGCAGGGTAAAGAGAATCAGGAATTCTGGGGGTGGCAGTGTGCACTTTCTAATAGTGTTGGCATGGAAGGCCTCACTGAGGTAACGTTTGAGCGGAGACCTGAAGGAGATGAGGGAGGGAATCCATGTATCTATCTAGGGAGAGCATTTCAGGCAAATGCAATGGCCCTGAGGCGGAACTGTGCCTGGTGTGCAAGGGAGCAGCGGGGGGGGGGGGGGGGGGGGCAGTTTACCTGTAGCAGAGTGGGCTAAACATGTCAGTGCTGGAGTTTCTCATCCTTAGGCCCTCAAGTTAAGGGACATCCCTTTCTGACAATGGCTTATAAATAAGTACTAAAATTTCCTAGTTGGCACTATTTGTAGTACCCCGGGACTAGAAACAGTGCAAACATCCATCAACTGAAGAATAGATTGTTAGCCCGGCCAGGTGTGGCTCAGCGGTTGAGCATCGGCCCAGGAACCTAAAGGTCACTGGTTTGATTCCTAGTCAAGGCATATGCCTGGGTTTCGGGCTCCATCCCCAGTAGGGGCCATGCAGAAGGCAGCCAATCAATGAGTCTCTCTCATCACTGATATCTCTATCTCTCCCTCTTTGAAATCAATAAAAATAAAAAATAAAAAGAATGGTTTATTAAATCATGGTTTGTTCACGGCAGAGCATTATTGGCAACAAGAATGAATATCCTACGATTATATGAAATAAGACCCTATTATTACTCATTAAACGGAACTTATATGTGTTTTATGCATTTTTCTGTATATCACTGTTTATAATAAAAGTAGGGAGGAGCCCTAGCTGGTTTGGCTCAGTGGGTAGAGCGTCAGCCTGCAGACTGAAAGGTCCCAGGTTCGATTCCCATCAAGGACACATGCCTGGGTTGTGGGCTCAACCCCCAGTAGGGGGCGTGCAAGAGGCAGCCAATCAATGATTCTCATTGATGTTTCTGTCTCTCCCTCTCCCTCTCTGAAATCAATAAAAACATATTTAAAAAATAAAATAATAATAAAATAAAAGTAGGGAGGAAACTTCACAAAAATGTTAGTAGCCGGGTGGACAATGATTAAGTAGAAGAAAGTGGGGAAATGCGTTTTTGTTTAAAACTTTTTCTTTAACCTTTTAATAGCTGGCAGTCTGCGACAACTTGGAAGCTGTTTGCTATCAGGAGAGCCAGAACTTGTGTTAATGAACTTGTTTTTCAAATATCTCGTCACTGGGCCCTGAACACAAGCTTCGAGTGGGAACCTGGAATGACCACCAGGAACACAACCAGGAAAGAAACATCATGGAATGTTCGTTTGAACTACACAAGGAGTTCTTGACTGAGATCTTGCCTCTTCTCTGAATCTTCCCAGGGGTATCCATGAATTTGATGAAGGAAAATAGTACATCTTTATTTTCACTAATATGACTAAAATTTAGCTATATTCCCAAATATAAATTTCTAGCAGTAAATCATAATTATAAAAGCAGTGCCTGCAACTTTCCTGCCAAACCAAATCAAATCAGTTCATTTTTATAGTAGGGTTGTATGGGCATCATGAAATATTGTTCACATTCATCACTAATTGGAATTATGGATATCTTACAATTTGTTTTATTAATAAAAATGCCATCTGTTATTACATCCCAGTGTTGTTTCATTTTAATATAGACGGCAGCCCTGGCTGGTGTGTACAGTGGTTAGCGTTGACCCAAGCACCACAGGGGCATGTACCTGGGTTGCAGGTTCACTCCCCATCCCCAGTTGGGGTGCGTGTGGGAGGCAGCCAGTTGATGTTTCTCTCTCACATTGATGTTTCTCCCACTCTGAAAAGCAATGGAAAAAATATCCTCAGGTCGGGCCTCAGAGGGAGGGTAGGGGAGGGTGGGGATAAAGGGGAGAGATCAACCAAAGGACTTGTGTGTATGCATATGAGCCTAACCAGTGGTTAAGGACAACAGGGGGGTGGGGGCATGCATGGGGAGGGGTGTGGGATGGGAATGGGGGGATGAGGACAAATATGTGATACCTTAATCAATAAAGAAATTTTTAAAAAATATCCTCAGGTGAGGATTTAAAAAAATTAATATGGATGGTCATAATTTTTCTAGTTTCATTGAGATATAATTGACATATGAGTTTAAAGTGTGCAACATAGCTGAAACCGGTTTGGCTCAGTGGATAGAGCGTCGGCCTGCGGACTGAAAGGTCCCAGGTTCGATTCCGGTCAAGGGCATGGACCTTGGTTGCGGGCACATCCCCAGTAGGAGGTGTGCAGGAGGCAGCTGATCGATGTTTCTAACTCTCTATCCCTCTCCCTTCCTCTCTGTAAAAAATCAATAAAGTATTTTTTTTTAAAAGTGTGCAACATAATGATTTGATATGTATGCATATTGTGAAATGTTCACCACATAGTATATTGTGAAATGTCACCTCACAGAGTTAAATTTTTTTCCTCTGATGGGTATTCTTAAGATCTCTCTTGGCAACTTTCAAATACACAATACCATATTATTTTTTAATATGTTTTTTATTTCAAAGGAAGGGAGAGGAAGAGAGAGAGAGAAATATCAATGATGAGAGATAATCATTGATCAGCTGCCTCCTGCACGCCCCACACTGGGGATCAAGCCGACAACCCAGGCATATGCCCTGACCGGGAATCGAACCGTGACCTCCTGGATCATGGGCCAACACTCAACCTCTGAGCCACACTGGCCGGGCCACAATACCATATTATTAACTACTAGAGGCCTAGTGCATGAAATTCATGCACGGGGTACAGTTCCTAGGCCTGGCCTGAGATCAGGGCCAACTTCCCTGGCTGCCGGCCCCACCCCCCGCTGCCACCCACCTCCAGTTCCCTATTTGCCATCAGTCAATCAGAGCCTGCCGGTTGCGGGGAGGGACCAAGAGGTTGGCTGTTCCTGCCCACTCGCCAGCCCCATCCCCCGAAGCCGGTCATGGGGTGACTGGCAGGGTGGGGGCCTTGGCCTGGTGCCACCTGTGTCTGCCGCCACCACCCCCGGTTCACCATTCCCCATCGGGCGATCGGGGCCTGCCAGATGGGGGCTGCTGCTGCATTGAGCATCTGCCCCCTGGTGGTCAGTGCACATCATAGCGACCGGTCGTTCTGCCGTTAGGTTAATTTGCATATTACCCTTTTATTATATAGAATAGCCACCATGCTATAATTACATCCCCATGACTTATTTATAACTGGAAGTTTGTACCTTTTAACCATTCACCCATGTCCCTTACCCCACCCCCACCTCTGGCAACCACCAATCTGGTCTCTGTTTCTCTGAGTTCATTTTTTAAAGATTCCACATATAAATGAAATCACCCGGTTTTGGTCATTGTCCGACTTAGCTCCCTAATCCTAACCCTCAAGGTCCATCCATATTGTCACAAATGGCAGGATTTCATTTTTTTACAGCTGTACGTTCTAGCAGTCAGTTCTTAGGAGTGGAATGGGCATACATGCAGCTTTAGTATTTCATTGTATGCATACACTACATTTTCTGTATTAATTCATCCATCGACAGACACATAGGTTGTTTCCGTATCTTGTCTGTTTTGAATAATGCTGCTGTGAACATAGAGGTGCAGATATCTCTTTGAGATAGTGTTTTCATCTCCTTTGGATAAATACAAGAAGTGGGATTCCTGGATCATATGGTAGTGCTATTTAACCTTTTGAGGAACCCCTGTACTATTCAATTGGTTTCATAGTAATTTTTTGTATCTGAGTGTGTTTTTGCATGTGCATGCTTTGTGTGTGTGTGTGTGTGTGTGTGTGTGTGTGTGTGAATTCTCACCCAAGGATATTTTTTCCATTGATTTTTAGAGAAGAGTGTAAGGTAGGGAGGGGGAGAGAGGGAGAGAAACATCAATGTGAGAGAGACACATTGGTTGGTTGCCTCCTGCACATGCCCCAACCAAGACCAGGAATCAAACCCACAACCCATTGGTGAGCAGGTGGACACTCTAACCACTGATCACACCGGCCAGGGCTGCATGTGTATGCTTTTTAAAATATTCTTTTAGTAGGTCCACAGATCAGACCTGGAGAGTATTATGCTAAGCAAAATAAGCCAGTGAAAGGCAATATCACATGATCTCACTCATATGTGGAATCTAATGAACAAAATAGACCCAGAGACATAGAAGCATGGAACAGAGTGTGGAATCTCAGAGGGAAGGCAGGAGAGGGTGGGTGGGTGGGAAGAGATCAACCAAAGACCTTGTATGCATATATGCATAACCCATGGACACAGACAATAGGGTGGTGAGGGCCTGGGGCAAGATGGGAGGCTAGAAGGGGTCAATTGGGGGAAATGGGAACATATGTAATACTTTCAACAATAAAGATTTAATTTTTTTAAAAAAAAAAAGAGGTCCACAGATTTAACTAGATGTCAAAGGGTTCCACAGAACAATTTTTATGTTAAATCCCTTTTCTTAAGGAAATGTCAGATAGCCTGTCTTGACTGCAGTCTTGAATTTCTATAGTTTAGCAAATAGGAGCTGACAAACTCATCAGCTACCCGGACAGAACCGGTTTCTGCAACTCACTTCCATACCTTTTTTATTTTTTAATATATTTCATTGATTTCAGAGAGGAAGGGAGAGGGAGAGAGAATAGAAACATCAATGATGAGCCCTGGCTGGTTTGGCTCAGTGGATAGAGCTTCAGATCGTGGACAGAAGGGTCCCTGGTTCGATTCCAGTCAGGGCACATGCCCAGGTTGTGGGCTCCATCCCCAGTGGGGACGTGCTGGAGGCAACCAATCGGTGATTCTCTCTCATCATCGATGTTTCTATCTCTCCCTCTCCCTTTCTCTCTGAAATCAATAAAAATATATTTTTTAAAAAGAGAAAAACATCAATGATGAGAATCATTGATCAGCTGCCTCCTGCATGCCCCCTACTGGGGACTGAGCCCACAATTCCGGCATGTGCCCTGACCAGGAATTGAACTGTAACCTCCTGGTTCATAGGTCAACGCTCAATCACTGAGCCACGCCAGCCCAGGCTCACTTCCATATCTTTTGAAATTCACCTTCTGCCTGGCCAGTGTAGCTCAGCAGTTGAGCATCGACCCAGGAACCAAGAGGCCACCAGTTTGATTCCTGGTCAAGGCACATGCCGGAGTTGCAGGAGGGAGCTGATCGATGATTCTCTCTCATTGATGTTTCTATCTCTCTCTCCCTCTCCCTTCCTTTCTCTCTAAAAAAAAAAAAAAAAAATCAATAAAAAGATATTTTTAAAAAAACAACAACTCACCTTCTTTGTCCACACCCCAGTCCAGTGACCTCAAGATTCCCTACATCCCACTCTGTGACCCTAATTGTTTCTGTACCTGACTGTGTGACCCTAGGAGTGTCCATACCAAGTCTCTGTAACCCTTGGGTTGGGGGACACGCCACGGAGTGTTAACCCAGGATTCTTCCCACCCAGGTCATTGTGACAATAAGGAAGACATGACTGAAGAGTCCACACAGAAGACTCTGTGACCATGGGAGTATCCATGCCCATGACTGTAAGAATCCAGCAGTGTCAACACTACAGTCTATGAGGTCCCAGGAGTGAGCACACTCCCGTCTCTGTCACAGGAGTGTTCACATCTCAATTTCCAGGAACATAAACACAGCCTTCTCGACCTCAAGAGTGTACTCGCCTCAGGCTATATGTCCCTAGTTGTTCCGCCCCCATCTGCTTGACATCCAAAGTATGCACATGCAAGTAGCTGTGACAGGAGCAATGTCTAATCTCCAGTCTGTGTGACCCAGTGGTGTCTACACTCCCGTGTGTGTGGCCCAGGAGGGACCAGTCTGGCCCAGGCCATCTCTGACCTCAGGTGCACCCCTCTCCATCTGCCCAGCCCTGACTGTGACTCCAGGAGTGTCCACACCCCTCTGTGTGACTTCAGAACTTCACATACCAGAGTCAGTTTGCCCACAGAGGTACACATGACCTCAGACCGTGTGTCCTCAGTGGAGTGCTTCAGTCTGAGTGGCTCCTGGAGTGTTTCCACCCCAGTCTGTGGTGACAGAAATGACTACTTTCCATTGTGTGCGGCCCCAGGTTGTCCATAACCCAGTCTGTGTCACCCCAAAAGTATACATGCCCCAGTCAGTTTGACCACAGGTTTGTCAATTCTTCAAACTGTATAACAACAATGGGTGTCCATTTCCCAGTCTTTGTAACCTAAGGGGTACCACACCCTAGTCATTCTCAACCCACAGGGGTGTCTACAACACAGTCTCTCTCCTCCTCCTCCTCCTCCTCCTCCTCCTCCTCCTCCTCCTCCTCCTCCTCCTCTTCCTCCTCTTCCTCCTTTTCCTCCTCCTTCACCTCCTCCTTCTCCTCTTCTATATAAACATATCCTCAGATGAAAAAAAAAGAAGTATTTTGAAGTGAGAGAACTGTTCTATGTCCTATTTTTGGTAGCAGTTAACCAACTATTTTTGTTTGTCAAGCCTCAGAGAACTGTATGCTACAAAGGGAAAAGTTACCGTATGTAAAATATGCCTCAATAAACATGACCTTTTTTTAAGTGCAATACTTTGCAAGCAATAAAGAATTCTATGTGTACAAGAGAGTTGTGATCGTGCCTGTTGTTATTTCTCCTCTCTGTGTGGTGTCTGCACAGACATGTCTCAGGAATGCACCTAAGGAAAAGGAGACGCCTTGAGCATCCTGAAGTTCTTCAAGGTAGGGGTTTGTTACCCTGGCTGGTGTTGCTCAGTGGTTGGAGTGTTGGCCTGTGCACAGAAAGGTCTCAGGTTGCAGGTTCAATCCCCCGCCCTGGGCAGCGGGTGCAGGAGGCAACCAATTGATGTGGCCCTTTCACATCAATGTTTCTCTTTCCCCCTACTCCTCCTTCCCTTCCACTCTCTCTGAAAATCAATGCAGGGAGTGTCTTCAGGTGAGGATTTTTTTTAAAAGGTAGTGCTTTGTTTATTGACTGTTAGGACCTGAACTGTGTCCTCTCAAAATTCATGTTAGGCCCTAACTAACCCCGTAGTGGCTGCATTTGTAGATAGGCTTTTAAGGAGGTAATAAAGGTGAAGTGATGTCATAAGAGTATATATATCCCCTAATCTGATAGGACTAGTGGCATAATAAGAAGAGGAAGAGACACCAGTGTGCTCTTTCCTCACACACATGCACAGAGGAAAGGCCATGTGAAGACAGTAGAAAGGTGGCCGTCTACAAGCCAGGAAGAGAGTCCTCACCAGAAACCAACCCTGCTGGCATCTTGATCTTGGACTTCCAGCCTCCAGGTCGATGAGGAAATAAATGTTTGTTGTTTAAGCCACTCAGTCTGTGGTATTTTGTTATGACAGCCTGAGCAGACTAACATATTGCCTTCTCAGGTTCAGATCTGACTTCAAGATATCTCGGCCATGTGTGAGGGAAGCAGGCATTCGAGTGAAAGAAGGGAAAATTCATAACAACAATGGGTGTCCATTTGTCTAGTTGAAGGGGAAGATGTGAGGGAACAGGTGTACACATGGCTGAGCCTGGGTATCGGTACACATGTACTCCTGAGAGCCTATGCCTGGGCATGTGTGTGGCATGGGTGCAGGTATTTCTATGGGTATTTTCATGTCCCCGGGGGAGGGGGGCTCATGAAAGCACACATGTGTGTGCATGAATGCACAAGCATCCAGTAGTCTGGACCGTGGTGTCTTTGCACAGGGACCTCTGGGCAGCCATGAATGTGTATGTGTGCAGAGTACAGGTGTATCCGTGGGTTCAGGCCTGGGCATCTGTGCACATGTACCCCTAGGTGCTCATAAATGTGTGTGTGCACACAAGTGCATATTTGTCCATGGGCCTGGGTCTGGGTGCTTGTGCACATGGACCCTGTATGAATGTTTATGTGTGGATTAGGTGTGCGCATAGGCCTGGGCCTCCGTATCTATGCATGTGTAACTCTGGGTACCCATGCATGTGTGTGTGCATGGTTTCAACATGTAAAATATGTGCGCCTGGGCCTGAGTCAGGGCATGGATATACGTGTATCCCCAGGGGCCCATGCATGGGTATGGTCATGTGTTCAGATGTGCCTATCTGTGGTCTCGGATCTTGGTGTCCGTGCACGTGTCTCCTTAGGGGCCCACATATGGCATCTGTGCATGCATGTGTGGCTGTGTGGGGGGATGGGTGTGTAGCTTCACTTCCACCTGCACCTGGCTGGGACAGTAAGGAAAACCAAGGAATGCACTTCCTCTAAGAATCCAGGTTTCCACTGAGCCAGAGGAGTGGAAGTCAGGACCACTTTCCTTTTCTCAAACCTTGATACTTGGGACAAAACTGGAGCTTGGGAAATGCCCCTTTCTTCATGCAACACGGTGCTCCTGACTTGAGCACTGCACTGGGCTCTGTTGCAACCCAGAGACAATGTGGCCAGACTCCAGACTCCAGGAGAGATGAGCAATGCTTGTAAGTCACCACGATATGACGCAGAGGTGCCAGGAAACTGCTCAGAGCACGGAGAAGAGCCTCCAGTAAGGCTTCCTGGGGCGGGGGGGGGGGGGGGGGGGGCGGGCAGGGGCAGAGGAAGGGGAGCCCATAGCAATGGAATGGGGAGCCTGGACACGCAGGTATGGGAGTAGGGAGACAGAAGTCGAGGCAAGGAAAACTCGGAAGGCAAAGGCCTGGAAGTGGGACAGCAGTGTGTTGGGTCAGGAAGCTGCTTGTGGCTGAGAGAGGTGACCGAGTGTCCAGGCCTGAAAGGGTCCCAGAGATGAATGGGGGTTGGTGGCAGGGAGTTGTCTCTCTGTCCCTGGAACAGGTAGCCTACACTTAGGAAGATTCCCTGGGCCACAGAGGCCTAGGCCCTAGGGTAAGCCACCTGCCCTTTCTAGGCCTCAGGACTCTTACTTTCCTTTTACTTTTGTTATTGTTGGCAATCCTCACCTGAGGACATTTTCCATTGATTTTTTAGAGAAAGTGAAAGAGAGGGGAAGAGACAGAGAGAGATAAACATCAATGTGAGAGAGACACATCGATTGGCTGCCTCCCGCACAAGCCTAGGGCCAGGAATCCAGCCTGCAACCAAGGTACATGCCCTTGACCAGAATCAAACCCACGACTCCAGTCTGCGGGCTGATGCTCTATCTAGGGCTAGGCCTCAGTACTCTACTGCCAAATAGCTCGCCTGTCTGCAGCCGAGGCCCAGGGAAGCATCTAACCTAAAAGAGTAGCTCACAGGTAGTGAGCAGACAGATGGCTACTCCCCAAGATTGGGCCCCCTCTTGCTCCTCTCCCACCTCTGAGTCCTCACACCCTGCCTCCAGGGACAACGCTTCGAAATGAGCTGGGGGAGCCATGCCCACTGGCCCACCAGCAGCAGGGAGGCCAGACCTGGTGCAGGCACAACCTGGACTAGGAGGGGGCACCTCCACCACTAGCCCCGATCCCCCACCAACCCACTGGGGTGCCGCAGGGGAAACACAGGCTCTGGTTGAACAAGGGGTGACCGCTGCTCCTGAATTCCAAGTCTGACTCAGCGATAGAGCAGGTTTGGAGAGGACAGAGGGGTCTCTCCTTCCAGTCTCAGCACCCCAGCCCTGCCTAGCTTCCACCCCAAAATCCCCTCGGGTGCAGTGTCAGGACCTATCTGTGCCCCCACCTCAACCCCAAACCGATGACTTTCTTTTAGTCACTGCTGACTGTGGCTGTCTGGCAGCAGGCCACTAGTTGCACAGGCTGTGCCCTGACAAAGAATGCCCGGCCCAGGGGGAGAGTGGGGGACAGAAATGCAGCCTGGGCCCCCTCTGGCATCCCTCTTGTTCTGACTTAGGGCTGCATCCCTCAGGAGGAAGGGGCCTGTTTTTCTGAAGTTCACCAAAGCACTACGTGAGCAAGCTAGTGGCGCCCCTCAGCGTCCAGGTCTTTAAAGGCATAGAAGTCAGGAGATGAGTCAGAAAGTGGTCACAGTCTGAGGGCTGGGCACGCCTCAGCCCAGGGTGCCTCTGAGCCGGAAAAGTCTCAGCCATTGTCTAGACCAGTCCTGTGCGTTGTCGGGAAAGACTCTGACAGGCTTTTAACG
Organism: Cnephaeus nilssonii; assembly: GCF_951640355.1. Classification (NCBI taxonomy): domain Eukaryota; kingdom Metazoa; phylum Chordata; class Mammalia; order Chiroptera; family Vespertilionidae; genus Cnephaeus; species Cnephaeus nilssonii. Next base: position 127,027,278 of record NC_137071.1, on the reverse strand, counting down.
GGACAGAACTAGCCCCAGGTGTCCCTTCAAATGGAATGCTGATGTGTAGCCGACCCAGCTCATCTGTCTCTGGGCCTGTACAGACAAGAGTTAACATGTGCAGGGCTGACAATTCCCATTCGTAAACATGCAAATGCATTTGGTCCTGTCGAGATACATTTTATTCTGCCCTGTAGAAAAGATGATTATAAATAGTCTAGGGCAGTGGTCGGCAAACTCATGAGTCAACAGAGCCAAATATCAACAGGACAACGATTGAAATTTCTTTTGAGAGCCAAAATTTTTACACTTAAACTTATTCTAACGCCACTTCTTCAAAATAGACTCGCCCAGGCCGTGGTATTTTGTGGAAGAGCCACACTCAAGGGGCCAAAGAGCCGCATGTGGCTCGCGAGCCGCAGTGTGCCGACCACGGGTCTAGTGCATCTATTGGCAAATTCATTTCAGGATCATGGTAGCCTATACATGTATCTGTTCTGCAGATTTTCCTCCAAGAATTGCTGACATCTTGCCAGTTCTTTCATTAATAAAAGACCTTTGATGCATGTGCATTTTACATTTGTATGAGCAGTGATGTTATCATTTTGGAAGTTATCCTTTAACTGCATCTACCGGAGGTCACTGAGAGGGAGGAGACTTGCTTCAAGGGAATCTCAGGGGCTGGGACTGGGAGACAGAGCTTAATCCAGACCATTCTGGACTCTGCCCTGCTCCTGGAGGGAGGGGGGCTGTGCTTTGCACAGGATGTGGAATGGGGAGCTGTGACACATCCCCCCACTCTGAGGATGTGGAATGACCCCTTTGGCCTCCCACATTGGTTCCCACCCTTTGTTCTGTGCCTCCATTCAGATCCAAGACACAGACAGCTCCCCACCTCCAGTGGTAGTTTGGGTGGGTTTATTTAGGACATGCAGGCACTGAAATGCCCCATTGCCGTCCTGGACCCTGTGCTGGTGACACCTGTGGGAAGGGCTTTATTCTGGGGTGGGTTGTTTCAACTGCTGGGCCTCCTCAGTTTCCTTACCAATAAAATGCATGTAATATGGTTCCTGCCTGACCGTGGTGTGGAGAAGATTAAATGAGATAGTGGATGTAAAGCTCTTTACATAGCTCAGTATACAGTAAGCGCTCAATAAATACCAGATGTCAGTCATTAGGTCTGTTCACTTTGCAGAATTCCCAGAGGCAGACATTTGGGAAAGGATGCTTGGGACTCCTTCCAGATGCTGGCCCAGGAGGAGCCAAGTGCTCCATCCTTGGCTAAGACACTCAGCAAGCGCTTCCTGGGTGATGGATCAGGGGGTCAGGTCCCTGGCCAGTAAGGTTATGCCCCACCTGCTCTCTCTGGCACTCCCATGCTCCCACCCAGGGGATCCTGGGACCTGGAGGACAAAGGGGAAGGAAGATAAGGAAAAGTTAATTCCTTACAGGTAACTCTGTGGTGCGGCGGGGGCGGGGGGGGGGGGTCATTTCTAAGGGCCTTGGTTTCTCCATCTGCACTTTAGAGCTGGGAATTGCTGAGGTCCTCTGCAGCCACCTTTTAGGGAAAAAACAGATGGTCTCCAAGAACATACCAGTAACAGCTGGAAGCTGAAGGTCTCCCAATCCAGGCTCTGCTTCTGGAGACAAACCAGAGAAGACAAGTAAGGGAAAGCCACTCCCCTCCATACCACCAGAAGTCACCTAAATACACTGAGTGGCCAGATTATTATGCGTTCAGAGATCATAATAATCTGGCCACTCAGTGTATATATATATATTAGAGGCCCAGTGCATGAATTCGTGCATGGCGGGGTCCAGCCAGCCTGGCCAGGTGGTGGAACTCCCGGCCGAGGGGACAATTTGCATATTAGCCTTTTATTATATAGGATATACACTGAGTGGCCAGATTATTATGCGTTCAGAGATCATCATCATCTGGCCACTCAGTGTAGGCTGAAAGGCAGAGTTGGCCAGGAGCCCATGTTCCCAAGTTTCTTGGCTAGTGAAGAAGAAGGCCTGCCTGAGAACCTTGTAGGTACCAGAGTGGTGGATTCCAGGCCTGAGGGGTCCCTGCCAGCCCTTGGAACTGACTCCTGGCTGTGGCATTTCTGTGACCTCAGAGGACCAACATTTAACATGAGCAAATAAAATAAAATCACTGGATAAATAAATAAGAAAATAAAATGAGCAAATAACTCCACCGGGACATGCGAAGGTGGGAAGATGGATGTATTCTTCAGGGATTTAGGGGTTGTAAGTGACAGAAGCACAGATTAAACCAGCTGAAGAAAAAGACACTTAGGTAACTGAAGATACCAAGGCAGAGTGAGCATGGGGTATGCACCCCACATCTAAGAACCCTACCTTTCACTGGAAGGGGGTTCTACTTTTTGACAGCTTCACCCTCAGCAGGCTCTTCTCATGTGATGGCCGCCCATCATGTTGGGCCACCTCACCTTCCCCTGAACAGCTAGGAGCCCCAAAGTATAGAAACACCTCTTTCCCTGTAGTGCCAGCTTTATAGGTCATGTGGCCGGGCTTGGGTCACATACCCACTCCTGGCTCTGTGGACGGGATGACAGATTGCTCTATCAACTATGCTAGTCAAGGGTCCACTCCTAGAGTTTTGGAAAGGGCTGGGGGGAGTGAGTCCCATAGGAACTACATGTGGGGTGAGGTGTGTCACCAAGGGAAAATGGAGGGTGGTGTTTAATAGAAGAGGAAGGGGTGCTGAGTTGGCAGTAAAGTTACCTCATCTCTCTCAGCCACCAGAAATCCTGCCTCCTGTGACAGATTAGAAGGTAAAGTTTACAGGAAAATGTCAATGTCTCCCAGAAGTGGTTCAACATGTTTGTGGAAGAAGGCAAAGCCGCACTGGAAATGGTGAGATTCATCTAATGGTCGAATTTAGGGCAGCGTGAGAAAAGGACCGGGAGGGCTCCGGGGGGAGACTTCCAAGTACGCAGTGGACCTAACGGTACAAAGGCAGCCCAGGAGGAAAGAAGATCTCCTTCCCATCCTAGGTCTCCATTCAAGGCAGATGGCCCTCCCAGGCATGTCAGAGCTCTAGGGTCCTCTGCTCCCTTCCTCGTCTAGGTGTGTATTCAACAAGCATCGGTTTCTAACATTGAAAAGGGATCTTTCTAAAGAAGGTTTATTCCTCTGGACGATTACAGATAAGTTCTGTGTGGCGGGGTCAGCTGGTCATTTGTGTGGCTGGAACAATGCTTGTGTCCTCTCGGTATTCAGATGTGATTATGGAGTGGTCTTGCTTTTATCTCGATCTATCCCAGTCGCAGAGTGGTCTTGTCTGAAGCTGATGGTCTATACAATTGTTCATGTTCAGCAGGAAGACACCAAGGTCTAGCTGTGAGTGGAAGGCCAGCTCCTGGATGTGGGGGCTGCTTTTCTCTTTCCCAGATTTTCGGGATCAGATTTTCTGGGAAGCCTGGGATCCCACAAAGAAACAAATGCTTACTCTCTAAAATCGCCTGTAGCCCAGACAGACAAGGTTTGAATCACAGAGCCCGGTCCGTAGGTGGCCCCTCCTGTGGCTTACTATATGTGACCTCAGTTGCTGCCTCCGTGAAATGGGCGATTCTGATGGCAGAATTAGGTTGTTGGGGGGAGGGTGTAACCACCGACAGAGGTTCCAACAATGTTGGTGAAATGTAATCCCTCTGTAAAAGCCAGTCTTTTTAAAGTTAAATCCCTCAATCTTAAAACCAACATGGACTACTAAATGGCAGCAAGAAAGGCTGTTTGGTTTTTCTTATGAATAGCAGCTTTTCTTCTTTGTGCTTTTTAAAATGTCCTTTTTATAACCCCAATGGAAGGGAGTTTGTCATCTAACAAAAATGAATATGTGTTTCTCTTTTGTCCCAGCAATCCCACTCCTGGCAACTTGCCCTAAAGATAAACTTCCAACAATGTGAAAATACATATGCACAAGTTTATTCATTGTAGCTTGGCTGATAATTGGGGGGTGGGGTGGAGGGAAGGCAACAATATCAGTTCCTAGGCGTAGGCAGTGGTTGAATAAACTGTGATACATTCACACAATGGAATCCTACACAGCAATGGAAGAAAACTATGAACTGATGAGGAGTGGTTTCCAGAACATACGGTTAAGTGAAGGGGGCGGAAAAAGCAAAATGCACACCAGTATCTATAGTATACAAGCCTTCATGTAGAAACCAAGATGATATAAGTGCCCTGGCCAGTGTTGATCAGTGGTTAGAGCACTAGCCTCTGCACCAAAGGGTCGCAGGTTAGATTCCTAGTCAAGGGCACTTACCTGGGTTGCAGGTTCAATCCCCAGTGCCAGTCAGGGTGGTTCAGGAGGCAACCAGTTGATATATCTCTCTTACATTGATGTTTCTCTTTCCCCCACTTCTTTCCAGTCTCTCTAAAAAAAAAAAAAAATGGAAAAAATATCCTTGGTGAGGATTAACAAGAAAACACGTATATTTGCTTATCTTTACAAAAAGAAACAAAGGAAGGATAAACCAGCAACTATTGAGACTGGTTGCCTAGAGGCACTGGGTGGGAGCAGACTAGAAGGAACAAAGTTTACTTGTTGGAATAGTTCTGACTTTTGAAACCATGTTCATGTTTCACATACTAAGAAAATGAATAAAAATAACAAGGATGGGAAGGGGGAATCCTAAAACAGAACACAATCAGAAACAGATGAACCTTAATTGCATTTTAAACACAGCCTCACTCAAAGGGAATGGGAAGAACTAACCCAAGTAACTTTTGATCATGGTGTTCATCAGGTTAAAGACAAGAAGGGCTGTAACAAATATTGACCTCTAGTTAGTAGATTTGTCTTCTATAGTGGTATGGGTAGTGAATCTGAAACTATTTTTTTAAATATATATATATTTTTTTATTTCAAAGATGAAGGGAGAGGGAGAAAGAGAGATAGAAACACCAAGGAGAAACATCAATGATGAGAATCATTGATGGGCTGCCTCCTGCACGCCCCCTACTGGGGATTGAGCCCCCAACCCAGGCATGTGCCCTGGACTGGAATAGAACCCGGGACTCTTCAGTCCGCAGGCTGACGCTCTATTCACTGAGCCACACCAGCTAGGGCATGAATCTGAAACTACTGAATGTGTAACCTAGGATTGACAAATAAGTAAAATTCTTGTGGATAATGAGAATTAGGTTTCTTACTGTTGGAGAATGGAGTTACAAATACAGAAAAGGGAAAAGCTATGATGAACACCCTAGTATGGGATTGGTATTATAGATATCAATAGGAATTCATGGATTTTTATATATAAGTAGATATACATATAAGATAGATGTGTGGATGCATTTACATGCATATGTGTAGACGGTTTCGCTACATATGGTACATATATAGGAGATTACACATACATCCTAATTCTGTCCACTGAGAGAGCCTGGAATCAGCCACACTGCAGAAGCAGTAAGTACTTCTAGTGCCCAGATCTTGGTTTCCTGGATGCCATTCTTCACTGAAAGGAATCAAGGCTTCTTGGGGGAGATGGCTGACTCCAGGACCAGAACTGGGAAAGTACAAGATGAGCCTGAAACACCCTGATGTAATCTAAAGGAAAGATAGGCTCAAAAATGATGGAGATATGCCAAAAGGACACGGGAGCCAACTTGAGGGGACTCCCACTGGCCACATTTAGAACAATCTGAGCATTGTACAACTACCTCAGGTGAAATTTATGGTATGTTAATTATACCTCAATTAAACAACTTTTATTTTTTAATATATTTTTATTGATTTCAGAGAGGAATGGAGAGAGAGAGAGAGAGAGAGAGAGAGAGAGAGAGAGAGAGAGAGAAGCATCAATGATGAGAGAGAATCATTGATCGGCTACCTCCTGATCGAGCCCACAACCCTGGCATGTGCCCTGATGGGGAATCAAACCGTGACCTCCTGGTTCATAGGTCAACAGTCAACCACTGAGCCACACCGGCAGGGCTAAACTATTTTATTAATAAATAAAGCAACTGACTTTAACCTGTAAATTAAAAGAAGAATTCATAAAAAAAAAGAATTCATGAGTCTCATACTGATACAAATAAACAAATGTATAAATAAATACGTGGGGGAGAAAGAAAAGCTCTTCCTTACAGTAAAATCCCGCGGTACGTGTAAAAGAAAATCATCCTTTGACCACCATAATCGTAGTCATGGCTTCAGGCAAGAATCACCAAGGGTGCTAAACTAGTGAGTGGAAGTTTGAAGAAAAACAGGAGAGTTACAGAGTCTCAAAGTATGTCCCTGCAAGATACCTATTCATTACAAAGGGAAATAGTACATTGACAGTGGAGAAACCTGGAAGATGCGACCTTAATCAAATCACCAAAGCTAATAACAATTTGGGACCTAGCCAATACCTTGTGCCTCCGGACACACTAAGAAAAACACAGGTCACTTCTTTGGAATTCCTGCCAAAAATGCAGAATCCAAATCTAACCCTGAGGAAATATCAGATAACCCAAAATTGAAGGACATTCTTCCAAATAATTGGCCTGTGACTTTTTTTTGAAAACCTCGAGATCATGAAAGTTAAGGGAAGAGTGTGGCATTGTTCCGACTGAGGGAGGCTGAAAAGACCTGATAACAGCATGCAGCACATGACCCAGGATTTCCTTTTCCTATAGAGGGACATTACTGGCTCACCCACTAGGATGGCTAGAATGAAAAAGTCAGATAACAAGTGTTGAGGATGTGGAGATATTGGAGCCCTCATACACTGCTGGTAAGAGTGTAAGAAAATGTCCTTGTTAGGAAATTCATACTTAACTATTTAGTTAAAAGGCCATCGTGTCTACAACTACGATCAAACAGTTTAGGAAAATATATAGATAGGGATATAGATAAATAGATAGATACAATGTGGTTATTATGAGGCTTGGCCATTTTTGCCAATCTAATAAATGAAAAATGTGATCTCATTGTATTCATTTGCATCTCTTTAATTATGGAGAGACCATTTAAAATGCCCCAGAAACCACAATGCAGAAGACCACAAAGGCTATCCAATGTGAAAGATATTTATTGAGTGCCACTCTCTACTAAGCTCCAGTGATAAAAATATGAAACACCACACCTAGTAGATGTGACATGTATGTAACTGTTGTTTTAATTTTGCATTTCCCTGATAACAAAAAAGAATGAGTTATCTTTTCATAGGTTATACATGTTGGCCATTTCTGGGGTCTTCTGTGAATTCCCTGTTCATATCCACTGTCCATTTTCTAGTGTAGTGTTTGTCCCCTTCTGATTGATTTGTAGATGTGCTTTATGCATCCCAGAATCTAGATACTAGTTCTTTATCACACACATCAAAAGACTAGAATGAAACAATCAAGTCTGTGAAGCTCAGTGAGGCATAGAGTAAAGGATCTTTCCGTTTTAAATACCAAGACTTGCAATTAAGGGAAATATTTCGGGCATGTGCGGTGGGTCATTGTTGACTCTACTTGAGTATGTCTGAAAATAGAAAAAAAAATAAGAATGAAGTCTAATTTATAAAATTTATGGCCTGCACTCTGCTGTTAAGGAAAGGAATTAGCAAAAAGAAGAGAAATAAATAAGAAGAAGAGGGATTAGCATTGGTGAATCTGGTCTATGTAGTTTATTCATCATTACTGGATTCCATTTTTTTGCTTGTGATACATGAATCTTAACTTATGAGTTAAAACTCCATTTAACTTCACGTTAACATTTGCTTTAAAGAGGGGAGACACACATTTCTCTTCCATTGCCACCGCTATTTCCAAGCAAAGAACTGCTAATCCCATTCTTTTGTTTAAGAGAAAGGGACACCAAAGCTCGGTCAGTGGGCATGACTTGCCCAGCTCCATGCAGGCAAGCACTAATCTGATTAGAGCCTGTTTTCCTTAGCTCCTCAGGTGACGGCGGGGTCCAGCTTGATCTGGGCTTCCTTCTCCCTTCCCCATCGTAGCTGAGCACGCAGTACTTGCGCCACCAATGTTCCTTTGGAAAAATAGGCCCTTCATCAGCCTAGGGACCGAGTGGGGTGCCCAGACAATGAGGGGTAAGGGAGGCAGACAGCAGGTGTAGCGTAAATCCTGTGTTGGGGCAGTGTTGGGGACGCTGTAAAAGCTTCAGAAATGCTCCGGATCTGTCGGGTGCTCCGAACTAGCCTCCTGGTTCACGCACTACTTGCTGGGGTCACCCTCAGTGCGAGGTGAAGAACTACGGGGCTGGGAAATGAAGCAAGCAAATCAGTTCTCAACGACCAGCCAAGGAGTCCCCCCCCCCCGGGGAAGCCCAGGCGCCTAATTGGGGTTCCTCGGTGACACAGTCAATACGAAGAAATGTTTCGGGCCCGTCCCTGCGGGTGGAGAGGATTGGAAATGCCTGTAGTTCCCTCGAAGGATGGGGCAGGACGGACCTCGGTTCCTTTGCCCATCTGTGAACCGAGGCGGCACTGTGCGCGAGAACGTGCGTGGGTGAACAGTCAAGGTGAGGGGCTCTCCCTCCTCCCTCCCCCATCTTTCCCATCTGGGCTCCCAAGGATTGGGAATCTGATCATTGAGGCGTTGGTTCTTGGCCGGCCCGACACCGCCGGACGGGAATGATCAGGGGCTGCAACACTCAGGGCCCCAAAGGTGCGGGCGCAAAGGTCCCCCGCAGCACCCCGCTCCTCTCAACCTCCCGCTCCTCCTTCCCTCGACCCTCCCGCCTCCCACCTCCTCTGCCGGCCCCGCCCCGCTCCTGCCCTCTCATTGGCCGAGCTGGCCGGCCGGGCCTCCCCGGGATTTAAAGGGCCCGCTCGCCGCGCTGCTCTCCAAGCCGCAGCTGGTCCCGGCCTTGCGGCCTGCGGGGGAGGCTGCCCGGAGGAGGAGGCGACGGTGGCGGCGGCAGTGCGTCCCCGGTCCCCGGGACCGCAGCTTCCTTCCTGCCAGGTAGGTCACAGGAGTGCGCGCGCGGCTCCTCCGCTCCCATCCTGAGACGGCCTCCCCGCACTGATCTGCAGCGCGTGCTCTTGGGTCCCCTCTCCATCACCTTTCAGACTCCCCCTTCTGCTCTGTCCCCAACCACCACCACCACCTCCCTGAAGTCCCGGGGCCTGGGCAGGGCTTTCTCGGTGGCCAGGAGTGGCCGGGTGGGGGTGAGATGGGGCACGCAGGGGATACAGGACACCCCTCACATCCGTACAAGGAGAGATGCACACGGCCCCCAAGTGTCACAGGATCTCCCTCTCTGCCCTCCACACAGAGTGACTCTACCTTGGAAACCAGAGAGCGTCCCCATTTGATATACCGGCCTGGAATGTACACCATTCATTCCCCATCGGACCCCGACTCCTCACAGCATAGGAGAGACACAGGTCCTTCATTCACCACAGGTCGTGGGCTGTGTGCGTGCACCCAGGACGCTCACACACGCACAGTTGGCGGCTCAATCTGATGTACCTGACACCCACACCCTCTCCCGGCTCCCCCTCCCCCAGCACTGTGTGTCTAAATGGGTTGGACAGCCCCAAACTGAAATCTGAGCGCTCAAGTCTATGCCTTGAGCATGGTCTGCCCCATGGACATCCCTGCTCTGTGTCCCCACTTTGACAGGTCTATCCATCTGTCCATCCATCCGTGAGGGGCTGCGATGGCCACCTTCAGCCGCCAGGAATTTTTCCAGCAGCTGCTGCAGGGGTGTCTCCTGCCTACTGCCCAGCAGGGCCTTGACCAGATCTGGCTGCTCCTTGCCATCTGCCTCGCCTGCCGCCTCTTCTGGAGGCTTGGTAAGTGCCTGCCCCACTATGCGCCATGCCAGGCCATATCACACTGCCACATTCGTCCATACCAAGCCACACCTTATCCTGCCGCATCTTGCCATGCCAAGCCAGGCGCCAATATGTCCAGCCCACCCCCTCCCACCAGGCGAAGCACCATGCTACCACACCACATCCTACTATGCCCAGCCATACCATGCCAAGCCACGTCCAGCCATGCCAAGCCATGCCTTTTAGTATTCCTGGGTTCTAGGATTCTGGAAAGCTGAGGTTCTTGGATTTTGGCAACCTGGAATGTCTACATCCCAACGTGATAAGATTCGGCAATGCTGGTGTCAACGGGTTATGGAATCCCAGAGTACCACACTCTAGGGTTTGGGGAGCTGACAAGTTGAAATTCTCACATTCTAGGCTTCCAAAATGCTCGCATATGGATTTCTAGAATCAGGGCATGATGAGATTTCTGAATGCTGGAATTCTGGAATGTTTCCACATTCACAGCAAGCCTACATCCAAATGCTAAGACTCTAAGTTCCCAAGGTCCCTATAGGATGCTGAGAATTTTGGGAATCTGAAATTCAAAAGTCCTACATTCTATTTTTATTTTAAATGGATGTTTTATTTTTTCTTAGGTTTATCATTTTGAAATATTTCGGTTACTGAAGTTAAATTGAAAGAATAATACAATGAACACCCATTATATGCATTACCAGATTCCCAATGGTCAACATCTTCCCATACTAGCCTGTTCTATCTATCTATCTGTCTATCTATCTATCTATCTATCTATCTATCTATCTATCTATCATCTTTCTAAATCATTTGAATAACCTGCTGACACTTCACCCCGAATGCATCAGTGTGTGTCCCCCCAAAAAACAAGGACAACTTCCCCCAACAACCACAGCCGCAACCATCACCCCCCAAGAAATCTAATCTGGATGCAATAATATTACCCAATATAAGTTGATACTCACATTTCTCCCAGGGTTCCCAAATGTCCTTTATAGAGGTTCCTTTTCTTTAAACCCGGGATTTGGCCTTGGTCGGGTTGCGCAGTTGGTTAGAACATCGTCCCGATCTGCCAAGGTTGCAATTCAATTCCCAGTCAGGGCGCATACAAGAATCAACCGATGAATGCATAAATTAGTGGAATAACACATCGATGTTTCTCTCTCTCTCTTTCTCTCAAATCAATCCGTAAAATAAACAAATAAAGCCAGGCCCTGCCACCTCTCCAGCTCCTCAACACCTGCTTGGAGCCCCCTGCAAGCCCACCACATGCCAACCTCTAGGCCTTTGCCCAGGCTGTGCCCTCTGCTCAGGTTGCCCTCCCTTGTTGCCAGCCCACCCAACCTCCCTTTCTTGTTCTCTGTCTCCCTCACCGGAAGGGCTGCCATCCTACCTGAAGCACGCAAGCACCGTGGCAGGAGGGTTCTTCAGCCTCTACCACTTCTTCCAGCTGCACATGGTCTGGGTTGTGCTGCTCAGCCTCCTGTGCTATCTTGTGCTGTTCCTCTGCCGACATTCCTCCCATCGAGGCGTCTTCCTCTCCGTCACCATCCTGATCTACCTGCTCATGGGGTATGGCAGTGAGCCCTCGTGCCCATGCTGTTGGCAGAAGGGGGAGGGGGGTCCCCTGGCTGCTCCTCGGGCGGTTGTGCAGGACAGGAAGAGCACTGGCTGGGCTTGGGCTCCCCCTGGAGGAGGGAGTCCTGGGGAATGATTCCTCCATGAGGTGGTGCTGGACAGGGGTATAAGCCTCTCTGAACCTTGATCCGCACCTCCCTTTGTGGTCTCTGAGGCCAGGGGAGTCCTGGGCCCAAGACCACCACCCTTTTTTCCTCAGTGAGATGCACATGGTGGACACTGTGACGTGGCACAAGATGCGAGGTAGGAAGCCCTGGCTCTCTCACCTGCCCCAGCCCCCTGCCCCACTCTGCATCTCCTAACTCCCCCACCCCTGTCCTTCCTTCCCCACTTTGGTCCCTCATCTGTCCACCCCGCTGGACATGCAGGCCTCAGATGCCCTTTTACATCCGTCTCTCTCTACTAGGCCTCCCCCCCCACCGCCCCCATCTGCCTTTCCCATCTCATGTATGTGCCTGGCTCTTGAAAAAGGGCATCTGCCAGTCCTGGGCCTACCTGCTCATCTGCCTGTCAGACTGTGCGCCCACTTGTCCACCCTTGAACTTCTCTTTTCCTACCACCCCTCACCTGGTGCTCCCCCTCCCCCCCCCCATGCTGACCTGCTCTGTGCCCATTCACTTGATTATGGGCACCACACACAGGGGCCCAGATGATCGTGGCCATGAAGGCGGTGTCCCTGGGCTTCGACCTGGACCGGGGCGAGGTGGGTGCCGTGCCCTCACCCGTGGAGTTCATGGGCTACCTCTACTTCGTGGGCACCATCGTCTTTGGGCCCTGGATATCCTTCCAAAGCTACCTACAGGCTGTCCAAGGTCGCCCTCTGGTGAGGTCCTGGGTGGACAGGTGGGCAGGGACTGTGGGAGCCCCCACAGGGCAGTCTTCATGGAGCCTTGATCCCCACAGAGCCGCCGGTGGCTGCAGAAGGTGACCCGGAGCCTGGCGCTGGCCCTGCTGTGCCTTGTGCTGTCCACCTGTGTGGGCCCTTACCTCTTCCCGTACTTCATCCCCCTTGATGGTGACCGCCTCCTTCGAAAGTGAGCACGGCCTTCGAGGCCTCTGCCCTGCAGAGGGGGTTGGGTAGGGACCTGGGGTCTCCCCAGCTCTGAGCCTGTCTCTTAATGCTTCTGTCTATCTTCTGTTACTACAGCAAGAAACGCAAAGCCAGGTAAATGAGGGCAGGTGCTGAGGGCGAGTGGGCTAACTGGGGGGCGGAGGCATAGTCTGTGACCTCTTGGTTCTGTTAAGTCTGAGACTGTCTGACCATGTCCCCCATGACTGGACCGAGATTGAATGTCTGTCCGTGGCTGTTGTTTGGCCAAGATCGGCTCTGTAACTCCATGTATGACTGACACCCTGACACATACTATGTCTGAATGTCCGTCTGTTCCGCTGTCTCACCTTCAGAAGCCAATGACATGACTGTAACAGGGAGTGACCAGTACGGGTTGGCTGGTGATGCTGACCTGTCTGAGACTCTGGCTAGGCGTGTGTATGGGTTGTTTGTCTCTCAGCCGCTGACTCCCGATGTGGGACTGCAGTTCTGGCTGTGCCATTGTCAATGACGGGGGGTGTGGCTGTCGTTGGGTAAGTCTGGCTTGTCTGTCACTCTGGCTGGGAATGGGTCTGACTGTAGCATGTCATGTGCCTCTCTGATGGGTCTGCCTTCTCTGGCTGCATGGTGTTGTCTAGCTGAGGGGTTGTGACCGACTGACCATCTGCCTCTGGTAGAACTAGGATTCCATCCAGCTCTTGGATTGTGTGGCCCCCTCCCTGCCCCCTACTCACTGGCAGCTGATTGTAGGCTAATGCTGAATGAGGCTCTGGCAGGTGGAGTGACTTGCCCAATGTCACCCAGTGAAGCAGCCAGGCGTCAATCCCAGGCCTGATTCCAGAACCAGCCTTTTCCAATGCAGGACTCTGCCTGTGTCTATTGGATGACTGACAGGATGACTGTTGGGGGGTAGACTTGCGTATGTGTGCATAGCAAGGAGCTTGATGATCTCTGTGCCTAACTATACAGGACTTTTGTATGTCTTATGGTCACTGAGGCAGGTTAGAGAGCTGCGAGGCTGGGAGTCTGATGCTATGCGTGTCTGGCCACGTGGCTGTGTCACGGTGTAGGGCTGTTAGGACGGGCCTCTGACAGAAGCTGGGTCTGGATGTCTGGCCATGTGAGACTGCGGGACCATAGCATATTGTAGAGCAGCTCACACACCCACCTGAGCCCCATGAAACTGACAGTGTCTGCATGTGTGTAGCGATCACACCGCACCTATGTGTTTGCCACTGTGTTTCCGTCTTGTCTAAGACCAACTCAGGCCAGCCTCCTGGGCCTCTGACTCTCTTTCCTTTCTTCTCTGCTGCCTTCCTGACCCCTGGGGGCATTAGGGGCACCATGGTAAGGTGAGTCTACAGAGTGGGGCTGGGGATGCTGGCACATGGCGGGGTGTCATGCCGGCCCCTGGGCATGAGGCCTCCCCCCTGCTCCTTTCTCCCCAGGTGGCTGCGAGCCTACGAGAGTGCTGTCTCCTTCCACTTCAGCAACTATTTTGTGGGCTTCCTGTCCGAGGCCACGACCACGTTGGCGGGAGCTGGCTTCACCGAGGAGAAGGATCACCTGAAATGGTGGGGCGGGCTGGGGGGCCATCCTCTCCCTCGGGGTGTCGCCTAGAGGAGCTGCAGGGAGGAAGGGGGGGTGCTCCCGTGGGAGGAAACAGCCAAGACTGTGGCAGTCAGATGAGTGGAGATCCCAGATGAATTTGTATACCTGTTGCCCACAGGGACCTGACAGTGTCCAAGCCACTGAATGTGGAGCTGCCGCGGTCTATGGTGGAAGTTGTCACAAGCTGGAACCTGCCCATGTCTTATTGGCTAAATAACTGTGAGTCATCAAGCCACCAATCCAAGAGTGGGGAGTCCTCACCCCAGGCCCTTTTACATACTCACACAACATTCACTGAGAACCTATTGTATGCTAGGCTGAAGGTACTGCAGGGACCAAAAAAAAAAAAAAACCGACCACAGCCCCAAATCCCTGCCCTTGTGGAGCTGACATTTTTGTGGGGGGAGCACCTAATAAGAGAAAAAATGGCCCAGCCGGTGTTGATCAGTGGTTGAGCGACGACCTATGAACCAGGAGGTCACAGTTCGATTCCAGGTCAGTCAGGGCACATGCCCGGGCTGCGGGCTTGATCCCCAGTAGGGGGCGTGCAGGAGGCAGCCGACCAATGATTCTCTCTCATCCTTGGTGTTTCTATCTCTGTTTCCCTCTCCCTTCCTCTCTGAAATCAATAAAAAGATTTTCTTAAAAGAGAGGACAATACAAAAGAGTTCAGATGGTGATAAGTGAGTGCTATGGTGAAAAATAATAAGAATAAAGCAGGAAAGGATGAGCTGGGGTGTTGGCAGTGTGGGTGGGATGTCGCAATCTTAAATAAAGTAACAGAATAAGTCCCACGGAGGAGGTGACATTGGAGCCGAGATCTGAATCAGGTGAGAGAGCAAGCATTGTCAAATGTGGGGGAGGAGTGTAACAGATGGAGGGAACAGCCAGTGCAAAGGTCCTGAGACAGGAATGTGCCTGGCATGTTTGAGGAGAAGAGAGCGAGAGGGCCAGCAGCAGGAGGCGAGGTTGGAGAGGTGGCAGGGGCCTGGTCCTGTGGGCCCTCACTGGCCACGGGGAGGACTTTGGCCTTGTCTCTGAGAGAGCTGGAGCCACAACAGGGGTCTGGGCAGAGGAGGGCTTCGGGCTGACTTGGTTGTAACAGGACCCTCTGGCTGCTGTGAGGACAGATGGGGGGGGGGAGGGTGCCAGGCGGAAGCAGTGAGGAGGCCAGGGCAGTAGTCCGGGTGGTGGAGGCAGTGGGCATGGCGAGGAGAGGTCGGATTCCGGGTAAATTCTGATGGTGACACTCACAGGATTTGCTGGGTTTGGCTGTGGGCGTGAGGGCAGGGCAGATTAAGCGTGATTCTCAGGGTTTTGCCCTGAGGAACTGGAACGGTGGAGTTGACTGACATTGGCTGAACTGGGACAGACTGTGGGAGAGAGAGATTGGGAGGGAAGTTCAGGAGCTAAGTTTTGGACAGAGGACGTGTGAGACCATTACACAAGACTTTGTCCTGGGCCTTCCAACACATTGTGTGTATCCTCACCCTGCTCAATGCCCGCCCCCCTCCCGGGCAGGAGGGAACCTTGGGAGACTCTGGACCCCCATCTCCCTCTTCCAGATGTTTTCAAGAATGCTCTCCGCCTGGGCACCTTCTCCGCAGTGCTGGTCACCTATGCAGCCAGCGCCCTCCTGCACGTGAGCCGGGTGAAGGGGGATCAGGGTGGGAGCTGGGCGGGGGTGGCAGGGCCTCCTCTTCACTCACCTCATTGCCCCCTGGGGCCCCACCAGGGCTTCAGCTTCCATCTGGCTGCGGTGCTGCTGTCCTTGGCATTTATCACTTACGTGGAGCACGGTGAGTTTGGAGCCCAGCCTAGGAGACAGGATGGGAGGTTGGTAGGGGGCTAGAACCACTGTCCCCTGAGGCTAACCTGACCCCCTCCCCCCCCCCCCCATCTACCCCAGTCCTCCGGAAGCGCCTGGCTCGGATCCTCAGTGCCTGCGTCTTGTCGAAACGGTGCCCACCAGACTGTTCACACCAGCATCGCTTGGTGAGGGTTCAGCCTGGGCAACCTCAAGCCCAACACTCCCCCTCAAAAAACGTTGCTTCTGTCTCCATCTTATATGTGTCTCAGGGTGCCCAGCTTCCTGTTCTGGTGCCTGAGCCATCCCAGAACCTCACCTCTGTTCACTGCCACGCGTCTCTCTAACAAACATTTATCAAGCACCTGCTGTATGCACACCGGGCACTCATGTCCCCCGTGAACATTTATTGAACACCTGCTGGTACCAGGCACTATGTTAGATGCTGGAGACACAGTGGTGAACAACAGACTAGCAAGTTCCAGCCCTCTTGGGACACACATTTTAACAGGGGAGTCAGGAAATAAAAAAATAAGTCAGTGAAGTATAATAGTTTGTCCGATGGTGATTAGTGCCAAGGAGGAAATACACAAGGGAAAGGAGAAGGGAATGATCAGGGGGTGAATGGATTCCATTTTGAATAGGGAGGTGCCTTTTGAGTTCCGCTGAGGGAGGTGAGGGACGGAAGCGTTCCAGGCAAAGGGAAGAACCAGCGTAAAGGCCCCAAGACGGGAGAGGGCCTGGAATATTTGAGGAACAGCGAGGAGGCCAGTGTAGCTTGAGCAAAGCGAGCCAGGGGGAGAACAATGGGTCCTGTAGGACATGCGAGGAATTTACTTTTGATTTTTGTTTTTTGTTTTTCCTTCTGTTTGCAATAAGAAGTATGGACAACCTCAGCTTTGTCTCCTATCAGACAACTGATGTTTCTTACCATAAATCCCCAAGTCAGAGCTCCACCATTCTGCCTCCTTTGCCTGAATACTCGCATCTCCCCCAACCTGGACGCCCTCAGTGCAAACAGTACCCTGAGCCCTGGAGACCTGTTGGGCTCCCATTGGAGCATCTGAACCATGTCGTTCCTACCCGGGGGTACCATGGACACCCTCATTCCTGGAACCCACTGCACTTGGTGCATCTCCCTGGGCTCCCCTGCCCAGGTGGGACTGAGGGACAGTGAGTAGGTCCAGCTGCCAAGCAAATCCATCTGTCCCCCACAGGGCCTGGGGGTACGAGCCCTAAACCTGCTCTTTGGGGCCCTGGCCATCTTCCACCTGGCCTACCTGGGCTCCCTGTTTGATGTCGATGTGGATGATACCACAGAGGAGCAGGTGAGGTGGGGCCCTGGGCTGGGGGTACCCAGGGATGTGCCACCTGCTCATGGGAACCATGAAGACAAAGGGGGCGGGGAGGCTGAGACACGAGGACCGTGTGTGGTGTGTCTCTAGTTGGTGCAGCTGGTGCTCCTCTGTCCTTCCTTCCCGTTGTCCCTCTGGGCACTGCTGGGTCTTTTATTTGGGTGAAGTTTGCAAAATACATTTCTTTTACTTATTTTATAGAGATGGACTGCAAAATCCAGGTTTGCCTTTTTTTTTTTTTTCAATTAGTCATCTCATCATATTTTTGTTTAGGTCAAATCCGCAAGGTTTATTCTTATTTATTTATTTTTTTTAAAATCTTCACTCAAGTCGATTATGCAAACTCTAGATTCAACTTTTAAAATGGCTATTAAAATGGCTAGGCTATTTTTATTCATGTGGAGTATGCACATTCCAGATTTTACTCCTTTTTAAATTAAAAACATTTTCTAAAATAACGTTTTCTCACATAGCTCTTGCAGGATCCAGGTTTTGCTTCTCTTTTACATTTTTGTTTTTGATTAAAAATAAAACTTTATATTATTTTCGTCGTTAAAAACAGCTTTTAATTTTTAATCAGGTTGAGTGTTCAAAATCTGGGTTTTGCTTCTTTTTATTTTGGGGGTTCCTTTTTGTTGTTGCTTTTCAAAGAGAGTAGAAGGGAGGGAGGGAGGGAGGGAGGGAAGGAGGGAGAGAGAGAGAGAGAGAGAGAGAGAGAGAGAGAGAGAGAGAGAAACATTGATGTGAGAGAGACACATCAACTAGCTGCCTACCACATACACCTGGATCAGGGAGTGGAGCATGAACCTGCAACTCAGGTATGTGCCCTTGACCAGGAATCAAACCCGAGACCCTTCGGTGTGCGGACCAATGTTCTAAACACTGTGCACACCGGCCAGGGCAGGGTTTTGCTTCTTTTTAAATAAAGTTTTTATCTTGTTTTAATCAAAACATTTAAAAATAATTAATGTATATCACAAAGTTTAAAAAAACCAAATAGTATTTAAGATATTCAGGGGAAAGTCTTGCTCCTACGGTCTACTCACTGCCCTCTTACAGGTAACCACTTTCCTTCATTTTATTAAAATACTAGAGGCCCATTGCATGAAGATTCATGCAATAGACCTTCCTTCACCTGGCTGCTGGCACCGGTTTTCCTCCGGCACCTGGGACCCAGGCCTTCGCTCTGGCCGCCACCTTCCGCCTTCGCTCCAGCCAGAGTCTTCACTGACTCCGGCTGGAGTCTGCAGACTTCACTTCCCTCCGGCCAGAGCACCGCTCCTGTAGCTCCCTCTATCCCCTGCCCTCCCCCTCATAGCAGGTGTCCTGCCCCGCCCGGCCACTCCATGCCTGGAACGGCTGGGGTGTGGGGCCGCTGACATTTTTGTCCTGCTAATTTGCATATTCCCTCCTGATTGACTGGTGGGCATCATGGAGGTAGTCAATTTACATATTTCTCTTTTATTAGTGTAGATCTTTCAAAAATGTAAGTATAATAAGCGAATATAAAAGCATCTTTTAATTCCCTCCCCTGGTTTTTACCCTAAAGGTAACTCATGGATGACAGTGTGCACTACATGTTGCTTTTCTATAAATGATCCTTGAAAATCTTCCACATCAGTACATAGAGTGTCCTCACTCACTTTTTTTCCATTGTAAGGCTATGACACAGGGTAGTTTGTCCCTTATCAGTGGACACCCAGGTGATTTCCAGTCCTTTCCTATTACAAATCACATTGCAGCCAGTAATATCCTCATACCCGTGTAGATTCACACAGATGCAGACAGAACTGTAGGATCGATTTTTGGTAGTCGAAATGGAGAAGTCACCTTTTTGCTCTCCCACCAGCAGTGTGTGAACTTGTCTGTCCCCCCACCAACAGAGTGCCTCTCAGACTTTCCGGATGTGTTTGCCAGTTTGAGAGGAGGAAGATTATGAGTGAGGCCATACATTTAAGAGCTATTTGGTTTTCTCCTTTACTGAGAGTGGCCTACTCACCTCCTTTGCCAATTTTTGTCTTTTTAAAATATTGATTTCTAGGAGCTCTTTACATATAAAGGAGAGTACAGGTCAGAGAGTGGGGTTATCTTGCCCTGTCTTTAAAATGATTTCTAAACAAAGCATGAAAGAAAAAAAACCTAAATCTGCTTACCTTTTATATGCAGAGTACAGGTCAGACAGTGGGATTGAAGAAGAAAACACAAAAGAAATAAAACTAAACCTGTTTATCTTTTATATCACCCAGTTTTTTCTCTGGGGCCTCACCTAAGGTCAGCATGGAGTCACAGAAATGGCCTTGAGCAAAGGATGGGTTTTCCTGAGACCGTCTTTGTTCTTGCTCAGTGGGACCATCACTTCTTTCTCTCCCACAGGGTTATGGCATGGCATACACTGTCCACAAGTGGTCAGAGCTCAGCTGGGCCAGTCACTGGGTCACTTTTGGATGCTGGATCTTCTACCGTCTCATAGGCTGAGGCACATCTGTGGACCTTCCAACTTCCCTCAAGGCTCAACCCCTCCTCAGGGTGCCAGCTCTGATGGAGGATGAGGGATGGCCCTCTAATTCTTGACCCCTCTCCATCATAGTCCCCCTAACACCCTTACACACACACACACACACACACACACACACACACACACCATTTTCATGCCTGCTGATCCCCACCCCACCACAAGGCGGGAAGGGGGTGGTCCCTGCTGGGGCCAAGGGATGGGGGATGCTTAGGGAAGCAGAGAGGGGGAGATCCACAACCTTCCCGCCTTCCCACTCCCTTTTTATATACAGTTTGTTATTGTCAAATAAAAGTAGGAACTATACAAAAGACTCTTTCTTCACTGCTTAGTGGGGAATAGAAGTGAGTGAGGAAGGGGGCACAGCGTGGATAAAGGTTTGGAAGCTGGAACCATGAAGAGGGAACAGTTTGTGATTAGCTCATTGTTCATGATTGGATGTTGAGACAGAAGATGGCACTGCCTGATAGAAGTAGGGCTGGGACAAATTAGTTGCGTGTGGGGGAGGCCTGATACCAACTGGCAGGAAAGCTGATTGGTTGCTCTAACTGGGACAGAGAAAAGAGAAAGCAAGACACAGTTGAGCCTGGCCAGCATGGCTCTGGTTGAGAATTAACCTATGAACCAGGAGGTCACAGTTCGATTCTAGGTCAGGGCACATGCCCAGGTTGAAGCTCCATCCCCAGTGTGGGGCATGCAGGAGGCAGCGGACCAATGATTCTGTCTCATCATTGATGTTTCTAACTCTCCCTCTCTCTGATATATATCTACATATATAAAAGCCTAAGTGACCGGCCAACCGGCCTACTGGCCAGTAGCTATAATGCACACTGACCACCAGGGGGCAGATGCTCAATGCAGGAGCTGCCGAGCTTCGGTCACTTGGCAACAGCGGTTCTCAGGTAACACACCTGGAACCAGAGAGGAGGGAGCCGGATTCCGGAGTGTGTCACCTGAGAACTGCCCTCTCGCAATCCAGGACCCCTCAGGGGATGTCCTAGAGCTGGTTTCAGCCTGACCCCCGCAGGCCAGGCTGAGGGACCCCATCGGTACACGAATCCGTGCACCGGGCCTCTAGTATATATATATATATATATTTATATACATAGTTGATGCTTACTGATCCTTAGGACTGAGGGTTATGAGTTGTAATTGGACAGGAGGTTTGGGATGGGTCTGGATTCTAACTGTGCATTCTGGGTGCTCACTGGCTTAGAATTGTGGAGTTCAATTTGGTTCTGTAGAGCTGGCACAGGGAGATTGAGTATCTCCATGCCAATTGGCTCTCAAGGTGTTTTGATTGGTATTTCTGACCTGAAGTTGGGAGAGGTGAGGATGACCGCTAAGGAGTCCTGAGCACTGAGGTAGAGGATAGAGGTGTAGTTTACAGGATGTGATCGTAGTATTGTTTCCTTGTGCATTCGGGCAATAAGAATGAAGGCTTTTGGTCTTAGCCGGTTTTGCTCAGTGGCTAGAGCATCAGCCTGCGGACTGAAGGGTTCCTGATTCGATTCTGGTCAAGGGCACATGCCCAGGTTGCAGCTCGATCCCCAGTAGGGGGCGTGCAGGAGGCAGCCAATGGATGATGTTTCTCATCGATATTTCTATCTCTAACCCTCTCCCTCCCTCTCTCTCTAAAAATCAATAAGAACCTACTTTTTTTAAAAAAGAACGCAGGTTTTGTCTGGCAACGGATTCACTGGTCTGATTAGAAAACGAGGGCAAAGAAGAGAGGACACAATGCAATGCTGATTCCACAGCAGACGATTGACTGATAAGAGGATAGGGAAACTGAAGCCAAGACTGCTTGCAAGTTGGTTTCGGTGGAAAACGCCCACCCACCGCGGCACTCCCTGCCTTCACCCACCTCCAGACTGGGGCTCAGCCAACAACGAAAGTGGCACCACGCCTGAGGGCGGGGCCGGTGGCGCATAGAGAGCTCTGATTGGTCGGGAGTGGCACTGGCCGCCTCCCAGCCCCTCCATTGGCCAACTCCATAAGACGAGGAACCTGTGAGGCAATGGGTCTGAGCTAGGTTGTCACGGAGCCCGCAGGCCAGCTCAGCAGAGCCGGGACCCTGCTGGACAGGTCGCTGAGACAGCGCCGCTGGGTGAGTGCCCCCCCCTACCCCCGCCCCGCCTGCCGCTCCATCCCGTCGCTCTCCGCTGCCAGACGGCCCGCCACGGGCGCGCCTGCGCGAGACCCTTTTCCCCCCCCTGCAACCCGCCACCGCGCCACGCACCTCACGCGCCTGCGCGAGACCCCCTGGTACCGCGTGGTCGTCCGGGCTACCGAAGATCCTCCTTCCCATTGGGCAGCTGGACCAGAGGCTTCTAGTTCTGATTGGTGGTCTCTGCGTTGAACCCTCCTTTTCCTCTGCAAGCGCCGCGGAGACCTGTGCCTTCCCCTTTCCCGTGCCTTGCAGGTTGCCGGCGGTGGACGCTGTTGCGGGAAGCGTTTGGCTTTCCGCGCGCCGAGCCCGAGGGTTGTGGTTCTCGTTAGTCTTCTCTCGTCTGTCCTGCCGTTCCCAGGACTACAGAGAGGGGCTCGCTCTCCGCTGAACGATGCAGGACACCGACTCCAGCCCATGGGGCCCAACCTGTTGTCTGTTTCTCCCCCAGCAGCCTGTGACCCCCCGGGGGGCACGGACCGAGCTTGGTTCCTGGGTCTAACCTTAGCAGGGCGTGACCAATGAGGGCTCTGACCTAGTCAGATTCTTCTGTCTGCCCACCGGACTGTGACCAATGAGAGCAGGGACCCGTCCTGATTCCTGTCTTCCTCAGCTGACTCTGACCCTGAGGGCAGGGAGCTGGTCTGGTTACTGTGTTTACCACATATGGGTCCCAGAGGGCTGGAACAGGTTTTCATTCTTTCGGTGGCCTTAAAGCAGCATATGACTCGATTGTGGTTTTGAGCCAGTTTTATAAGTCTAGTAACTGATCAGTTTCGTCCGTTTGCATTTTTTGTGATAATAAACCATTCGGATGTCATTTTATTATCTCATTCTGTGCTTTCTGTTTGTTCAGGTTTTTCTCTTCCCTTTTCCTTCTTTCTGCTTATCCACACACAGCCATCAGCCTACAAAGACATGGCCACCAATGCCAGCCCCTTGCACCCATACTGGCCTCGGCACCTGAGATTGGACAGCTATGTGCCTAATGACTACCCTGCCTGGCATATAATAGCTGGCCTCTTCTCCGTCACTGGGGTCGTAGTTGGGATGACATGGCTGTTGTCAGGACCTGTTGCCATCATCCCCCTGGGAACCTGGCGACGACTGTCACTGTGCTGGTTTGCAGTATGTGGGTTCATTCACTTGGTGATTGAGGGCTGGTTCAGCCTCTACAGCAAGGAACTTCTTGGAGACCAAGCCTTCTTGTCCCAACTCTGTGAGTCCTGAGTTCTTTCATATGCTGTGGGAGGGAATTTGGGGGGCAGGGATTGGCTAACAACTTTTCTTCTATTAATTTATTTTAAAATTTTATTTAACTGTTTGTCGCATGGGT
The DNA here is from genome assembly GCF_951640355.1 of Cnephaeus nilssonii. NCBI lineage: Eukaryota > Metazoa > Chordata > Mammalia > Chiroptera > Vespertilionidae > Cnephaeus > Cnephaeus nilssonii. The sequence continues at coordinate 127,004,043 of NC_137071.1, read as the reverse complement.
CAAAAAACAAACTATTTAAAGAAGTATGCAGCCTGGCCGGTGTGGCTCAGTGGTTGAGCATTGAGCTATGAATCAGAGATCACAGTTCCATTCCTGGTCAGGGCACGTGACTGGGTTGTGGGCTCAATTCCCAGTGTGGGGCGTGCAGGAGGCAGCCGATCAATGATTCTCTCTCATCATTGATGTTTCTATCTCTCCCTTCCTCTCTGAAATCAATAAAAATATATAACATAAATAAATAAATAATAAAATAAAGAGGTATGCAGTGTGCCCTGACCAGCATGGTTCAGTGGTTAGAGCGTCGCTCTTTGCATCAAAGGGTTGAGGGTTCGGTTCCAGGTCAAGGGCACAAACCTGGGTTGCAGGTTCAATACCCCACCCTGGTTGAGGTTCGTGCAGGAGGCAACCAATTGATGTGTCTCCCTCACATTGATGTTTCTCTCTCTCCCATCTTCTTCCCTCCCTCCCAATATCTCTGAAAAGCAATGGAAAATATATCCTCAGGTGAGGTTTAACAAATAATAAAAAGAAGCATGCAGTGAAAATCTACCTTCTGTCCACCAAGTTTCCTCAATTATTAATCACTGTTAATAATTGCTTGTTTTCTTCCAGGGTTTATTTACACATAAATTATACACAGAAGTTTAATTTGTCTCAGTTTGCTTGATTGTAAAAGAGGGATAATAGTAATACCCAAATATATGTAAGGCATTTAGAACAATGTTTGGCAAGCCATATAACTGATTATTATTATTATTATTATTATTTGGCAGACAACAGGTGCTATATAACTGTTTATTATCATCATTTTTATTTTTCCCTTTTATATAAACAAATGGAAACATGCTGTATACACTTCTGAACTTTGCTTTTTTTAATCAGATCATTCTTCATCAGCTCTTAAAGAGCTTTCAAAGCTTAAATGTTACAGAATTATTTGACTTGTCCAGTATTTTTTAAATATATTTTTATTAATTTCAGAGAGGAAGGGAGAGAAAGAGAGAGAGAAACATCAATGATGAGAGAGAATCATGGATTGGCTGCCTCCTGCACACCCTGCACTGGGGATGGAGCCAGCAACCCAGGCATATGCCCTGACCAGGAATCGAACTGTGACCTCCTGGGTCATAGGTCTATGCTCAACCACTGAAGCCATGCCAGCCAGGCTTGACTTGTCTAGTATTAATGATCATTTCCCCCAGTATTTTGCTGTTATAAGTAATACTCCTTTTGGTCTCATGAATAAAATGGCTATGAACATTGTTATAAGAATCTTTGTGTGGGGCTCTGCTTTCATTTCTCTCGGGTAACTATGGAGGAGTGGCTGGGTTGTATGGTAGATATGTGTTTAACTTTATGAAAAACTGCCAAACTGTTTTCAAAAACTGCTGCATCATTTTATATTCCCATCAGCAGTATATGAGAGTATGGTCAGGTGTTTCTTAAATTGTAGACCTTCTAGTGGATGTGGGTGCTCTCTCATTGTGGGGTTTTAATTTGCTTTTACTTAATGATAAATGCAAGTTTGAGCACCTTTCATTTGTGTATTGACCATCTGGAAATCCTCTTTAGTGAAGAACCTACTCCAGTCTCCTGCCTGTTTTTATGTCATGTGATCTGCCTTTTTCTTATTGATTCTCTGCTTGCGTTTTCATTCATTCATCTGTTCACTTTCTCTCTCAGTCCCTTCCTCCTTCCCTCCTGCCCTCTTTCCCTTTCTCTCTCTCTCTCTCTCTCTCTCTCTCTCTCTCTCTCTCTCTCTCTCTCTCTCTCTCTTCTCTCTCTCCCCCTCCCCTCCTCCTCCTCCTCCTCCTCCTCCTCCTCCTCCTCCTCCTCCTCTTCTTCTTCTTCTTCTTCTTCTTCTTCTTCTTCTTCTTCTTCTTCTTCTCTCTCTCTCTCTCTCTCTCTCTCTCTCTCTCTCTCTCTCTCTCTCATTGGCTGCGTCATTCACTTCATCATCTATACCTGCCTCCATTGTTCTACAGATATTTATGGAATGCCAGACAATCACAGCAGCACTTACTGTTCTATGTCAGGTTTGCACACATGTCTTGCATACATATATGAACTCTAAAATCCAGACAGCCACCTCATTGCAGATGAGGAGTTGGAGGCATGGAGAGGTTATGAAGCCTGCCTTATTCCATGGGCCCCCCGCTCTCACACGTGTGAGTTTCTTTTCCCGCCTTCATCCTTCATGTGTGTCTCTTGTCTTCTTCAGGGAAAGAGTATGCCAAGGGAGACAGCCGTTACATCCTGTAAGTGTTTGCCTCTGTCAAGGGAGGCCTGAATTGGTTTGGGGCGGTGGTGAGTCAGGGAGCACTAACAGGGTTCCCTGAGCTTGGAGCACAGTGATACCAGTGTCGCCTCACCCTTTCTCCTGCAGGAATGACAACTTCATGATATGCATGGAGACTATCACGGCTTTCCTGTGGGGACCACTCAGCCTTTGCGTGGTGGTTGCCTTTCTCCGCCAGCATCCTGTCCGCTTTATCCTACAGCTCGTGGTCTCTGCGGGTGAGAAGAGGGCCCACACTGATGCTGGAGGGATTACCAGGGATGCGCGGATATGGGGGCGTCCGTGTGGGTAGGATCTCTCAATTGTGCCCACCCAGGGCTGAGTCAGATTGAATGATAAATTCCCTGAAATTCTAGAACAGCTATGCCCCTCTCAGCCTGTGTTCTCAAGTGGGAAGTGTTCATTTCTCTTCCTCCTCCATCACAAAGTCTCCTGTGAAGGAGGTCATGGTTTGATTCCCGGTCAGGGCACATACCCGGGTTGCGGGCTCGATCCCTAGTGTGGGTTGTGCAGGAGGCAGCCGATCAATGATTCTCTCTCATCATTGGTGTTTCTGTCTCTCTCTCCCTCTCCCTGCCTCTCTGAAATCAATAAAAATATATTTTTTAAATATTTTTTTAAAAAAACAGTCTCCTGTGAAGGTTACATGAGGTGGCCCACGCTGGCCGGAAGTCCTTAGGTCCTGTAGGCTTAGGATTTCTAGCCTCTTTCATCTAAGATTCAGTGTTCTTACATTGTTAGCTTTCTTTAGTTCTAGAAATGTGGGTTATCTTTAGTCCTGGAATCCTCAGCTGTCTTGAATGAAAGGATTTTGAGCTTCCTTACATTCTGGAGATATGAGCTCTCCTGGGTTCTGAAATTCTCAGCTTCCAATTTCTGGAATTCTCACTTTTCTGATTTTTCAACTTTTTAGCTATAAGATTTCAGAATCGTTAGCTCTCTGAATTTGGGGATCCTAAGGACTGAGACCTCAAATGATGACTTGGAAAATGCCTTGCAGTAGCTCCTCCTCCTCACATTTCCCTTCCACCTCCCACAGGCCAGATGTACGGGGATGTGCTGTACTTCCTGACAGAGTACCGTGATGGATTCAAGCACAGCGAGCTGGGCCACCCACTCTACTTCTGGTTTTACTTTGTCTTCCTGAATGCCCTGTGGATGGTGCTGCCTGGAATCCTGGTGCTCGATTCTGTGAAGCAGCTCATGCACGCCCAGAGCCTGCTGGATGTCAAAGCCATAAAAATGAAGAGCAAGCAGAAATGATGAGTGATGGGCTGGGCTTTACCACGGGCTGATGACGAACTCTCCATCTGCCAGAGGAGTCTGTTCCTTGCTCCCACAGGTGGAAAGGACAAAGGGAATTGATCTGTCAAACAGGCTGATGGGCGGGCACCAAACGGGCCAGCAGTGGGGAAGAAAGGAGCTGTGTGGAGCTGTTGCAAGGAGCTGTGGGGACAAAAGTCCAAGAGAACCTACAAGGTCCGCAGTGGTGGTAATTTTTAAAATAAGGAAATAAAAGGTCATGACCCTAACATTGAAAGATCTTTAATTACTGACCCCAAAGACCCCTCTATCACTCACTCATTCCACAGACCACCATTATACCATTATCTCAGCCATAGATTCCCATCCCCATCACATAGACCTTCAATCATGTAGATTTCACTAACTCCAGAAAGTCCCATGATGGCTGATTAGATTCATGAGTCACACACCTGCAATCTCTCTTAAGGAGAGAACCCCACCTCCTTGGTGTTCTCTCCAGAACACACTTGCTCATTTTTTGCAATAGGGATAAGCTGAGAACAAGTTCTTCAATTTACTCAGCCCCTTGTCTCCTGATTAAGCACCCCACAGATATCCCATCACTCAACTCACAGACCCCGCCCCCAGGTACTCCAAAAACCCCAACACTGACCCCACAGACTCACCCATCGCTATTCTAATCCCCATCATTTACCCGTGACCCCACAAAACACCCCCACAGACCCTCCCATCACTTACCCTATATACCCCATCATTACCCCTTAAGACACCTATCACCCTCCCCACAACAGCCTTTCTTTTTTTTTAATATATCTTATTGATTTTTTAAAATATATTTTATTGATTTTTTACAGAGAGGAAGGGAGAGGGATAGAGAGTTAGAAACATCGATGAGAGAGACACCGATTCAGCTGCCTCCTACACACCCCCTACCAGGGATGTGCCCGCAACCAAGGTACATGCCCTTGACCAGAATCGAACCTGGGACCTTTCAGTCTGCAGGCCGACGCTTTATCCACTGAGCCAAACCGGTTAGGGCTCTTACTGATTTTTTACGGAGAGGAAGGGAGAGGGGTAGAGAGTTAGAAACCGATGAGAGAGAAACATCAATCAGCTGCCTCCTGCACACCCCCTACTGGGGATGTGCCCACAACCAAGGTACATGCCCTTGACCGGAATCGAACCTGGGACTCTTCAGTCCACAGGTCAACACTCTATCCACTGAGCCAAACCAGTCAGGGCCCCACAACAGCCTTTCATTTGCCCTATAGACTGATCTCTATCACTCACAGACCTCTATCACACCATGGACCTATCACTTGCCCCAACAGACCTCCCATCATGTACCCAACAACCCCATGACTCACCCTATAGGCCCCCCCATCACGTATCACACAGAACCCTATCATTTACCCTATTGGCCTTTCATGACTCACCCTACAGATGCCCCATCACCCACTCTTTTTTTAAAAAATATATTTTATTGATTTTTTACAGAGAGGAAGAAAGAAGGATAGAGAGCTAGAAACATCGATGAGAGGGAAACATCGATCAGCTGCCTCCTGCACACCCCCCACTGGGGATGTGCCCGCAACCAAGGTACATGCCCTTGACCGGAATCGAACCTGGGATAGTGTTGGCCTGCGGACTGAAGAGTCCCGGGTTCGATTCCGGCCAAGGACATATGCCTGAGTTGCGGGCTCAATCCCCAGTGTGGGGTGTGCAGGAGGCAGCCAATCAATGATTCTCTCTCATCGCTGATGTTTCTATCCCACTCCCTTCTCTGAAATCTATAAACATATATTAAATAACTAGAGGCCCGGTGCACGAAATTCGTGCACTAGGGGTGGGGTGTCCCTCAGCCCAGCCTGCACCCTCTCCAGTCTGGGATCCCTCTCACAATCCAGGATTGCTGGCTCCCAACCGCTCACCTGCCTGCCAGCCTAATCGCCCCCTAACCACTCCCCTGCCAGCCTGATCACCCCCAACTGCCCTCCCCTGCCGGCCCAGTCGCCCCCAATTGTCCTCCCCTGCAGGCCCTGTCATCCCTAACTGCCCTCCCTTGCTGGCCTGGTCCCCCCCAACTGCCCTCCCCTGCTGGCCTGATCGCCCACAGCTGACCTCTCCTGCTGGCCATCTTGTGGCCATCTTGTGTCCACATGGGAGTGGCCATCTTTGACCACATGGGGGCGGCCATCTTTTGTGTTGGAGTGACAGTCAATTTGCATATTAACTATTATATAGGATTAAAAAAATCCCCATAACTCACCTTGAAGAATTCATCATCATTCATCTCACAGTCTCTATCATTAACCTCATAGACCTTCAATCAAAAAACAATGGGTACTTGCCCAAGCTTGTTTGGGTCAGTGGTAGAGCATCAGCCTGTAGACTGAAGGGTCCCTGGTTCGATTCTGGTCAAGGGCACATGCCCAGGTTGCAGGCTCAATCCCCAGTAGGAATGCAGTTGGCAGCCAATCAATGATTCTCTCTCATCATTGGTGTTTCTATCTTTCCCTCTCCCTCTCTGAAATATATATATATATATATATATATATATATATATATATATATATATATATATAAATTTTTTAATGGGAACTTGACAAATTTAGAGGAGGTGACATGAATAATAAAATTACAGATACCGTATTTTCCGGCGTATAAGACGACTGGGCGTATAAGATTTTCCTGGGTTAAAAAGTCGTTTTATATGCCGGAAAATACAGTAGTCCAATATATCTAATCCATTATATCTAATCCCATCAATATAGTCCAATATACTGTATTTTCTGGCGTATAAAACGACTTTTTAACCCAGGAAAATCTTATACGCCCAGTCGTCTTATATGCTGGAAAGTACGGTACCTGTAGACTGGTTCCAGGTGACGTGTGCAGAGCAGGACTTCAGTTCCAATCTTGGTTCTTCTTGAGCTTACAGTATAACTTTTGAGAAATGCCTCATTTTTAAGGTCAAAGCTGTGAGTTACTTCCTCACTTCATATCCATCACTTACCTTATTACTTAAGGCATCCTGGCCTTCTTGCTTTTCCTCAAACACGCCAGGCATAGCTCCACCTTCCATCCATTGCATTGTCTACTCTCTGTGTCACTTACTATCCCTTTGACCTTGAGCATGTTTCTTCCTGACCTTCAATGCTCTCATCCGTAAAATGCTCGTAATAATAGTGACTACCTCATAGGGTTTTATGCAGATTAAATGAATCAATATATGTAGACTCTCTGGCATGCAATTTCTATGTGTTGAATGGAAGAATAAATCAATGAAAAAAAGAGTTCTCCCCAGGACCATGGTGAAGACCTCCTTTTTTATCTTGTTTCCATTATCTTTCCATCAAAGGCTCTCTCCACAACCAAGACAGAGGCTTCTGACCACATCATACTCATATCTAAAACCTGTGCTCCAGAGCAGCGGTCGCCAACCTTTCAGACCTCACAGACCACCAGTGGTCCACGGACCATCGGTTGGCTGCTCCAAAGGTTTCCTTAAACCAGCGGTCACCAATCTTTCGGACCTCATGGACCACTGGTTGGCGACCGCTGCTCTAGTGCACTCAGGGTAAACTTCAAGCTCCAGGCTAATGTTTGGCTCATCCCATTCTACAGTAATTTTAATGAAAAGCAGACTCTCAAGCTCCTTGTTTCCATAAAAAATTCAGCAGTGCCATAAGTATTTTGGACTCCAGCACCTGGGATAAGAGAAATGTGCCAATAACCCTCTTCTGGCTTTCAAAAAAAATCATTATTTATACACTAGAGGCCCGGTGCACGGATTTATGCACTGGTGGGGTCCCTCAGCATATCCTGTGGGGATCAGACCGAAACCAGCAGTCCAACATCACCTGCCCTCCTGCCTGCCACTCCTGCTCATCCCGGCCCTGCTGCACCTGCTGCTGCACTACTCAATAGGCTTGCTGCTGCTCTGCTGCGGTCTCTGGGCAGTGGCGGCCAGCCATGAGCCCTGCATCTGGCGCCCGACGGTCAGCTGAGTGGCGCTCCTGCTGTGGGAGCACACTAATCACCAGGGGGCAGCCCCTGGTGGTCAGTGCACATCATAGCGACCGGTCGACCTGTCGTTCAGTCGCTTAGGCTTTTATATAGATAGATTCCAGAAAATAGATGTCAATTTAATATTAGTACCAAAGCAACAAATTATTTCAAAAGATACCAAAACAGAATTGCAGTCTTCTTTTAAAAAGTTGATGTTAAGGGTAGCATCCATATAACACTGCAACAATAGCCAAAGTCCAGGCATCTTACAGGACTCCTTTGTTAGAAATTACACTTGAAGAAAAAGAAAAAAATACGAAATACCCCAAAAAATTACATTTGCACGAGCAGTCTGTATTTTGTCCAAACCATATGGATATTGTGCAGTAAAGTACCAGTAAGGAGAATGTGTTTGTGCATTTTTCCCTACATAAAGTTTCTCAGAGGAATCTAAGATATGTTCAATCATTCAGCCAATATTTAGTGGGCACACCATTTAGTAACAGGCCTGACCTCAACATGTTGTCCTCAAAGATTAAATAAAATGAAGGCGAACTTTAAAAAGCTAGGATCTCTAGAGAGCGTGAAAACGGCTTTTCTTGGAAATTATTTAAGTATAACAAGTGAACAAAATCACAAACATTTAAAATGTATGGCTCCATTAATTTTCTTTTGTTTTTGTTGTTTTGTTTTTGTGTTTTTGTTGTTTTTGTTTTTGTTTTGTATCATGTTCCTTCTTTTTTTTCTTCATGGTCCTTCTTATATGTATCAAAACTCAGACTGAACAATGAGTTCTGAGTTGCAAAAGAGGCTTTATTTTTAGCACCTGTACGTCGTTTTTGTCTACAAATTACAAAAACAAACACAAGTGCTACCCATTAATTTTCACAATGTGTAAACTATTTTTTTTAAAGGTTCGAGAACAGTGTTATTTTTCTGTTCGGCGGAATCCTTTGAAGAGGGCCACAGCATCTGAAATAGATGACATCACCTGGAAGCTGAGGCACAAGGCCACTTGCAGCAGGCTGTGGGGGGCCCTGACGTCATCGCGCAGCAGCTTCCTTTCCCCGCCCCCTCCCCTCGCTGGAATAGGTCAACACTTTAACACCAACTAGGTGAAGCCGGAAGTAAACTATCCAAACAGCCAAACCACGGACGAGGGGAGGTGGGACCTCAGTAGGCGCCTGCGCACTGGCTGAAGTGAAGCAAAACACCCGGCGTTGTGGGGCGGGGCTCCTGGCAACAGCACTCTCTGCGCACGCGCAGAAGCGACCGCCACTCTATCAGGTGTGGGGGGTGCTAGGGTCGCGCAGCGCCCTCTGCGCCTGCGCCCGGGCGCAAGGTGGGGCTGCGGGCGCCCGCAATCTGGAGTGCGCGCCGGGGTAGGGGGGTAACCGTCACCCGTCACCCTCAGGCGGGTGGCGGCGGGTGGCGGCGGGATGGCGACGGCCACTGGGTCCTCGGATTTGGCCGGCTCTGGGGCGCCCCCGCCTGGTGGGGGAGTCCAAGCGGCGGCGGCTGAGGAGGAGGAGCGAGAAGTGGTACGGGTCCGAGTCAAGGTGAGGTCGGCTGCCGCTCCACCAGCCGGCCCGGGGCTCCCAGGGGAGGAGAAGGCGGTGACTGTCCTAGGATGGAGGGCGGGACCTGAGATTTGGGGTGTCACCTGAAGGGCGAGGCTGGAGGGCCTGCCCGGCGATAGTGACAGGGGTGGAGTAGGCAGGACGTGGGAATGCGAGGCCAGGGCTGGAAGGCGTGGAGACTGAAAATGGCAGGGTGGGGGTTAGGGTGGAGAAGAGGGGCCGGAGGGATGGAGGAGGGGCCTTACTTGTTGAGGAGTGGGTCCCTGAGGATGGGGGGTGGGGTGCTGTCTGAAAAGGAGGCGCCTAGGTCAGTGAACATATGTGTGTGAGCGCACTGGTGTGCAGGTGCCCACCTGGTGAGGGAGACAAACAGCTGAATAAATGAGATGCCTCGGACACTGGTGAATGTCATGAGGAAATACTGAAAAGGGTTCTCAACGAGGACGTTACTTTAGCCAAGGTTGTGCAGGGAAATCCCCAGGAAGGTATTGAAGGAGCCGAGACCTTCAGTGGAAAGGAGTCAGCCTGTGCCTTGCGGGGGTGGGGGGTGGGGGTGAGTGTTCTGGGCAGAGGGAACAGCAAGGGCAAAGGCTGGGGGGGGCGGGGATGAGCTTGGCCTGTGCCCTTAGGCTCCCATGTTCCTGGAGCCCTGGAGAGAGGGAGGGGAGGAGTGGAGGCGTGTGAATCAGAGGGGTGACAGGGGCAGATGGTGAAGGGCCTTTGAAGTGTGCTCTGAGTAAGAAAGCTGTTGCACTAGTCCCAGCAAGCAGTGATGGTGGCTCAGACTGAGGTGGTGGCGCTGGTGGCGCTGAGAACAGGGTAGGTTCTGGAGAGAAGTCAACTTACAGCAGTTTGGCAGTACGAGTGTAAAGTTCAAAAAAGCTGATGGGCCCTGGCCGGTTTGGCTCGAGGGATAGCGTGTCGGCCTGCAGACCTGACCGAAGGGTCCCGGGTTCCATTCTGGTCTAGGACGTGTTCCTCTGTTGGGTTTCAACCTCCTCCCCGGCCCAGGCCCTGGTCCTGGTCAGGGCACGTGTAGGAGGCAACCAATCGAAGTGTTTCTCTCACACTGATATTTCTCTCTGTCTTTCCCTCTCTCTTCCACTCCCTAAAAGTCAATGGAAAATATCCTCGGGTGAGGATTGAAAAAAAACACATAAAATAGCTGATGGGCCCTAACCGGTTTGGCTCAGTGGATGGAGCGTCAGCCTGCGGACTGAAAGGTCCCGGGTTCGATTCAGGTCAAGGGCATGTACCTTGGTTGCGGGCACATCCCCAGTAGGGGGTGTGCAGGAGGCAGCTGATCGATGTTTCTCTCTCATCGATGTTTCTAACTCTATCCCTCTCCCTTCCTCTCTGTAAAAAATCAATGAAATATATTTTAAAAAATAGCTGATAGGAGAGAGGCTGGCGGGGTCCTATAGGCTGACCTGTTGGGGACCCTTTAAAGATATTTAAGCCCTAGCCAGTTTGGCTCAGTGGATAGAGAGTCGGCCTTCAGACTGAAGGGTCCCGGGTTTGATTCTGGTCAAGGGCACATGCCAGGTTTGTGGGCTCGATCCCCAGTAGGGGGCGTGCAGAAGGCAACTGATCAAATGCTTCTTTCTCATCATTGATGTTTCTATCTCTCTTTCCCTCTCCTTTGCTCTCTGAAATCAATAAAAATATATTTTTTAAAAAAAGATATTTAAGCAGGGGAGTGTTGTAGCTCGATGTGCTAGATTGGTCGCAGTATGGAGGACGAATTTGATAGAGGCCAGACTGGACATGGTGATCCTCACAACCATCGTTGAGGGAATACAGAAGAAAGATTGGGTGTCTGGACCATTGCAGTAGCCTCCTCCTCACTCGACTGCTGCTTTCTCCCTTGCACCCCACAGTCTGTCCCAAGCAGAGAAGCCAGAAGGATCCTGTAAATCTTAAGTCAGACCACATTCTTCCTCTGCTCAGAACCCTCCCAATGCTACTGCCTCACTCAGAGCAAAAACCAAAGTCTTGCCCTGACCGGTTTGGCTTGGTGGATAGAGCGTCGGCCTGCGGACTGAAAGGTCCCAGGTTCGATTCCGGCCAAGGGCATGTACCTTGGTTGCAGGCACATCCCCAGTAGGGAGTGTGCAGGAGGCAGCTGATTGGTGTTTCTCTCTCATCAATGTTTCTAACTCTCTATCCCTCTCCTTTCCTCTCTGTAAAAAAAAAAAAAAAATCAATAAAATATATTTAAAAAAACAAAACAAAACCAAAGTCTTCACCATCGTCCAAAATGCCCACCTTGATCTGGCCCCCACCACTCCTCTGACCTTGCCTCCTCCTGCTCCCTCTGCTTCAGCGTGGTGATGTAACCCCTGATGGCCTCCCCTGGGTCTTCTCTCCCCAGAAATGTGAGAGCTTCTTGCCACCTGAGTTCCGCTCTTTTGCTGTTGACCCCCAGATCACCTCACTCGATGTGTTGCAGCACATCCTCATCCGAGCATTTGACTTGAATGGGTGAGTAAGGGGATGCTGGTGCCTGACCAGTGAGCTACCCACCTCAACAGTGACTGATTGGCCTTTTCATTGTCGTTGTTTGATAGGTTATTTGTTTGTTTTATTATAAATAACCCCACAGTGAACAGCCACCTAGCACTGGCGTTGCTGGATTAAAGGGTGTCTGCTTTTTAAATGTTCAATGGGTGGTTCCAAAATGCTCTCCGGACAGGTTTTACCAATTTACAGTCTCACCAGCAGTATACACTGAGTGGCCAGATTATTATGATCTCTGAACGCATAATAATCTGGCCACTCAGTGTATGTATATATTAGAGGCCCGGTGCATGAATTCGTGCATGGGTGGGGTCCGGCCAGCCTGGCCAGGGGGAGGGGACATGGGCGGTTGGCCGGCCTGCCTGCTGGTCGAACTCCTGGTTGAGGGGACAATTTGCATATTAGACTTTTATTATATAGGATATACACTGAGTGGCCAGATTATTATGCGTTCAGAAATCATAATCATCTGGCCGCTCAGTGTATAAAATGCCTGTTTCCCTCACACCCTCACAAACACGGGTTACTATAAAATACTGGAAAATTTGCCAACCTGATAGATGAAAAATGGGGTCTCTTGGGGGCAGCTGTGATGGTTCTTTGGTTTTGGTGGCTATTTTGGAGGAATACAAGCACATGGTAACAAACTCAAAGAGTACCAAAGTAATGGGTATTTAGGATGTTGTCATGGTTACAGTAGTCAGCACACAACATACTTCTTTGCATAGTTACACAAATGTATCTGAGAACAAATTCCTAGTTGTTATTTGACTTTTTTTCATAAACATCTTTTGTTGTGAAAAATGACAATCATACAGATTGCTTTTTTTATGCAGTAAGAAGGCTGCTTTCTTTCCACTTCTACCCTTCAACTACCCTGTTACCCTCCCTAGAGGGTACCAACATTTTACCAGTTTCCAGTGTGTCCTCCAGATACAAGCAGGTGTGTGTGTGTGTGTGTTTCTGTGTTAGCGTAACAAAGTAGAGATGAGGGATCCGCCCTCAATCCTTAGCACAATATCTAGCACATAGTAGAAAGTTGTTGTCAACACCATTTACCTTCCCCTGGTTCTTTTGGAAACTGTCCCTGAGCCTCCAGGGCACCGGGGCACTGAGAGCTGCCGCACCTCCCATGTCCAGGAAGAAGAACTTTGGCATCAGCTACCTGGGCCGGGATCGGCTGGGGCAGGAAGCTTACCTCTCACTCCTGTCTGACTGGGACCTCAGCACAGCCTTCGCCACTGCCTCCAAACCTTACCTGCAGCTGCGTGTGGATATTCGGCCCACTGAGGACAGTGAGTACCCAGTGTCCTGAGGGGCACTGCTCTGGGACCTACCCTGTCCCTGTAGGATGATGCCACCCTTGCAATACACTCCCTCACAGTGGGCTAGGGAGCAAGGTAGCCTCATTCCAAGTTCTGGGTTGGCCACTGGGCCTCAATTTCTTTACCTGTAGAGATAATGGTATCTTAGGGCTATTGAGAGGATTAAACAGGGAAATTCATGTAAAATGCCTGTAACGGTGCATTGCTACATAGTAAATGCTCAAAAAGTATTAGCTCTAGCCCTAGCCGGTTTGGCTCAGTGGATAGAGCGTCGGCCTACGGACTGAAGGGTCCCAGGTTCGATTCCAGCCAGGGGCACATGCCCGGGTTGTGGGCTCGATCCCCAATAGGGGGCGTGCAGGAGGCAGCCGGTCAATGATTCTCTCTCATCATTGATGTTTCTATCTCTCTATCCCTCTCCCTTCCTCTCTGAAATCAATAAAGAAATATATATTTTTTAAAAAAAGTATTAGCTCTAGTAACAATAATTATATTTATTGTAGCATATAATCTAGTAATATACAATTATACAATGCAATATAACAATAGAGCTATAGATATGTTTCAACTATATTAATATGTAAATGTAGCAATGTAATTATAATAATGGCAGTTGTATTTTTTTAATTTATTTTTATTGATTTCGGAGAGGAAGGGAGAGGGAGAGATAGAAGCATTAGTGATGAGAGAGAATCGTTGATCGACTGCCTCCTGCATACCCCCTACCTCGAATTGGCCTGACCAGGAATTGAACCATGACCTCCTGGTTCATTCGTCTGTAGATTCTCTCTAATCATTAATGTTTCTATCTCTCTCTCTCCCTATCTTTCCTCTCTGAAATCAATAAAAATATATTTTTAAAAAAGAATCTTCTTTCAATTAGATGAATTGCAAATGTTTTTCCCCAGCTTACCTTTTGTTTAATGGTTTTGTTTATGGTATTTTTTTTGTCCTATCAAAAATTAAGCCCGGCTGGTGTGGCTTAGTGGTTGAGCATCCACCTAGGAACCAGGAGGTCACAGTGCGATTCCCATTCAGGGCACATGCTCGGGTTTTGGGCTTGATCCCCAGTGGGGGGCATGCAGGAGGCAGCCAATCCATGATTCTGTCTCATCATTGATGTTTCTATCTCTCCCTTTCCCTTCCTCTCTGAAATCAATAAAAATATATTTTTTAAGAAAATTAAAATGTAGCCGAAACCGGTTTGGCTCAGTGGATAGAGCGTCGGTCTGCGGACTGAAAGGTCCCAGGTTCGATTCCGGTCAAGGGCATGTACCTTGGTTGCGGGCACATCCCCAGTAGGGGGTGTGCAGGAGGCAGCTGGTCGATGTTTCTCTCTCATCGATGTTTCTAGCTCTCTATCCCTCTCCCTTCCTCTCTGTAAAAAATCAATAAAATATATATATTAAAAAAAATGTAGATGCAATCTTATACATATACTAGTGACCCGGTGCACGAAATTCGTGCACATTAAAAGGGGATTAATTAGCTCTGACAGGTTTGGTTAAGTGGATAGAGCATCGGCCTGCAGACTCAAGGGTCCCAGGTTCGATTCCGGTCAAGGGCATGTACCTTGGTTGCAGGCACATCCCTGGTAGGCAGCTGGTTGATGTTTCTCTCTCATTGATGTTTCTAACTCTCTATCCCTCTCCCTTCCTCTCTGTAAAAAATCAATAAAATATATTTTTTTAAAAAGGGGGATTAATTAGAGGAAATAATTTAATATTGCTATTTGCCCTTTCTCTATAATAGAAGTGTTAGAGATGAAAGAAAATGAGTAAAATGTATATGAAAACCTTCCTCCTGTCAGAGTCTGGGGCACACCACGGGACCCAGAGTCAAGTCCCCACCCACCCACATGCACCTCAAAATCGTGTGAGACCCAGACCCGGACGCCCCCCCCCGCCCCATTGGGCTAGATCCAGACCTGGCCAGTCCCACCCTTGTCAAGCCCTGCTGGGCAGGGGGCGTAGCCTCAGGTCCCCTGGCCCAGCTCCAGGATGGGGGGCATGGCCTGAGGTCCCCCAGCCCAGACCTGGGTGGGGGCGTGCCTTGAGGTCCTCCATCAAGCCCCGCCAGGTGGGAGACACAGCCTGAGATCCCCTGTCAAGACCCGCTGGGTGGGGGGCATGGCCTGAGGTCCCCCATCAAGCCCTGCCAAGCGGGGGGGCGCAGCCTCAGGTCCCTTGGCCCAGCACCAGGAGGGGGATGCAGCCTCAGGTCCCCCGTCAAGCCCCACTGGGTGGGGGCGTGGCCTGAGTTCCCCTGACCCAGCACTGGGGGTGCACCTTAAGGTCCCCCATCAAGCCCCGCTGGGTGGGGGGCATGGCCTGAGGTCCCCTATTAAGCCCAGCCAGGCAGGGGGGCGCAGCCTCAGGTCCCCTGGCCCGGTGCTGGGGCGGGGGGTGCAGCCTGAGGTCCCGTGTCAAGCCCTACCTGGTGGGGGGTGTGGCCTGAGGTCCCCCAGCCTGGCGCTGGGGCGGGGGGAGCAGCCTGAGTTCCCCTAGCCCAGCACCAGGATGGAAAGCGCACTTTGAGGTCCCCCGTCAAGCCCTGCCGGGTGGTGGATGTGGCCTCAGGTCCCCTGGCCTGGCACTGGGGCGCAGGGTGCAGTCTGAGGTCCCGCAGCCTGATGCCATGGTGGGGGACGTGGCCTGAGATCCCCTGTCAAGCCCCACGGGAGCGGGGGAGGGCGTAGCCTCAGGTCCCTGCTGATTGCTCGTTAAGGCTCCTTATGGGAATGTGACGGAGTGATGGTCAATTAGCATATTCCCTCTTTATTAATTTTTTAAATATATTTTATTGATTTTTTACAGAGAGGAAGAGAGAGGGATAGAGAGTTAGAAACATCGATGAGAGAGAAACATCGACCAGCTGCCTCTTGCACAACCCCTACTGGGGATGTGCCCGCAACCAAGGTACATGCCCTTGACCGGAATCGAACCTGGGACCCTTCAGTCTGCAGGCGACGCTCTATCCACTGAGCCAAACCGGTTTCGGCATATTCCCTCTTTATTAGATAGGACTAGAGGACCAGTTCCCAAAATTCGTGCATGGCGGGGGGCGGCGGCGGCAGTCCTTCAGCCTGACCTGTGCCTTCTCGCTGTCCAGGACCCCTTGCTCCCTGCCACCCACCTGCTCACTGCTCCTTAGAGCTGCCGCAGAGGTGGGAGGGGCTCCCACCACCACCACCACCACCACTTCGCTTGCCAGCCATGAGCCCGGCTTCTGGCTGAGCGGTGCTTCCCCTGTGGGAGCGCACTGATCACCAGGGGGCAGCTCCTGTGTTGAGTGTCTGCCCTCTGGTGGTCAGTGTGCATCATAGGGTCTTTCCACCATTTAGTCAATTTGCATATTAGGGTATTATTATATAGGATACCTATTTCTTTATGATTTCTGAGATTCTCCTCTTAATTTGGAACACCTTCCCCTATATTTCCTAATATGCTTATTATTTTCTTTACTAGAGGCCCGGTGCATGAAATTCGTGCACGGTGGGGAGGGGGTGGCCCTCAGCCCAGCCTGCACCCTCTCCAATCTGGGACCCCTTGAAGGATGTCCAACCGCTGGCTCCCAACTGCCCTCCCCTGCTGGCCTGGTCCCCCCAACAGCCCTCCCCTGCAGGCCTGGTCCCCCCCAACTGCCCTCCCCTGCAGGCCTTGTCACCCCCCCCAACTACCCTCCCCTGCAGGCCTGGTCCCCCCGCAACTGCCCTCCCCTGCAGGCCTGGTCCCCCCCAACTGCCCTCCCCTGCAGGCCTTGTCACCCTCCCCCAACTACCCTCCCCTGCAGGCCTGGTCCCCCCGCAACTGCCCTCCCCTGCTGACCTGGTCTCCCCCAACTGCCATCCTCTGCTGGCCCAATCACCCCTAACTGCCCTCCCTGCTGGCCTGATTGCCCACAACTGCCCTTCTCTGCAGGCCTGGTCCCTCCCAACTGCTCTCCCCTGCAGCCCTGCCTCCCCAACTGCCCTCCCCTGCAGTCCTGGTCCCCCCCCCCAACTGCCCTCCCCTGCTGGTCTGGTCACCCCTAACTGCCCTCCCTGCTGGCCTGATCGCACACAACTGCCCTTCCCTGCAGGCCTGGTCCCCCCCAACTGCCCTACCCTGCTGACCTGGTCTCCCCCAACTGCCCTCCTCTGCTGGCCCAGTCACCCCTAACTGCCCTCCTGCTCGCCTGATCGCCCACTACTGCCCTCCCCTGCAGGCCTGGGCCCCGCCCCCCAACTGCCCTCCTCTGCAGGCCTGGTCACCCCTAACTTCCCACAACTGCCTTCCCCTGCAGGCCACCTTGCGGCGGCCATCTTGTGTCCACATGGGGGCAGCCATCTTGTGGCTTGGTGTGATGGTCAATTTGTATATTACTCTTTTATTAGATAGGATTTGTAAATATCTACTCTGTCAACATTCTGATAACTAGACATAGGTTTTTTTTTTTTTTTTTTTTTTTTTTTTTAAATATATTTTATCGATTTTCCACAGAGAGGAAGGGAGAGGGACAGAGAGCCAGAAACATCGATGAGAGAGAAACATCGATCAGCCGCCTCCTGCACACCCCCCACCAGGGATGTGGCCGCAACCAATGTACATGCCCTTGACCGGAACCGAACCTGGGACCCCCCAGTCCACAGGCCGACGCTCTATCCACTGAGCCAAACCGGTTTCGGCGACATAGGTTTTTTTAAAATTCCAAATAGTCAATTATGCCAGCATCATTTATACATGTTATTTATTTATTAAGAGAGAGAGAGAGATGAGAGAGAAACACCAATCAGTTGCTTCCTGCATGCCCCCTGACCAGGGATTGAACCTGCAACCTGGGTATGTGCCCTGACCAGGAGTGGAACCTGCCACCTTTTGTTGTACAGAATGACAGTCCAACCAACTGAGCCACACCAGCCAGAGCAGCAGCATTTTTTAAATAACCACCTTTTCTACACTGAGTTGAAATGCCATTTTTGTCCGTACTGAGTTCCCATGTGTACTTGGAATTATTTCTCGGCTTTCTATTGCATTCCACCAATTGACTCTCTTTCTCTACTGCTATGCTAACATCATATTTTTATCATAGTACTTTTGTGGTAAATATTAATAAGTCAAGCATTGCCATCCTCCCACTATTCTTTTTCATGACTCTTATTTTCCTTAACTATCCTTAACTGTGAATTCTTTCATATGAACCTTAAAATAATTTTATCCAGTTCCAGGAAAAACCCCACTGCATTTCTGCTTGGCATTACACAGCATTTATGTATTAATTTGGGGTTTGGGAAGTTTGACAATTTTATGATGAGGAAATGTAGTCTGTACAGCATCTATTATGTAATACCGCATGCAAGGCCTGAGGCAACACCCTGTAATAAAATACTTGGGCGTTTCTTCAGGGAAATGTATGCATATTCACACTCAGTGGGTTACATAAAGACTAGATATAGTCTCATGTCAGTCAGATCAGGTTTTGCCACTAGATGAGTTTGTGCTTGTAGAAATCCTTTACCCAATGGGTTCTTTCTTTTTAAAATCAATATAAGACTGTCTCTTTTTTCCTGTAATGTTTTTGGCCTTGAGTGGTGTTTTGTTTTTGTTTTTTTCTGACATTCATATTGCTGCTCTTGTTCTGTTTGTGTTTGCCAGGTATTCCTTCAGGTTTCCTCAATTTTCATCTTTTCTTTTTTCTTTTCAGTCTCTGAGAGTTTTTTTTAATATATTTTTATTGGTTTCAAAGAGGAAGGGAGAGGGAGAGAGAGATAGAAACATCAATGATGAGAGAGGATTACTGATTGGCTGCCTCCCGCACACCCCCTACTGGGGATCAAGCCCGCAACCCAGGCATGTGCCCCTGACCGGGGATTGAATCTAGGACCCTTCAGTCCACAGGCCGACGCTCTACCCACTGAGCCAAGCAGCCAGGGCCAATTTTCATCTTTTCTTTGTCACCTAATTTTAGGTATATCTCTCATTAAAATCCCATAGCCTGATTTATGCTTTTTTACATATTTGACAGTGAAATATTTTTTAAAAATATATTTTTATTGATTTCAGATAGGAAAGGAGAGGGAAAGAGAGATAGAAACATCAATGATAAGGGAGATTCATTGGTTGGCTGCCTCCTGCACGCCCCCTACTGGGGATTGAGCCTGAAACCCAGCATATGCCCTTGACCGGAATTGAACTCATGTCCCTTCAGTCTGCAGGCCAATGCACTATCCACGGAGGCAAACCAGCTAGGGCAACAATGAAATCTTTAGGCCATTTACTTTTCTTGTCCAGTGTTTCCCACCCTCCCTGGCCCTTGAAAAGAAAGCTTTGGAACACTTTTAATTGATTTTTGGAGAGGAAGAGGGAGGGGGGAGGGAGGGGGAGAAAGAGAGAGAGAGAGAGAGATTGATTGATTGATTGATTGATTGAGAGATTTGTTGTTTCACCTGTTTATACATTCATTGGTTGATTTCTGTATGTGCCCTGATTGGGAATGGAACCTGCAACCTTGGCATATCGGGATGATGCTCTAACCGAGATACCAGGCCAGGGCTGGAACACTTTTAATTCTAATTCTTCTTCTGATCCCTAACCCTTAACTTGTGGGTTTTGCTGAGACGGTAATTTTTGTTTCTTTTTAAATTCCAGGCTGTCATTATCTTTTCTTTATAGTAGGTTGCTTAAGTTTCAGCAATGCTAAAGTAACACTTAAGATTACAAACTCCCAATCACAGTGTCTCTGTCATTTCATGTTTAACTATATATGTTACAAACTGTGGCTCATCACCATTTACACTTCCTTTGCCTTCCCTCCCTTGAGCCGTTGTAGTCATTTCCTTTGAGAACTTCTTTGTCCTCTTCCAATAAGGTATGTGAGTTAGATGTGCTCTAGTGACCAAAAATGTCTTTTTTAGGCCACCATAGACAGGTACTGTTTGGCTGGGCATGGAGCCCTTGGGTCTTGGGCCTTGCTTCTCAGCGCTCCATTTGTGCCACAAAGCACTGTCTTCTTGCTTCTGGAGTTCCGATGACCTTCTTTCTGTCGTAAGCAGCCTATTCCTCGACTTTGGAAGCTGGCAAGAGTTTTTCTTCCTTCCTGGAATTTGGGCATTTCACTAGCATCTGGATAGAGCTGGGAAGGCCTGTTATATGTGTGGTTTGTTCAATAATCCTATCTAAGGCTTGGTGAGCCATTTCTTCATCTCAAGGGCATTCTCTTTCATGTCTGTGTGACTACAATGTCTT
Source organism: Cnephaeus nilssonii (assembly GCF_951640355.1). Lineage (NCBI taxonomy): Eukaryota > Metazoa > Chordata > Mammalia > Chiroptera > Vespertilionidae > Cnephaeus > Cnephaeus nilssonii. The sequence goes on along the minus strand of NC_137071.1, from coordinate 126,983,819 downwards.
CACCTGATCCCCCTTCTCCCCCTGCGTTTCCTAGTGTTTGAGTATTAGGTGTTTTGGACTTGGTCTCCAAGTCTCTCTCTTTTTCACTCGAATCCTCAAGCTTAAGTCTGTGCCTTGAAGGGGTTCTCCTTGGTCTTCTCCTCCTTCATTTTACCCATCCAGTAGCATGACCTCCATTTTACCTGTTGTGTTTTAATGCTCTGATTAATGTTTTAGAAAGACCACTCTAGCAGCTGTTGGGAGAGAGGGGAGGGGCAAAAAGGAAGCAGGGACTGGTTAGGCAGCAGTTTCAGGTAGGAGATGTGGTGGCTCAGACAGGCTGACAAGGTGGAAACGAGAGAAGAGGTGGAATTAAAGTATGTTCTGCATGCAGGAACCATGGGGCTTAGCAACGGTTTGGCACTGGGAGTTGAGAGAGGGGGAGGCAGCAAGGACGTCTCTCAGGTTGCTGGCTTAGCAACTGAACAGATAGAGACACTGTTCACTCATACGAGGAGCAGAGGAGGCCATGTGCAGAGTGGCTCTCAGGCTCCCCTTTTGTGTTTGTTTGTTTGTTTGTTTGTTTTAATATGGAACGCTTCACAGATTTGCGTGTCATCCTTGCGCAGGGGCCATGCTAATCTTCTCTGTATCGTTCCAATTTTAGTACACTAGTATGTGCTGCCGAAGCGAGCACTCAGGCTCCCCTTTTGGATCCCATAGGTTCGTAATGTGAGGTGAGAAAGCCAGGGAGGAACAGGGACATCCAAATGGTCTAGGCCAGTGGTTACCAACCTTTTTTTGGCCATGCCCCACGTAAGCATCTCTAAAATCCTGATCCCACCCCCCCCATGATATATAATTCTTATTATTCAAAAAGTGAACTCCTATTCACGTGGAGGAAGCCTAAAAGGCCATTAATTTGGTCTAAACAAGCTTCCAAAGAACATGGCATCTATGAAAGAGAAAAATAAAAGAACAAAAGGACAGTTGAAGTACTGAGGAAGAAATCGCTAAGAAATTGTTAAAAATAATATGAAGTGATATGAAAAAATAGCAAATAAAATTTCAAAACATATAACTGAGAACTGAAATGCATAAATATGTCACAATATACACTGAGTGGCCAGATTATTAGGATCTCTGAACGCATAATAATCTGGCCACTCAGTGTGTGTGTGTGTGTGTGTGTGTGTGTGTGTGTGTGTGTGTGTATTAGAGGCCCAGTGCATGAATTCGTGCATGAGTGGGGTCCGGCCACCCTGGCCAGGGGGAGGGGACATGGCCGGTTGGCCAGTCTGCCTGCTGGTCAAACTCCTGGTCGAGGGGACAATTTGCATATTAGCCTTTTATTATACAGGATATACACTGAGTGGCCAGATTATTATGTGTTCAGCGATCATAATAATCTGGCCACTCAGTGTATATTTATATACTGTATATGAGGCCCCTAGAACCATAAGAAATGCAAAAAAATCACTTTTAATGACATCCTCGAATTGCCCCCCTTAAAAATCAAATTTCTGCCCTAACCGGTTTGGCTCAGTGGATAGAGCATCGGCCTGCAGACTCAAGGGTTCCAGGTTCGATTCCGGTCAGGGGCATGTACCTTGGTTGCAGGCACATCCCCAGTGGGGGGTGTCCAGGAGGCAGCTGATTGATGTTTCTCTCTCATCGATGTTTCTAACTCTCTATCCCTGTCCCTTCCTCTCTGTAAAAAATCAATAAAATATATTTTTTTAAAAATCAAATTTCCCCCCTGTGGGGCATGTGCCCCATGTTGAGAACCACTGGTCTAGAGTCTGCTTCCTCCTCAGCTTGAGGGAGAAAGTACAGTGAACTCCATGGAAATGCTGCTTAGGGCTGGCAATTGCCTGCAGATGACAACGGATTAAGCAAATCCAAGTTGATTTGTTTCATATATAGAGTTTGAAAGGCACTGGATGTTGCTGTTGTCAGTTTAGCAGCTCTGTGGTGCCAAGGCTGACATCTCCCAAATCTCTCCAACTTAACCTCCAGGTGGCCACTGTTGCTTCAGCCACCACATCACATTTGAGGTGGGAAGAAAGGATTCTAGGGGTGTAAAGAACTGAGAGAAGGGACAGACTTCTGCTGATGTTCCAAGGACCAGAACTGGAGAAAGTCCAGCATAGCATTGTTTCCTCTCTCTAACATACACAACATACATATTCCACAAGTATTTTTTTCTGAGATCTATCTGGACTCTGGAGTAAGGCCAATGAGGTTCAGATCCTGGCCCTACCATTTCCTAGCCGTGGAATCTTGGCCACTTACTAATTATTCCAACCCTTTTCCATCTTCAGTAATGACCATGGTAATCTATACTGATTGTGGGAGGAGCTGTGGCATGAATCCTATATAATAAATAGGTGATATGCAAATTGACTGTCACTCCAACACACAAGATGGCCCCCCCCGTGGACACAAGATGGCTGGCAGGGGAGGGCAGTTGTGGGAGATCAGGCCAGCAGGGGAGGGCAGTTAAGGGCGACCAGGCCTGCAGGGGAGGACAGTTAGGGGCGACAAGGCCAGCAGGGGAGGCCATTAGGGGCAATTGGGCCGGCAGGGGAGCAGTTAGGCATCGATCAGGCTGGCAGGGGAGTGGTTAGGGGCAATCAGGCAGGCAGGCAGGCAGGCGAGTGGTTGGGAGCCAGCAGTCCTGGATTGTGAGAGGGATCCCAGATTGGAGAGGGTGAAGGCTGGGCTGAGGGGACCCCCACCCTCCCGCGTGCACGAATTTTGTGCACCGGGCCTCTAGTATAAGATAAAGAGTTTGGGCACTCCACATTTTGGTTCTTTCACCCATTAGCTGTGGGGCCTTGGACAACTATCTTATCCTGACTGCGCCTGTTTCCTCATGAAAGAGTGGTGATAATAATAGTGCCTAACTTATAGGATGGATGGGACTAGTAAATAAGCTAAGCCTTGGCCAATGTGGTTCAGTTGGTTGGAGCGTCATCCCATGCACCAAAAGGTTCAATCCCCAGTCAGAGTGCGTGCATGAGACAACCGATAGAGGTTTCTCTCTCACATCCTGTCTCTCTCTCTCTCTCTCTCCTTCCTTTCTTTCCTCCCTCCCTTCCTCACTTTCTCCCCCAAAACAATCAATTTTAAAAATTCAACTCTGCCCAGCCAGTGTGGCTCAGTGGTTGAGCATCGACCTATGAACCAGGAGGTCACGGTTCTATTCCCGCTCAGGGCACATGCCCGGGTTGCGGGCTCGATCCCCAGTATGGGGCGTGCAGGAGGCAGCCGATCAATGATTCATTGATGTTTCTATCTCTCTCCCCTCCCTTCCTCTCGGAAATCAATTTAAAAAATATTTAAAAATTCAACTCTTAAAAAAAAGCTAAAAAAAAAAAAAAAAAAGCTAAAGGCTCAGAACACTTCCTGGCACTTAGCACTATGGAAACATTGTCTCATGTTACTATTTATGTTAAAGCTAAGCCCTTGTCACATAGTACCTGGCACATGGTAAATATTAGTATTAGAGTCTACCCAGCCATTTTGTGAGATAGTTACCTAATATAAAAGACAGTCAGTCTAATAGAAAAGAATCATTTATGGCTCTATGTTTTGCATGATTTAGATGACATGGAGAGAGAGAGTGGGAGTCGCTCATTGCCCTGTGGTTGCCTGGCTTCGGCAGGAGAGGAACCCAGCCCTGAGGTGTGGGGTTCTTATCTCCATTATCATGTTGCTTCACTCTGTGTGTCCAGGCCCGCTGCTGGAAGACTGGGACATAATCAGCCCCAAGGATGTCATCGGCTCCGACGTGCTGCTGGCTGAGAAACGGTCATCGCTGACAGCGGCTGCCCTGCCCTTCACGCAGTCCATCCTCTCTCAGGTGGTTTCAGGGAGCCCCAGGACTCTCAGGTGGTTGTAGGGCAGGGCCTGCCTGGCTCCCCTGATTCTGTGTGTGCTGGTTGGCACCTGCCCCTAGCCTGCCAGCTGACCAGCGGCCTCCCCCCTCCTTCACAGGTGGGCCGCACCTTGTCGAAGGTCCAGCAGGTGCTGAGCTGGTCATACGGGGAGGATGTCAAGCCTTTCAAGCCACCCCTGAGTGATGCTGAGTTCCACACATACCTGAACCACGAGGGCCAGCTCTCCCGCCCCGAGGAGTTGCGCCTGCGGATCTATCACGGTGGTGTTGAGCCCTCCCTGCGCAAGGTGAGCCCCCTCGACCACTCACTGGATCCATTCCTCCCGCAGTCATGAGTAGCTCATGAGACACATGCAGTGGACCCACACTGTCCTGGGATGGCGTGGTGATGTTCCCGGGCAGCAAGCTCTCCTTCCCGAGGGGCTAGGAGTCAAAGGTGGGAAGGAGGACAGAGGTCCAGGGCGGGCGGGGGCGGGGGGTGGTGGTGACAGATAGACCCTGGGATGTGGCGGCTCATCTGTAGATCCTCAGCCTCATCCTTTGTGACCCTGGCCAGGTGGTGTGGCGGTATCTGCTGAATGTGTACCCAGACGGGCTGACAGGCCGCGAAAGGATGGACTACATGAAACGAAAGAGTCGGGAATATGAGCAGCTTAAGAGTGAGTGGGCGCAGCGAGCAAGCCCCGAGGACTTGGAGTTCATCCGCAGCACGGTCCTCAAGGATGTGCTGCGTACCGACCGGGCCCACCCCTACTACGCAGGGCCCGAGGATGGCCCGCACCTGCGGGCGCTGCACGACCTGCTCACCACGTACGCCGTTACCCACCCGCAGGTGTCCTACTGCCAGGGCATGAGCGATCTCGCCTCACCCATCCTTGCCGTCATGGACCATGAAGGCCATGCCTTCGTCTGCTTCTGCGGCATCATGAAGCGCCTGGCTGGGAACTTCCACCCTGATGGCCGCGCCATGGCCACCAAGTTCGCGCACCTCAAGTTGCTGCTGCGACACGCCGACCCCGACTTCTACCAATACTTGCAGGAAGCTGGTGCTGATGATCTCTTCTTCTGCTACCGCTGGCTGCTGCTGGAGCTCAAGCGGGAGTTCGCCTTTGACGACGCCCTCCGCATGCTCGAGGTCACCTGGAGCTCGCTGCCTCCCGATCCTCCTGAACACGAGGTAGAGCTCATCGGACCCCCGAGCCAAGTGGCAGACACTGGCTTCGGCAGCCACAGGGGGCGGCCTGTGCGGCAGAGGCACATGTTGAGGCCTGCCGGTGGGGGAGGCGGTGCTTTTGAAGATGCGGTTGACCACTTGGCCATGACCAGTCAGGGGCCCGGTGGCGGGGGACGTCTCCTGAGACAAGCCAGTCTGGATGACTTCCAGCAACTCAGGGATAACACCAGCCCCAGGAGGGACCTTCGGGTCCAGCTGCCCCACCCAGTTGCCCTCATCAGCTCCAAGTCCCTCTCGGAGCCCTTGCTGAACTCCTCAGACCCACTACTCTCCTCCTCTTCCCACCCCGATTCCCCATCCTCCTCATCTCCGCCATCCTCCCAGGAGGCCTCTCCTGCTGGTGATGTGGCTGCAGGATCCCCCCTGATGCCTGAGGTGGGCTCCCCACAAGACCCTGGGAAGTCTCTGCCACCCCCACACCCATTGGGCCTGCCCCCACCCCAGGAGTTTGGCCAGGGGAACCCATTCATGCTCTTCCTCTGTCTCGCCATACTGCTGGAGCACCGTGACCACATCATGCGCAACGGGCTGGATTACAACGAGCTGGCCATGCACTTTGACCGCCTCGTGCGAAAACACCACCTGGGGCGCGTCCTACGCCGGGCCAAGGCTCTCTTTGCTGATTACCTGCAGTCTGAGGTGTGGGACTCAGAGGAGGGAGCTGAGGCCACAGCCCCATTGTAACCAGGCTCCCTCCAGCCCACCATCAGCCCCACCAGATCTCCATTATTTGCCACGAGGGCCTCCACATGAGACCCTACCTCCCTGCCTGCCAGCCCTAGACCTGTTGGGGTGCAGGACCCTCTCCCCACAGGTCTGGGAATATGGGGCTCTGCGTCAGCACTGTCCCATTGAGGTCACAGCCTCTTTCCTGTTGTTGCTTTGTTTTTAACAACTGTACTTTGCACACATGAAGGTCCCTGTGGTCTGTTGATTTCTCTGCCCTCTTTCTGATTTTTGTTATACATGGAGTCTCCAGGGGCTCTTTACCTGATGGAGCCGAAATGCTTCACTTGGTGGAGGGGGGGGTCATGCAGTGCCTTCTTCCCCGGCGGTCGGAGAGTGGATGCTGAGAATTGGTTCTGAAAGATGAGCCCAGGTTGAGGACAGCTGGAGGAAGCCTGGAGGCTGTTGTGTGGTACATCTGTCTACCTGTAAGGCTCTGGATTATAGCTGTGAGTGTGTGATTTCAGGACAGGCCCCTGAATGAAGAATGAGAGAGTTCCTGACTCAGAAAGGGCAAGATTCATCACAAAGGCTGGGAAGTGTGGGCTACTTAGAGAGAAACATTGGGCAGCCACCTCTAGCCTTCCACATGTCACCAGTTCTAGGATCCAGACCCTTCCGGGAGTCCTAGGCAGGGATCTACGGCTCCTATGCTTGGTACTTGCTTTGGGGCTAGCTTGAGGGACTGTGGCCTTGCCATGCCTAGGACTCTAAGCCCTAAACTGGGTTTCCAGCTTATGGGTACCTGTCTTAACTGCTTCACCAACAGACACCTTTTCTTTGCCTTCTCCAACCCACCACTGTGGACAAACAAATCAAGCACTGCTAAAGCTCAGGCCCTAAAAGAAGTCACTTGCTTTTTTGGAGGTTGATGATCAAACCAAAGTCCTTTTTCCCACGTACGTTCTCAGAAGGCAGATGTGTCACAGGTCCGGTGCTATCCTCCACAAGGAGTGACAGACAATGGGTGGGGTAACTGGGGTCCTACAGGTTGTGACCTTGCTGTGCCAGGTTCTGGCCAGAAATTGCTCCGCAAGGGGCATCAGGGTAGCCATCCTCTCATCTCCTTCCCAAGAATGCCATATAAAGCTGGAGATAACTCTTTTTTTAAAAATATATTTTATTGATTTTTTACAGAGAAGAAGGGAGAGGGATAGAGAGTCAGAAACATCGATGAGAGAGAAACACCGATCAGCTGCCTCCTGCACACTCCCTACTGGGTATGTGCCCGTAACCAAGGTACATGCCCTTGACTGGAATCGAACCTGGGACCCTTGAGTCCACAGGCCGACGCTCTATCCACTGAGCCAAACCAGTCAGGGCATGGAGATAACTCTTAAAAGGCTCCCAGCACACCCCAGTATTAGAAGGGAAGCTGACCATTCCTCAGATAAGGGCTCAGTCACTGGGAGAGCAGGACAAAACCATTCTCTATCTAGGGTGCTGCAAGACTGTGGGTCTAACAGGTACACATAAGGGTCTCAGGCAACCCCACACACTGAGGACCATCCAAGATATTGGGGTATCTGGCCAACCCTAGTAGAACATAGGAAGGAACTACACAGGATGTGAATACCAGGAGATAGGGATCATTGGGGGCTATATTGGAGGCTGGCTGCCACACTAGGTGACATAATATCCAAAACAAGTACTGGGTCAGACGAATAATTTTAAATAAGTATAATAGGTAATATAAAAAAGATAAAACAAGAACAAGAGATATAAAAAGACCCCCAAAATACTATGAGAATGATAGAAAAAAAGGAACAGAAAAACACTGTAAATAGGAAATATGACATGAGATGTCAGAAGTTTTAAATAGTAAGTACAAAAGTAGAACACAAGAGAGCCCTCATTGGATTTTTTAAAAAGGTCCAGCAGTGTACACACACATAAAAAGGTTTAGAAATGTTGGAAAGGAAAGGATGAAGAAAGGCTATAGGAAGGGATTCATAATTGGACTAAGTGACGGACCCCTGAAAATCAACAAGAGAACTATGGGAATGTGGGAAATAGCCTAATAGGAATATAGATATGAATAAGCAATGTACATGAGGAAACCCAAAATCAAACAAGCGTGTGAAAAGTACTCAAAATCATTCTCTTTTTTGTTGTTAATCCTCACCTGAAGATATTTTTCCATTTATTTTTAGAGAGAGTGGAAGGAAGGGGGAGAGACAGAAAAACATCGATGTGAGAGAGACACATCGAATGGTTGCCTCCCACAGACACCCCACCAGAGCCAATGATGGAACCTGCAACTGAGATACATGCCCTTGACTGGAATCAAACCCGGGACCCTTCAGTCCTTGGGCTGACACTCTATCCACTGAGCCAAACCAGCCAGGGCTCAAAATCATTATCAATCACTTTAAAATAAAAGTTAAAAAAAAAAAACTAATGAGAAGAGCACCTTTCTATTGACTAGATAGGATGCTGCCCAATTCATGAATCGTTCAATAAAGCCAATTAGATTTTTAAGTTAAAAACTAATGAAATATGACTGTACTGGTTAGAAAATTTTAGTAAGCTGGATAATGCTAAGTGTTGATGGAGACGGGAATGTAGGGCCCTTCATACATTGCTCCACCTATTCCAGATCAAATCTGGCACTGCTTACAGAAATTATGTACATCCCTATGGCCCAGCTATTTTCTGAGTATGCATCCTAAAGAAATTTTCACACTGGCCCATAGGGAGCATTTACAAGGCATAATTTATTGAAATGGGGTATTGGAGGCAGCCCAGTGTACCTCATTGGGAGCACCTAGGGGTAAAATGATGCAGTGGATGTACACATTGGGGTTTAGTGGAACCATTAGAAGCAACAGATAGATTATCTGCACCCATAACAACACAGATGAATCTTAACATAATGCCGGTTGGTGGGGGGGGGGGAGGACACACAGAATAACACTACCATTTACTTTAATTAAAAGCATAGGTAAAATGTAGATTTTATATGTAATCATGCATAAAGATACACATTGAACCCAATAAAATGGTAAACTGTGAGAAGAAGAGAAAGATTGTTGGGTGCAGGAATAAAAGAGAATTAATAAAATTAGGGGCTTTGCATGGAACAACAATGAGGATGCGTCATGAACTGTGGAATATGATCAGAGATCAGACACTTTGAAAGGCAAACAAGTACCTCTTTTTTTTGCATGGGGCTCAGATTCTCTGAGGTCTATCTAATACCAGCATGAATGTGGACAGTGTGAAAACTGTTCACATAAAACCTGGGCATAGGAGGTCTGAATATGGCAAAAGTCAGACAAGTTCATTTTGTAGATGCATATGATACTGTACTCTGAAAGTTAACAAATCTAGACTGTGTTTGAGGGGCTGACGCTTAGAAAGTAGATTTCCATTCTATGGATGAGAAACTTAGTCTTTGAAGGAAACTAACCCATTTCTTCTTGGACGGGGACCGCAGAAATTGAGTCTGTCACATCCATTCATTGCAAAGGTAGTTCAGACACTGAAGGCTTCACAAGACCAAATTGTGGGTAATGGGTCAGACACACTTTGCTTTGCATAAGTCCACTGTGTATTGTCAACGTCCTTTCTGTGGATCAAGGGCTCAGCAACCCTGAGTGACAGCAAAAATTGTTGTGTGGACCGGGATTTACTTCCTCTGGAGATTGGAGCATCCTGTTTCTTTAAGAAGGCCCCTCAGGCAGTCTATTGGGGGTTGGGGATCAAGAATGGCTTCAGGAGGCTGTCAGATAAAGATGAGGGCTGAAGTCAGAAATGAGAAGGAATGCCTAGCTGGTGTGGCTCAGTGATTGAGCGTCGACCTGTGAACCAAGAGGCCACGGTTCGATTGTCAGTCAGGGCACACACCCGGGTTCCGGGCTGGATCCCCAATGGGGCGTGCAGAAGGCAGCAGATCAATGATTCTCATCATTGATGTGTCTATCTCTCTCCCTCTCCTTTCCTCCCTGAAATCAATAAAATATATATTTTTTTAAAGAAATGAGAAGGAATGATGCCAGGAAAAAGGGTCCCGTGACAGGCGGGGCAGCGAAGAAAACCTAGAGGTCAGGATCAGACACTGAGAAAAGGTACCGTTTGATGTAAAGGGTGATGACATCAGAGAAACTGGAGGATTAGCATCAGGCCCTGGAGGGATAATAAGATTAGAGGACTAGAAAGTGAGTGCAGGTTATGCTAGTGGCTGCCAGGCATGTCGTCGGGGACCTAGAAAAAGATGGTGAGAAAATCGTGGGAACCAATGGGGAAATGACGTCAAGGAAGTAAGGGCCGGGAAGGGATGTGAGAGCCAAAAGGTTCGTGCGCAGAAGAGACGAAAATGGCTGGGGCCAATGGAGGTATACTGACGTCATAGGGCCCCGACCACACAAACCTCCGCCTCCGTTCCCGGAAGCATGCAGAGAACTTGGCTTCCTCTGCTCGGCAGGCCACGCCTCCCACCGCCCTCGCCGGCCTCAGCCAATGAGCGCGTGCGGGGCGACGTTCAGTGACGTGCACGCTACGTACGCTTTATTAAGCGTCTTCCCGCGCGATCTCCTCCTCAGTCGCTCTGCTCCTTGGCGGTAACTGTCCTTACGGCCCTTTTCCTGAACTTCTAGGTAAGTGGTGTCGGACTTGACGGAGCGGCCTCTCCTCGCCTCACTGGGGTGCGCCGCGCCGCCCTAGAGCGAGGCGTGCAGGTGGGAAGAGGAGCGGCTTCGGACACGTAGGCTCGGGCTTCTCCGAGGCGGGCGGGTCCCGTGCTTCGAGGTTAAACTTTTTTGACTTGGTGCGATGCCGGCGCACTGTGTCCTGGCACGAGGGGTGGCCGGAGGGGCTAGCGGAGTGACTTGGGCTGGGGTTGGTCTCGGGAGTGACCACGCGGCGGCCGAGAACTGCGGGGGAGGGGGGGGCTTTTTCCCCACGTGACCGCCGCCATCTTGTTCTGTGGGCGCACAGTGAACGCATGGACGTTCTTGGGCCTGCGCTGTGGCACAAAATGACGGGCGTGGCGGCGGGGATGTTGTGGGCATGCGCGAAGGCGGCCCCCAAATGGCTGCCCCGCCGTTTTCCGTCTTTTCGGTCTGCCTCCTTGGTTTCTCCTTGGTTACACCTTATTTTGTTGTTCCCGTCTGCGTTCTGTTCTCAACATTTTTTCTCTTCGTCCTTTTTCCCCCCCGACCTTTCTCCCACTTGCACCCCACGCTCTTCCGTGTTCTCCCCCACAGGACTCGAATTCATTGCCATGTCCTCTGAAGAAGGGAAGCTCTTCGTTGGAGGGCTCAACTTCAACACCGACGAGCAGGCTCTGGAAGATCATTTCAGCAGCTTCGGGCCAATTTCGGAGGGTGAGCGGCGGGCCAGACCCATAAGGGGGTGGACAGTGACCGGAAATCTGGGACCCTTGCATTTCAGCAAACATGGAGAGCGAGGCCAGGGCTCCAGGCCGCCTTGTGCTACTTTTCCTCGCTCGGTTCTTAGGTCTAAGGGGGGTAGTTCAGGCTTTGGAGAACCCTGATCACTTTTCATTGAAGATTGGTCACTTTTTGCTTCCTCTTTCCCAGTGGTCGTTGTCAAGGACCGGGAGACTCAGCGATCCCGGGGTTTTGGCTTCATTACCTTCACCAATCCAGAGCATGCTTCAGATGCCATGAGAGCCATGAACGGAGAGGTGAGGCCTTTTACCTGCATTAGGGGTCCTGCCCCCGTCTCTACCACTTCCACCATTCTTTCTGTTTTTCCCTCTGTGTCTGCTAGGGGCAGCGCGGCCACCAAACCCCACAGTGCCCACTCACAGGAGCGTGACTGCCTTCTGTTCTAGGGGGTGGAGGGCAGCGGCAGACAGAGCCGGGCTGCCTGGGAGGCGACGACTGGTCCTGCATGAGGCCGAGAAGCCACCTGTGGATGGTTGACCTGCCCTGGGCTTAGGTAGTAGAGTCTGCAGATCTGCGGGCCTGGCCCGGAGAGGACCTCGTGAGTCTTCCGGGATGGACTCTGAAGCCTCAAACCAAGAGAGGTGTCTGTCTAGCCCGAATAGTTGGGCAGCTTAGAGGAGTGGGGAGGAGAACTCACCTGAGTTCAGTCAAGATGTAAGTAGTAGCAGGGGAGCACGGTGGATCCAGGTCATTTTGTGGGGTTCTGTAGCTCCTGATAAGGCCATTCTGGTCAGAGGAGCCTGTTATGGAACATGGCACCCAAAACTTGGTGCTCAGCAGGAGTTTCTGGGCTCTTTTGCCCACCTGCCCTGCCCACTCTTGACTCGCCACTTCCCTGTGTGACCACCAACTTATCCTCTTTATGTCTCCTCGCACCTAGTCTCTGGATGGCCGCCAGATCCGCGTGGACCATGCTGGCAAGTCGGCCCGGGGCCGAGGTGGTGGCTTTGGAGGGCGTGGTCGCAGCTACTCTAGAGGTAATGACCGCGGTAAATTTGGTCATGTGGTGTGGGGAAGAGCCACCTGTTAGTGGCCTCTGTCTGGGACAATTGCAATTTACGGGGGTTTTTTTTTCTACTGTAGGTGGTGGAGACCAGGGTTATGGGAGTGGCAGGTATGACAGTCGGCCTGGAGGATATGGCTATGGATATGGAAGATCCAGAGACTATGGTGGCAGGTGGGTAGCCAAGGGGTTGGGGTGCTCGGGTGGTGCTGCCTTTCTCTCCTTAAGAGCTGGGCTGCCTGGGTATGTATGCCTATCTTACCTTGGCGTTACTAGTGTTTGTTTTACAAACCATGATGGAACTGTAAAACAAATATGAGGGATATTTTGATTTATGTGTAATGCGTTAATAAATTATAAGATCACATAATTGCTGTATATGATAGGTAGCATGTATGTTTTGTGCTGTGGTTAATTTTGTCCAGTGCATTAATGTTTGATATGATTCAATGTGTTGTGTGAATTACATACTGTATAATTGTGACTTCTATATGATGTTCACATGCTTTAACATATACCCTGTTTTGCACATTAACATTTATAAGATGTGATGGAATATGTAAATAAGAGTTTCTGTATTATCTGGGGGTGTCTGATACATTTCCTGTAACACTGTGTTTTTTTCCCAGAAGCCAGGGTGGTTATGACCGCTACTCAGGAGGAAATTACAGAGACAATTATGACAACTGAGATGAGGCATGCCACACCTAATGTAGGTGAGACTTGTATGGGAAAACCTGTCTCCCCTGTAATCTGCTGGCCATGGAGATGAGGGGGTGTCCTTGTTGTGAAGCCCTTTCTGTATCTTTATCAACCCCAGAAGGTAAGCATGTCAGCCTGTTTCTTCCTAAAATCACAGCTCTTCCCCTTCTTACTGTTCTCAGATACACAAACACAAGGAATAAAACTTCTGATCCAGGATCGTCCTTCCAAATGGCTGTATTTATAGAGTTTTGGAGCTGCACTGAAACACCTGTTTTAGTATGTCAACTTCTATTTTTGAATTGAGCTCCCAAGGTAGCTTGCTAAAGACCTTTTAGAAAGCTCCATGTGTTTTTATTTTTCTCTCTCCCATTTAAAGACAAATTCTGGAACATTTATAGAGTCTGGAATATTTCCTTTTACCCTTTTTTTTTTTTTTTTAAGTTTGGGCGCTCAGGAGTGGTCTTGGCCAAAAAAAAAAAATGTTTGGCCAGACTTTTTCCCCCCACCCAGAAATAATGTGCATCTAAGAGACATTTTTTAAAACTTGTATACAGTGTTTATCATGGTTAAAAAAATTTTCCAAATATAATTGCAATAAATCAAGGACCTGATTACTTGGAGTTTTTTTTTTTTTTAAACTGAAGATCACTGCCCTAATTATATAGAAGTTTCTTAAAATAATTGTGAATGTCATTTTTTTAATACTGGAAGAAAAATATTCTGTTGTGTTTCATGTAGTGTTAGGATGTCTTTCATGGAGCTGATTAAAAAAATGATACCTAAAGAATTGATATTGCTGCTGCTTTTTCCTTACTCTAGCTTGTAATTTAAAAATAAAGATTGGGAAAGGAGACTTTGAGTAAAGAATTTAGAGGGGGTGAGCAGGGACTGCCCAAAGGGCAAATACATCTAGAGTTTGGGGCTGGTTTGGGTGTGTGTGTATATATAGGCACACCTCAGATACGTGAGAAAAAGAATACTAAACTCACTTTAGTGTGAGGGTCCCAGGAGAATCCTGGTTTAAGAACAGAATTCTAAGCTCAAACTGGATTCTGCTGCTTCCCAGCTATTTGACTTTGTGGATCATTTAATGGGCATATACAGCCATTGACAACCATTGGCCAACCCTTCAGTCATAGATTCAATGCTAAGGTGGTGGCAATGGCTTGGTCCAGTTTTGTACCTTGGACTAGTCTCGAGTTCCTGGACAACTTGAACTGCCTTACTACCTCATTCCTGGGACATGACTGTCATGGACTGATCATGTCCCCTCAAAATACATACGTTGCAATCCTCCCCAATATGATAGTATTAGAAAGTGAGGCCTTCCTTGCTAATGAGGGTAAGGCCTTGATATTAGAAATAGTTTGCCTCCCTGCTCAGCTCTGCCATGTGAGCGTACAAGAAGGCATTTTACTGATTTCAGAGAGAAACCTGGGTTGGCTGCCTCCTGCATGCCCCCAACTGAGGATCAAGCCTGCAACCTAGGCATGTGCCCTTGATCGGAATCGAACCTGGGACCCTTCAGTCCGCAGTCTGGCGTTCTGTCCACTGAGCCAAACCAGCTAGGGCTACAAGAAGGCATTCTGAAAGGGCTGAACCATGCTGGTACCCTGATCTTGAGTTTCCAACCTTCAGAATTGAGACGTTGCTGTTTATAAGCCACCCAGTGTGTGGTACCGTTAAAGCAGCCCTAACTGACAGCATGGGGCCCTGGATTGGCAGCCTGCTTCCCAGGTCTGGACCTTCCTTCCCATACAGGTGGTCCTACCTAGCCCCCTGAACAAGGCCTGGGTAAAGGCATTGTCCTACCCTCACCATTTGGGTACCTATAGGCAGCCTTGAGGAGTGAGGCGGGGTTTCCCTGCACCTCAGGGAGTAAAGTATCCTCACCCTCAGTGCAGCATGAGACTCCCATCAACGAAGTTCTGCAACAAAATGATCCCCTGAATTACATCAATAAATAGCCTCCTAGACCTGAATGACAACCTGATCAACTTGCTCTTCTCTCCTGGTTTCGGAAGGTGCCTCGTAATCCAGCCCAGGGAGGGCAGCCCAGTCTCGCTGTATGTTTGCTCTGAGGAAGGGCCTAGAGAACTCACAGCTGGTTTTCTCTGGCACTAAAATTGCTAATCAATAAAATTTCCAGACAAAAGTGCCACTTATTCCTCCACTTCAGTTTTATCAGCATCTCACTAACATGCATGTTTCCCAAGAACCCACCGAAACCAGGAATTCCCAAACATTTCGAGGTCCCTTGAGAACCTGTGTCCCAGGGCCTATGAAGAGCCATCTTACAAACATCCCATGACCACCCCCCACCACTGCAAGGACCCAGATAAATCCCAAGCCCTGCCCCCCCCCACACACCCCCTATGAACTGAATCCCTTCAGACCTTGCTTCCTAGCTTAATTTCTTTACCTCAGGTTCAACGTAATGTAAAATGGGGATAGTGCCCCACCTGATGGAGTTAAGGGTCCCTGATACTGCCCCCATTCTAGATGTAGGGGTGTAGAAAACTTCCAAATAGCCTTCCAATTTTTTAAAAATATATTTTTGTTGATTTCAGAGAGGGAGAAACCTCAATGATGAGAGGGACTCATTGATCCGCTACCTCCTACATGCCCCCTACTGGGGATCAAGCCCGAAACCTGGCATGTGCCCGTGGCCTGGAATCAAACCTGGGACCCTTCAGTCTACGGGCCGACGCTCTATCCACTGAGCCAAACCAGCTAGGGCCCGAATAGCCTTTTAAAATATGCTGTGAATACTTCAGGCATGCTAACAAAAAAAAAATTGGATAAGGATCACTGCCAGTGTTCTTACCACTCCTGCTTATCAAGACAAAACTTGCCGCGTCCCTGCCCAGCTGCATACCTCTTCCATCTCCCATCCCTTCCCGGGCTAACAAGGACCGCGATCCCTTGGAATTCAGACTGCCCCAATATCTGGAAAACTAGAAGGGATTTTTTTCTTCAATATAACAATGAATGCCAAAAGACCATTAGGGCTTCTAAATTGTTTTTTAAAAAATCCGTGGCAGCCCTGACCGGTTTGGCTCAGTGGATAGAGCGTCGGCCTGCGGACTGGAGGGTCCCAGATTTGATTCCGGTCAAGGGCATGTACCTTGGTTGCGGGCACATCCCCGGTGGGGGGTGTGCAGGAGGCAGCTGATCGATGTTTCTAACTCTATCCCTCTCCCTTCCTCTCTGTAAAAAATCAATAAAACATTTTTTTTAAAAAATCCATGGCATTGTTCTACATAAACATTTCTAATAGGCCATCAAGTCAAAATTTTAAACTTTAAGACTCATCTCTGAAAGTTTTCTTTAGTTTCACAAGCACATAATTTGCAGTCTATTTTAAACTTTATTATTATAATCCATAGTATGAAGTACATTTTTTCCTCACTGGGTTCCAGTCCACGCATTTGTGTAAGGGGAAGGAAACTTTAATGATGAAATACCCTAAGTTCCCTGATGTCTCCTAGTTTATTGTATTTTAGCGAAGTCAGCTGGCCCCAAATGACAAATGCTTATGGAGGCTGCAGTTTGAAAAATACTATGTTTAGCTCTGGCCACTGTGGCTTGTTGGGTTCCTAGTCAGGGCACGAATGCAGGAGGCAACTAACTGATCGGTTTCTCTCTCTCAGTGATGTTTCCCTTCCTCTCTAAAATCAATTTTTAAAAAAACACTCTCCCTAGCCGGTTTGGCTCAGTGGATAAAGTGCCGGCCTTCGGACCAAAGGGTCTCAAGTTCGGTTCCGGTCAAGGGCACATACCTTGGTTGCAGGCTCCTCCCTGGCCTGGGCCCTGGTTT
Source organism: Cnephaeus nilssonii (assembly GCF_951640355.1). Taxonomy (NCBI): domain Eukaryota; kingdom Metazoa; phylum Chordata; class Mammalia; order Chiroptera; family Vespertilionidae; genus Cnephaeus; species Cnephaeus nilssonii. The sequence goes on along the minus strand of NC_137071.1, from coordinate 126,967,034 downwards.
CAGGAGGCAACCAATCGATGTGTTTCTCTCTCATCAGTGTTTATGTCTTTCCCTCTCCCTCCCACTCTTCCTAAAAATCAATGGAAAAATATCCTCGGGCGAGGATTAACAAAAATTAAAATTAAAAATATTATCGGATGAGAATTTAAAAGAAAAATAATATGTCTATAATTGTTGAAACTAGGGGATGGTACAAGAATGTTTATTCTATCAATACTAATGTAAGTTTGAGACTTTGCATAATAAACATAATAAAAAGTTGAAAAATAAAACAGAGTTTTGCCACATTTGTGTGGGAGGTGGGTAGCTGTCATCTGTTTTCTGCACACTTGCCCTGTCTCCCCAAGCCTCTCCATTAGTTGCAGGCATTTCTACTCCAAGGGCGTCAAGACACCCTGCTCTATAAATGCTAGCTTCTATTTCTTGACATCTGACATTCCTTCAGTTACTGTCTTCCAGATAATGGCTTCCAGCTTCCCCTCCCCTCAGGATCCCTCTGGGTTCTCTAGACAGAGGGACCATCCCTTTGCCCAGCACCAGAAGCCCTGCGTTCCCTCCTCCAAAACCTAGGACCCCTAAAAACCTGTCTCTCCCTTGTATGCATATATGCATAACCCATGGACACAGACAATGGGGTGGGGGCGGGTGGCAGGCTGGAGGAGGTCAATGGGGGGGGGGAGAAGGAGGCATATGTAATACTTTCAACAATAAAGATTTTTAAAAATTGGGAAGGGAAAAAAATAAAAACCTGTCTCTGTAAGATGGGGGTAATGCCCATTAAATGAGTCAAGACATGGGAAACATCTAGAATAGTGTCTGGTAGTTAGACGTAGTAAGTGTTATGTATGCCAGGTAATAGTAGGGACACAGCAAAGAATACACAAATTTCTTTCCCTCAGAAATCATGCTTGTATTGATGGGGCCCACGGACAATAACGTAGTGAACCAGTGCGTAATGGAACATTAGGACGCGGCAAGCAATAAGGAAAATGAAACGGGATGGAGAGTGAGAGGGTGTGCTATTTGCACAGGGTGGTCGGGGAAGGCAGCTTTACAATAGAGATTCAGATAGAGGGAGAGCAAGCGAGGAGGAGATGGGGTAGGGCAATGGTTCCGCCATGGCGTTTTGGCTGTCTTGCACATCTCTGCATAAGCCAGGTAGGCAAGCTCATCTAAGAATTGGCAGAACACTCTGATCTTCGGAACACAGCCTGACAGGCTTGTGAGGAAATGCTGGGAGGGCAGCTCCCATTAACCTCCCTGTCCACCAAAGAGACTGTCCTGAAACAGTTTTTCACCCCCCAGGGTTCTGATGAGGTAGGAGGCGTTCTGTCCTCCCTGACTCAGGGGCTGTGGAATTGCTCAGCGTGGAATCAGTTTCTCTGCAGCAGGGTGTCCTACCTACCACTTCTGCTGCAGTCATCGGCCCCTTTGTTCCAGTGTCACCCACACAAGGAACATGAGCTGGCATCTGTGGCTATTGCTTTTTTTTTTAATGAACTCGTTTTATTTATTTTTTATTAATCCTTGCCCGAGGATATTTTTTTTTCGTTGATTTTTAGAGAGAGTGGAAGGGAGAGGGAGAGACAGAAACATCGATGTGAGAAAGACACATCAATTGGTTGCCTCCTGCACACACCCCAATTAGGGCCGGGGATCCTGCAGCTAAGGTACATGCCCTTGACCGGAATCGAACCTGGGACCCTTCAGTCCATGGGCCGACGCTCTATCCACTGAACCAAACCAACGAGGGCTATTCTTGCTTTTGCGATCTATGTAAAGTAGCAAACACCTGAATCAAGTAAGGGCTGGTCTCTACTGGCCAAATCTGTCAGCTTCGCCTCTGGGAAGGGAGAATTACAGGCAGAAGAAAAAGCAAGCAAGTACAAAGGCCCTGAGGTGGAGCTTGCTTGGTGTGTGATTAGCAAGGTCAGTGCACAGGAGCAGAGAGAGCCAGAAGGCAGATAGCAGGAGGCGAGGTTGGAGAGGTGGCAGGGGCCTGGTCCTGTGGGCCCTCACTGGCCACGGGGAGGACTTTGGCCTTGTCTCTGAGAGAGCTGGAGCCACAGCAGGGGTCTGGGCAGAGGAGGGCTTCGGGCTGACTTGGTTGTAACAGGACCCTCTGGCTGCTGTGAGGACAGATGGGGGGGGAGGGTGCCAGGCGGAAGCAGTGAGGAGGCCAGAGCAGTAGTCCGGGTGGTGGAGGCAGTGGGCATGGCAAGGAGAGGTTGGATTTTTTTTATTCTTTTTTTTTATATATACACTGAGTGGCCAGATTATGATGATCTCTGAATGCATAATAATCTGGCTGGCCACTCAGTGTATATCCTATATAATAAAAGGCTAATATGAAAATTGTCCCCTCGACCAGGAGTTCAACCAGCAGGCAGGCTGCCCAACCACCCATGTCCCCTCCCCCTGGCCAGGCTGGCCGGACCCCACCCATGCACGAATTCATGCACCGGGCCTCTAATAAATATATATATTATATTTTATATATAATATATATATACTAGAGGCCCAGTGCATGATTGAATCATGCACGTGTAGGGTCCCCTACACGCTTTTGCTTTCGATCACGGGGGAGCTGGGTGCCTGTCCGCTGGTGCACCAGGCCTTTCAGAAGCCTCCGGAGGCTTCCGAAAGGCCTGGTGCCGGTGCAGACAGGCACCCAGCTCCCCCGCTTTTGATGGTCGGCGGCGGCGGGACATGAGCTCACTGCCCCAGAGGCCCCTTCTGTGCTGTAGCACAGCCATGGCTCAGACGCTGAGCTCGCGCCGCCGCTGGCAACGCTAGCTCAGCATCCCACTGGCCCAATCGGCTACCCCGGCCACCCCGAGTCCCGCCCCCCCGCGTCTCCTGGCCAATCGTGGGTGTAGCGGAGTGATGGTAATTTACATATTACCATTTTATTAGGTAAGATAAAATATATTCTATATATAATATAATATATATTATATATATTGAGTGGCCAGATTATGCGTTCAGAGATCATAATAATCTGGCCACTCAGTGTATATCCTATATAATAAAAGGCTAATATGCAAATTGTCCCCTCGACCAGGAGTTCAACCAGCAGGCAGGCCGCCCAACCACCCATGTCCCCCACCCATGCACAAATTCATGCACCTGGCCTCTAATATATATATATATATATATATATATATATATATATATATATATATACACACACACACACATATATATTGAGTGGCCAGATTATGCATTCAGAGATCATAATCTGGCCACTCAGTGTATATATATTATTGATTTCAGAGAGGAAGGGAGAGGGAGAGAGAGAGAGAGAGAGAAACATCAATGATGAGAGAGAGACTGATTGGCTGCCCCCCTCTCCCTTCCTTTCTGAAATCAATAAAAAATATATTTTTTAAAAACCTCCCATTCCCAGAGTATAGAGCATTTTCTTCTTCAATTAGAGAAAGAGAAACGTCGATTTGTTCCACCTGTTGATGCACTCATTGGTTGGTTCTTGTATGTGCCCTGACTGGGGATCACACCTGCAGCCTTGGCGTATTGGGATGATGCTCTAACCACCTGAGCTACCTGCCCAGGGCTGGAGGTCATTCCGAGGATGGCAGAAGAAAAAGCAAGCGAGTACAAAGGCCCTGACAGGATTTGCTGACAGATCAAGTGAGGAGGGTAGGAAGAGAGAAAGTACTAGTTAGGAAGCTGCACTGGAGGAGCTCACACAGAGGAGTTGGGCATTTGGTGTTAAATAGTGTAGTGATTAAGAACAAGGATTCTGCAGCCAGGCGACCTGGGTGCAAGTTCAACTCCATTGCTTACTGTGTGATCTTGGGCAAGTACCTCTTTTTTAAAAATATATATATATTATTGATTTTTACAGAGAGGAAGGGAGAGGGAAAGAGAGTTAGAAACATCGATGGGAGAGAAACACCGATCAGCTGCCTCCTGCACACCCCCTACTGGGGATGTGCCCGCAACCAAGGTACATGCCCTTGACCAGAATCGAACCTGGGACCCTTCAGTCCGCAGGCCGATGTTCTATCCACTGAGCCAAGCCAGTTAGAGCGGGCGAGTAACTCTTTGCCTCCATTTCCCCATCTGTGACATGGGATAATAATTGTACCAACTTCATAGGGCTGTTGTGAAGACGAAGGCTTTCCGTCTGTAAAGTGAGTATAGCAGTACCTGGCACAGCAAGCTTGGTATTAATAATATTACTGTGGGATGTGTTGACATGTTCTCTGCGTGAGTATACAGAAGAGAACGCTCCAGATCCCAGGAACAGCTTGTGCAGTTTTCAAAGGATGGGCAATTAAGTCATTGTGGCTAGAACATACCCTGACTGAGGAAGAGCAACAAGGGACAAAGTTGGAGAGGAGGCCTAAGAGATCAGCTTCTCCCCATGGCAGGGGGTGGGGGGGCGGGGGGGGAGGCGCTACTGTGAATTTCAGTGCAGGAGGTTGGAAAAGAGGAGAAGAAATTGATTAGGGACTAGATGCAGGGGGGTGTACAGAGGAGAGAGAGGAATGGGGGCACTATTGTCAACACTGCTGGCTGGTTACCAAGTGGTCTCTGGTGTCCAGGATGAGAAACTGTCCAGTTCTACTTCCTGCCGGGGTCCAGATGCTAGTTCTCAAATTTTCTACTTCTGTGACCGTGAGAAGCAAACCCCTTGGAGGATCACTTTTCTCATCTTCAAAGTGGGGCTCAGTCTTGCACCTACCTCATTAGGGTGGTTGTGACAATTACATGAGATGGATGTAGTAAGAGCTCATTAAATGCAGGCTGTCGCCAAAACCAGGTGGGGCACATCCCGGGAAAGAAAGGGTGGCTTAACGTTCTAAAAGCAATGAGCTGCATGCAGCAGATTGACAATGCTTTCAGTGTATTGACAGAAAAAGATGAGAAGAACCAAGGGCTGTGCTCATTTAGCTATATTGCCTAGGACTGAGGTACAAAACCCAGCATCCAGTCTTTCCCAGGCCCACAGTCGGGCCCTAAAGCTCTCACTGAGTAAAAGGAATTCCAAACTTTAAAAAAATATATAGCCCTAGCTGGTTTGGCTCAGTGGATGGAGCGTCAGCCTGCGGACTGAAGGGTCCCAGGTTCGATTCCGGTCAAGGGGACATGCCCAGGCTGCGGGCTCCATGCCCAGTAGGGGGTGTGCAGGAGGCAGCCGATGAATAATGCTCTCATCATTGATGTTTCTATTTCTCTCCCTCTCTGAAATCAATAAAAATATACTTTAAAAAACTACAAAATAAAATATATATATATATATATATATATATATATATATATATATATATATACACACACACACACATACTAGGGGCCCAGTGCATGAATTCATGCACCTTGAAAGGAACTGTGGGCAGCAAGGCTGTAGTGGGCAGAGCGGCACCGCCCCTGCCTGGCTCCTCCCACCGCAGCCCCAGTCCCCTGTCTGCCAGCAGCCCTGCTCCCACCACCACTGCCGCTCACACCTGCTGATGGCACCAAGCAATTGGGGCCGGCCCCGGGCGACAGCAGCGAGTGCAAGCGGCAGCTCTGGCGCTGGCAGTGGGTGCGAGCAGGGTCGGCAGCAGGTGTGAGCGCCGGGCAGGATCGCGGCACGCAGGAGCAAAAGATTTTCAGTAACCACCAGAGGCTCGCCCCATGACAGTGACCGGTGCCCTGCCTTGTTCTCACCCCCCTCCCCCTGCTCACCTGATCCACCATCCCACCGCAGCCGTGTTCCATGCTCTGCCACCTGCTGCCAACTCCCACCATGTTCCACATGTGCCCCCTAGTGGTCAGTGCATGTCATAGCAACTGGTTGTTTGGTTATTCCACCATTTGGTCTATTTGCATATGAGGGTTTTATATATAAATTATATAATATTTATGTATATATATTTAATATATATATTAATTTTAGAGAGGAAGGGAGAGGGAGAGAGAGAGAGAAACATCAATGAGGAGAGAGAATCATTGATTGGCTGCCTCCTGCATGTCCCACACTGGGGGATCGAGCCCAAAACTGGGCATGTGCCCTGACCAGGAATCAAACCATGACCTCCTGGTTCATAGGTCAATGCTCAACCACGGAGCCACGCTGGCCGGGCAGGAATTGTGATCTTGAGAGCAGAGCAGCCGAAGTTCTAGCCCTGCAAAGTGATTGTCCCCTTTTGGGAACCAGTCACTGACTGGCCTCGCTGGCCTTGTCCACACATTCAGCATTCAGAGCTTTGTGTCTATTGCTCCTTTTTATTCAGGTTCCAGTTTAAATTTATTTACCATTCTTCCCCCTCCCTCCACAGCTTAGCAACACTAAGGGAACTATTTTCATGGTAGTAAGTACCAATTTATATTTTTTTTTTTTTGATTTTTTACAGAGAGGAAGAGAGAGGGATAGAGAGTTAGAAACATCGATGAGAGAGAAACATCGATCAGCTGCCTCTTGCACACCTCCTACTGGGGATGTGCCCGCAACCAAGGTACATGCCCTTGACCGGAATCGAACCTGGGACCCTTGAGTCCGCAGGCCGACGCTCTATCCACTGAGCCAAACCGGTTTCGACAGTAAGTACCAATTTATAAATGATTGTCATTATTGTTTATCTTTCCAGCTAAAATGGCAACTCCATGAGGCTGGAGACCATTTGTCTGAGTTACTGCTGCTGCCCCAGTGCCTGATACCTAGCAGGGGCTTGATTGATATGTGTTGGAAGGCTGACTGACTCCCTGTTTCAACTTGCCGGGGGTGTTCAAGTGGTCTGGGAGGCTTTTGCAGGAATCTTGTTTCTGACTCAGGCTGTGGAGAGTTATATCACCATTAAGACTTGGCGTGCGTCGGACCTGCATTACCACCATTTGTCCACCATCCAGAGCTGAGGGGTCAGAGCCGACATGTACTCATAAGGAACTGGTGGACATTGATATTGGGTCTCAAAAGAACTGTTGGTCCAGAAAGAAACTCACTACAGACTGATTCATTTGCCTGTCAGCATAACTATTATTGCTCGTCTCACATTCAATTCTTATATCTCTAGTGACACATGATTTCACTCATCTAGGGGAAATGATGAACAACATAGACTGATGAACGAGAACAGAACCAGAAACAAGGAGGCATCGATCGGACTATCAGGCCTCAGAGGGAGGATAGGGGAGGGTGGGGGGAGGGGGGAGAGGTCAACCAAAGGTCTTGTGTGCATGCATATGAGCCTAACCAATGGTTAAGTTCAACAGGGGGTTGGGGCATCCGTGGGGAGGGGTGTGGGATGGGAATGGGGGGATGAGGACAAATATGTGACACCTTAATCAATAAAGAAATTAAAAAAAAAAAAGACTTGGCGTGGCTCAGTGGTTGAGCCTCAACCTATGAACCAAGAGATCACAGTTCTCTCCCGGTCAGGGACATGCCCGGGTTGCAGGCTGGATCTCCAGTGTGGGGCTTACAGGAGGCAGCCAATCAATGATTCTCTCTCATCATTGATTTTTCTCTCCCTCTCCCTCTCCCTCTTCCTCTCCCTCTTCCTCTCCCTCTCCCTCTCTCTGAAATCAATAAAACACTTTTTTAAAAAGACTTTGAGCACTGTGAGAACTTTGGCTTCAGAGGCAAATGTTTCCCCAGGAGGAAAGGATAAAATTTTAAGTTATGACTCTCAACCCCCATTTGTCCCGTTTAGGAAGAAACTTCAGGGATGAGATAAGTGAATTATACTTCAGCTCCATGTCTCCCCAAATTTCGCTCTCTGGCCTTGATTCTTGGCATCCCAAACGACCCAGGCTTTCCTTTAAATCATGCTCCTGTTTGTTCCTGAAGACTGGGCCCAATTTCAGGTTTCCTTTTAGCCTCTGTTAGTAATGAAAAGTGGACACAGCCAGTGTGGTTCAATGCTTGCCTTTGCATTTCTAAACTCTGGGGGCCGGATAGGCAGAAGGTACATGAAGGAAGGAGGAATCCAGAACAGACATGGCCCCTGCCTGTTTCTGCCACCATTTAAGTTGCTGTTGTGATGTGGTGTGATCTTCAAACAGCTCTGACTTACCTGTCTTTTCTGCCCAAATCTATTTTAGTTCGTTCATTTGACTAGGACCCTCAACTGCCATTCTGACCGTGAAAGAACCCTGATCCTGTTGGAGTGAGTAGGACTTGTGGTCCTCTGTGGGCTTGAGCTTCTTTTCTAAAGGTCATGATTATAACCACTGTCACTCACAACCTCCAGGAACAGATAGATTCTCATGACTTGACACCTCCAGTCCTGAGACCCTCCTTTCCCCACCCACTGACCTGCCATTCATGCTGATAATCTCTGCCCCTTTCTCTCTAACAACTGAAAGTGCTTTCTATCACTAGCTTATTGTTCACAACCTATTTTTAAGCCAATGAGAGTGTGTAAATGCTTAGAAAAGAACAAAAATTGAAAAAATGCAGAGTACATAATGGATGCAAGCTGTGGTCATTCTAATTCACATTATTTCTGCACCAGATCTGCCTCTGGCAGATGGATCTGCTATTGGGAAAAGTTTTTATTTATTTTTATGTGTGTGTGTGTGTGTGTGTGTGTGTGTGTGTGTGTGTGTGTGTTTTCCCTTGGGAAAAGTTTTTAAATCAACAGGCCCAGCCAGCGTGGCTCAGTGCTTGAGCATCAACCTATGGAACCATGAGGTCATGGTTTGATTCTGTAGGGTTGTGGGCTTGACCAAGCCCATCAGTGATTCTCATCATTGATATTTCTTTCTCTCATTCTTTCTTCCTCTCAAGTCAATAAAAATATTTTAAAAAATAGAATCAATTCTGGCAGTGAGACAATCTCCCTGGCATTGCTGACTTTCCTGTGACTTCTTCCCACCACGTTTGTTCTTTCTTTCTTTCTTCTTTCTTTCTTTCTCCCTTTCTTTAATATATTTTATTGATTTTTTTTTACAGAGAGGAAGGGAGAGGGATAGAGTTAGAAACATAGATGAGAGAGGAACATCTATCAGCCGCCTCCTGCACACCTCCCACTGGGGATGTGCCCGCAACCAAGGTACATGCCCTTGACCGGAATTGAACCTTGGACCTTTCAGTCTGCAGGCCAACACTCTATCCACTGAGCCAAACCAGTCAGGGCTCTTTTTTCTTTCTTTAAAAACATTATTTCTTGCTGAAACAGGTTTGGCTCAGTGGATAGAGCGTCAGCCTGCGGACTGGAGGGTCCCGGGTTCGATTCCGGTCAGGGGCATGTGCATTGGTTGCGGGCACATCCCCAGTGGGGGGTGTGCAGGAGGCAGCTGGTCGATGTTTCTCTCTCATCGATGATTCTAGCTCTCTATCCCTCTCCCTTCCTCTCTGTAAAAAATCAATAAAATATATTTTAAAAATAAAAAATAAAAACATTATTTCTTGCCCAGCTGGTGTGGCTCAGTGGTTGAGCGTCAACCTATGAACCAGAAGGTCACAGGTTCAATTCCCAGTCAGGGTATATGCCCAGGTTGCAGGCTCGATCCCCAGTGTGGGGCGTGCAGGAGGCAGCCAAGCAATGATTTTCTCTCATCATTGATGTTTCTATCTCTCTCTCCCTCTCCCTTCCTTTCTGAAATAAATAAAAATATATTTTTAAAAATTATTTATTCTTTTTCCATCAGGTTTCTTTAGAAGATGAGTGGTGGGATGAAGGGGCAAGGCTCTGTCCAGAGAGGGTCAAGGTGAATGGGAAAGGCATTGATCACAGCACCCTTTTTTTCTTTTAAATATATTTTATTGATTTTTTTACAGAGAGGAAGGGAGAGGGAGAGGGAATTAGAAACATCGATCAGCTGCTTCCTGCACACCCCCTACTAGGTATGTGCCAGCAACCAAGGTACATGCCCTTGACCGGAATCGAACCTGGGACCCTTCAGTCCGCAGGCCGACGCTCTATCCACTGAGCCAGACTGGTTAGGGCCACAGCACCCTTTATGGTAAAATGGATGTGGCAAAAAATCCAATGCTGTCACAAATAGGATATCAGTTCAATACAAATGTCACCCTTGAACTCCCTGGGCTTCAGATTTTGTCATCTGTAAAATGGGGATAGTAATAAGACCCATAACATTCAGTTATTAGGATTAAATGGATTAATACATATAAATCACCTTCAACAGTATCCAGCACTTTCTCCAATAAATGTTAGCAGTTACACATTTGTGCAGTGAAATAGTTTATTCTTCAGCAATCATGAAATAGAAGGGTATTTAATATCCTGGAAAGACACTGGTAGTTTAGGTACATGGCAAGGGATGTGCCAAATCAATACAATGCGGTATGGTCTGTTTTTGTTAGGACACACAAAAAAAGGGCAATATGCTTTTTAAAAAATATTTTGTTGATTTTTTACAGAGAGGAAGGGAGAGGGCTAGAGAGTTAGAAACATCGATGAGAGAGAAATATTGATCAGCTGCCTCCTGCACACCTCCTACTGGGGATGTGCCTGCAACCAAGGTATATGCCCTTGACCGGAATCGAACCTGGGACCCTTCAGTCCGCAGGCCGATGCTCTATCCACTGAGCCAAACCAGTTAGGGTGGCAATATGCTTTTTAAAAAAATGTTATTGTAATCCTCACCCAATGAGTGAGAATATTTTTCCCATTGATATTTAGAGAGAGTGGAAAGGATGGGTGAGGGGAAGAGAGAGACATCCATGTGTTAGAGAAACATCCCATTGGTTGCCTCCCACTCGCGCTCCAACCGGGGGTGGAGGATTGAACCTGCAACCAAAGTACTTGCCCTTGACTAGGAATCGAACCCGAGACCCTTTGGTTCACGGGTCAGTGCTCTAACCGCTGAGCCAAACTGTCCAGGGCGGCAGTATGCTTTTGGATGTGTCTCCTTGTTTCAGGTGGCTTTAGAACATTTTTCAGATTATGGAATTTGTGATAAAAATCGTGTAAAAAATCACAATTTTGAGAATTGTAGCAGTTGATGTTAAAATCCAATAGGAAGCTACTAAACCTTGTATTTCAACTTCGTAAGTTGTATATCCTGACCACTTTAAGAGGAATAGAGATGCAGCTTCCGGTAGAAGTTGAAATAAGGATGATTCGGATAGGCTCCTGAGATTGTTGTGCCTAATTATTTGCAGACTCATGGCCAAACCGTTGCCTAGGAGCATCAAGCCCAGCGCATCCGCACCCCCGCACCCCTCCACCTCCCCACCCCCCGCGCGCACACACACATACACACACACATACACACTCTCCCATCCTTCTCACAGAACGGACTTCTCATCTTGGGGTGTCCGGAGGCCCATCAATCGCTCTAAGAACTGGAGAACGTTGTAGGGGCCTGTGCATGTGTGATGGTTGTATTCTATGCTTCAGATCTTGCTTGGCTAAGATTGTGCTGCTAAAAAGCAGCTTATATATACACCACTCCTTTAAAAGAAAATCGGCCTGGCCTGGGTGGTTCAGTGGTTGAACATCAATCAACCTATGAACCAGGAGATCGCAGCTGGATTCCGGGCGTATGTCCAGAGTTCCGGGCTCAATCCCCAGTGTGGGGCGTGCAGGAGGCAGCCCATCCGTGATGCTCTCTCATTGATGTCTCCCTCTCCCTTCCTCTCTGAAATCAATAAAAAGTTATTTACAAAAGAAAATCCTGTTTCTGTTTCTGAAAGTCATTTTTCTGATTTTTAGTGAGTGATTCGCATCCTTGCCCCTGGACAGTATTCTTGGGTGTAAACAAGGGCCCGTAGGGGCTGGGAATGGGTTGAATTTAAGGGGCGGAGCCCCCGCCCTCGCGCCGGAAGCCACCGGCCCTTAGTGCGCCTGCGTGGTTCTCCCCACTCCGGGGAGGATTCCCATCCGTTCGCTCCACGCTTGGCAGCTCTTCCTGGCCGCAGGCAGCCATCTTGCCTGGAGCTGGAGAGAGGGAGGAGGCAGTAGGGAAGGGTGACGCCGGCCTCAGGGCCGCCCCGGGGGCCTTGAGAGCCGGAGGCAGCCCCGGAGGTGGTTCCCGATCCCGGGCCCCCGTTCTCGGACCCGAAAAGGGAAGGCGGGGCGGTGGGGGCCAGGTGGGTGGGGAAGGCCGGGCCGGGTTGCTAGGCTGGGGGAGGGGCGTTGCTATGGCGACCGGGGGGGGCGGAGGGAGGGCCGAAGCGCCGCCGTGAGTCTTCCCGGAGCTGCCTGGACAGGGCTGGAGTGCTGACCATGCTCGCAGCTCGGTGTGATTTCACGGTATCTCGGCGCGGAGGGACGCACTGTCTGTGGCCACGATCGCCCGGCAGGAGGGGCGGAACGACCCCCCTTCGCCTGAGCCGCTGACATTCCAGGCCCTTGTCCTGCAGGCGCCCGCGGGCGGACGCGGCGGAAGAGGAGGCCGGGTGATGGCCGCGGTGTGGCAGCAGGTCTTAGCCGTAGACGCGAGGTGAGGCGTGGGGTCGGATCCCCTGGGAGCGGAAGTGACTGTGGTGCCCCGGCAATGGCATCAGCGAGGCTGGGCGTGGGCATGCCGGAGGTGAACATGCGCAGTGGCAGGGTGTGCGAGCTGGCCCTCGGCGAGGGCTGGCCAGAGAGGGTCTTAAAGAGCATGCTGGGAAAAGGCGGTCAGATGTGGGCATGCCCAGAGAGGCTGGGGTAGCAGACCCTTTGCGGGAGTGGGGAGTCGGGGGTGGGAGGAAGGTGATGGAGCTCAGGCTGGTGACATCCTATTTCCCACCATTGTTCGCCAGACTTCTCTTACCACCATCATTTCCCCAGTCTCATCCCATCACCATCCCATACTGACCCCCCCCCGCCACTGCATCCCATTAACCCCCATCACCATGTCAGACTGACCCCTCCCGTTGTCTACACTGACTCAGTCACCCCATACCAACTTCAGCCGAGCTGCGGACTGCGCTTGTCCCCACGTGACCTCTTCTCCACGTTCATTATTACTGTACACGCACCCTTGCACATTGCCAGAGGAACCCCCATCAGCACTGCTGATCACTTGCCATCCTGGCCCCTCCCTGCCACACACCTCATGCTCCGTCCCTACCCTCCGAGTTGATTGATTCCATCTGTCTTGTGCCTGCCGCTCGCCTGCCTCCTGCCATCACAGGTACAACGCGTACCGCACACCAACGTTTCCACAGTTTCGGACACAGTATATCCGGCGGCGCAGCCAGCTACTGCGGGAGAATGCCAAGGCCGGGCACCCCCCAGCGCTGCGGCGGCAGTACCTGAGGCTGCGCGGGCAGCTCTTGGGCCAGCGCTACGGGCCCCTCTCGGAGCCAGGCAGTGCACGTGCCTATAGCAACAGCATCGTCCGCAGCAGCCGCACTACCCTTGACCGCATGGAGGTGAGCTTCCTCCACGCCGCCTGCCGTGCATACCACCTGCCTCCGTGTTTATTTCTTCAACAGACCTGTCAAGCACCTGCTCTGTGCAAGGCACTGCTCTAAGCTCTCAGGATTGAGTAGAGGGCAAAAGAGATAATAGATGAGAGAAGTCAATAAACAGACAATAAATAAGACAAACGGGTTGATAAGTAGGCAATAAACATGATAACTAGGTCAATAATCATAGCAAACCAGATAAACAAGTCAATAATTACCATCGCTTATAGTGATACATGCTAACATGGCAAAAAAATAAAGCAGATTGGGGGGATAAAACAACTGTTGTAGGAGACAAAGGGAAGCTCTTATATATAGATTAGATAGATAGATAGATAGATAGATAGATATAATTTTTTAATTGACTTCGGAAAGGAAAGGAGAGGGGGAGAAATATCAATGATGAGAGAGAATCATGAATTGCCTGCTTCCTGCATGCCCCACACTGGGGATCCAGCCGGCAACCCGGGCATGTGCTCTGACTGGGAATGGAACTGTGACCTCCTGGTTCATAGATCTATGCTCAACCACTGAGCCACACCATGCCGGCCAGGCAGGTAGCTATTTTTAAAAAATAAATATTTTATTGGTTTTTTACAGAGAGGAAGGGAGAGGGATAGAGAGTTAGAAACATCAATGAGAGAGAAACACCGATCAGCTGCCTCCTACACACCCCCTACTGGGGATGTGCCCGTGACCAAGGTACATGCCCTTGACCGGAATCGAACCTGGGACCCTTCAGTCTGCAGGCCAGTGCTCCATCCACTGAGCCACACCAGTCAGGGCAGGAAGCTATTTTTTAAATGTATTTTATTGATTTTTACAGAGAGGGAGAGAGAGCTAGAAACATCGATGAGAGAGAAACATCAATCAGCTGCCTCCTGCACACCCCCCACTGGGGATGTGCCCGCAACCAAGGTACATGCCCTTGACCGGAATCGAACCCGGGACCCTTCAGTCTGCAGGCCGACGCTCTATCCACTGGGCCAAACCGGTCAGGGCAGGAAGCTATTTTTGATGGGGATGATGAGGGAAGGCCTCTCTGAGGAGGTGAAAGTTGATCTGAGACTTGAATGAAGCGAGACACTGAGCTGAGCGGTTTCCTGGGAGGTGTCCGTTCTTGGTTCAGAGACCATTTATTGAGTATCTCCTGAGCAGGGCAAGGGTGGGAGCAGGGTAACTAGTGCAGAGTAACTAGCAGGGTAACTAGAAGCAGGGTAACTAGTACTAGCTAACATAGTACAGGTAGGTGATGGTGGTGGCAGGGGACGGGGTGAGCAGGGGTCTGGTTCTGGGTATATTTTGAAGGCTCTAGACCTCATAGGTTCCTGAGGGCTGTTTTCAAGATGCGCCCACCCTGATCCTCTCGGCAGGACTTTGAGGATGATCCTCGGGCCCTGGGGGCCCGTGGACACCGCCGTTCTGTCAGCCGAGGCTCCTACCAGCTGCAGGCCCAGATGAATCGTGCCGTCTATGAGGACAGGTATGCACCAGGGACCGCGCTGGGGTGGGGGTTGTGAGAAGGAGGGGAGCCGTGGGGCAATGGCAGGCTGGATGCCATAACCTGTCTCCTCTCACCTCCTCCCTCGGTTGGGGCCCAGGCCCCCTGGCAGTGTGGTCCCCACATCAGCAGCAGAAGCAAGCCGAGCCATGGCTGGGGACACGTCGCTGAGTGAGAACTACGCCTTCGCGGGCATGTACCATGTTTTTGACCAGCACGTGGACGAGGCAGGTGAGCCAGTCGATGGCACGGCCCATCACCACGAATTCGCCCAAACTGTCACAACCACCCATTGTATCCTTTTCTAGAACGCAGTCTCTGGCCCACCTCCGAAGGAGGAATTGCCAGACCTTAAAACCTTTCCCAGCCGAAACCGGTTTGGCTCAGTGGATAGAGCGTCGGCCTGCGGACTGAAGGGTCCCAGGTTCGATTCCGGTCAAGGGCATGTACCTTAGTTGCGGGCACATCCCCAGTAGGGGGTGTGCAGGAGGCAGCTGGTCGATGTTTCTCTCTCATCGGTGTTTCTAACTCTCTATCCCTCTCTCTTCCTCTCTGTAAAAAATCAATAAAATATATTAACAAAACAAAACAAAAAACCTTTCCCAAACCTAAAAGCCCTCTGCAAAGTGGCCTGCAAAATCTTGGGTATTTTGTCTACCATGAAGGGGCTCTGCAGCCCTAGCCGGTTTGGCTCTGTGGATAAAGTGTCAGCCTGTGGACTGGAAGGTCCTGCGTTCAATTCCGGTCAAGGGCACATACCTCAGTTGCCGTCTCTAGCCCGGCCTGGTTGGGGAGCTTGGGGGAGGCAACCAATCCCAGGTCAGGGCCCACAACCAGTCCCTGGTCAGGGCTGTGCGGGAGGCAACCATTTGATGTGTCTCTCGCACATCGATGTTTCTCTCTCTCTCCGTCTCTCTCCCTCCCTTCCATGCTCTCTAAAAATCAATGGAAAAATATCCTTGGGTGAGGATTAACAAAAGAAAAAAGAATTTTTAAAAAAATACTTTATTGATTTTTTTTTTTTTACAGAGAGGAAGGGAGAAGGAGAGAGTTAGAAACATCGATGAGAGAGAAACATCGATCAGCTGCCTCCTGCACACCCCCGACTGGGGATGTGCCCGCAACCAAGGTACATGCCCTTGACTGGAATTGAACTTGGGACCCTTGAGTCCACAGGCCGACGCTCTATCCACTGAGCCAAACCAGCTAGGGCAAGAAAAAAGAATTTTTAAAAGAAGGGGCTCAGGAGTGTAAAAGAGCCCTTTGCGGCTTCTGGGGTTGGGAGTCACTTGAACGAGCCCAAAGCTTTTGCTGCAGAGAAATCCCCTTGCAGAGGTCAGAGGGAGTCTTGCAAACTGCTAAGACCTTGGTGACTGCAAAGTGCTTGCTGAGATGCGGAGGCCTTTTCGGGTTGCAGAAGTCTTGCAGTCCATTGCGCACCGGCTAAGATGCGTGAGACTTTCAGCAGAGCGTTTTCCAGGGGTGCAACCCCCTTTGTCAGTCAAGGAAAGCCCTTTGCTGAGGCCCCTGTGCCTGGTGCGGTGGGTTCCTGCCCTCAGTTCACGCATCAGAACCTTTTTAAAAAAGATCTATTTTAGCCCTAGCCGGTTTGGCTCAGTGGATAGAGCGTTGCCCTGTGGATTGAAGGGTCCCAGGTTCAATTCCGGTCAGGGCACATACCCGGGTTGTGGGCTCGGTCCCCAGTGTGGGGTGTGCGGGAGGCAGCCGATCAATGATTCTCTCTCATCATTGATGTTTCTATCCTCTCTCTCCCTTCTTCTCTGAAGTCAATAAAGAAATATATATATATATGTGTGTGTGTGTGTGTATATATATGTGTATATATGTGTGTGTGTGTGTATGTGCATATATATATATATATATATATATATATATATATATAAATACCCAAGATTTTGCAGGCCACTTTTACATATATATATATATATATATATATATATATATATATATATATATATATGTAAAAGATATATTTTTATTGATTTGAGAGAGGAAGGGAGAGGGAGAGAGTGTTAGAAACATCAATGATGAGAGAATCATTGATCGGCTGCCTCCTGCATGCCCCACACTGGGGATCGAGCCTGCAACCAGGGCATGTGCCCTTGACCGGGAATCGAACCATGGCCTCCTGGTTCCTAGATCGATGCTCAACCACTGAGCCACACCGGCCGGGCAGAACCTTTTATAAACAAAAGCACCTGGTGAGTGTGCTGACTCCTACCCGCGGCTCCTTGGCATTGCAGTGCCCCGGGTGCGCTTCGCCAATGACGACCGGCACCGCCTGGCCTGCTGTTCACTCGATGGCAGCATCTCCCTGTGCCAGCTGGTGCCCGCTCCACCCACCGTGCTCCGTGTGCTGCGCGGCCACACCCGCGGCGTCTCCGATTTTGCCTGGTCCCTCTCCAATGACATCCTCGTGTCCACCTCACTCGATGCTACCATGCGCATCTGGGCCTCTGACGACGGCCGCTGCATCCGGGAGATCCCCGACCCCGATGGCGCTGAACTGCTCTGCTGCACCTTCCAGCCGGTCAACAACAACCTCACTGTGGTCAGGCTCCAGGGCGCCATCGCCGAGGGCGGGGGGCGGGGCCAGGAGAGCTGTTCTAGGGCATCAATGTGGGGGGATCCCCTCTAGTCCATCGCCGTAGTCCCCGGGCGGTCAGACTCAGAGGGAATCCAGTCAGAATGGGGACCTGCAGTTCTTGGTTTGGGATGGCCTCGCTGTGGCAGACACCAGGGGTGACCAGTCGGGGGGTGGGGTCATGGGTCTGCCACCCCTGTGGTCCCGTCAGCAGTAGGCCTTCCATTTCCAGCTGCAGGGGCTGCTGGGTGTGGAGCAGGATTACTAGATGGAAACCTCATCTCGTCTCAGTGGACGCTCCACTGTGGTCTGACCCTCGGATAGAGAGTCGGGGGGGGGGGCAGTGGGGGAAGGAAATGAGGTCTGGCTTGGCCCCGAGAGGGAGTGGAGGGGGAGCTGGCTGAGTGAGCCAGTCGCTGGGATCCTTTCAGATGGAGAAGCAGCCCCCGCCCCAGTGGGATCAGGCTCCAGGAAGGACCAGCAAGGGAGCTGTTACCATGGGCCTAGGACCGTGGTCGGCAGACTTCGGCTCTCGAGCCACATGCGGCTCTCTGGCCCCTTGAGTGTGGCTCTTCCACAAAATACCATGGCCTGGGCGAGTCTATGTTGAAGAAGTGGCGTTAGAAGTTTAAGTTTAAAAAATTTGGCTCTCAAAAGAAATTTCAATTGTTGTACTGTTGATATTTGGCTCTGTGGACTAATGAGTTTGCCGACCCCTGGCCTGGGACGGCCCTGTGCTTTGCTGAGAACAGTGGGCACTGGCTGAGGGCCAGCACTGTGGGTCTGTGACTCCTGTAGTCCCTGCCGCGCTGGGTGCTCTGGTCAGATTATAAGAGGGCTGGCTCAGGAGGATTATGGGCCTGGGTCACCTCTAGTCTACCCACCACGGCCCTACTGGAATCAGACTCCAGCAGAGAGAAGTGGGTCCCGTTAATCGCAGCCCCACGGTGGTCAGACTCGAGGAGGGACTGGCTGGGAGCAGGATGATGGTGTGCGGGTCTCACCCACAGGTGGGGAATGCCAAGCAAAACCTGCATGTCGTCAACATCTCCACGGGCAAGAAGGTGAAGGGCGGTTCCAGCAAACTGACAGGCCGTGTCCTGGCTCTGTCCTTCGATGCCCCTGGCCGGCTGCTCTGGGCAGGGGATGACCGAGGCAGCGTTTTCTCCTTCCTCTTCGACATGGCCACAGGTAGGCGGGCCCCAGGCCCACATCCGGGTGTTCGCACCCCCGCCCTCCTAGTCCGCAGCCCTCGCCCTCACTTTGGCCTCCTCTCCCCTCCGTGGTCGCAGGGAAGCTGACCAAGGCCAAGCGCCTGGTGGTGCATGAAGGCAGCCCTGTGACGAGCATCTCTGCCCGCTCCTGGGTCAGCCGCGAGGCCCGGGACCCCTCGCTGCTCATCAATGCTTGTCTCAACAAGCTGCTGCTCTACAGGTGGGTCTCCCTCCTCCGGCCACCTGGGGATGGGAGGGGAGGCCTGTCTCCTCCTCCCCTCCCCCTCCTCTTCTCCCCCTCCTCTTCTTCCTCCTCATATTATGATGACCTCAGTAGCAGCAGTAAAAAGTAACGGCAGCCCTGGCCGGTTTGGTCCAGTGGATAGAGCATCGGCCTGTGGACTGAAGGGTCCCGGGTTCGATTCCTGTCAAGGGCACATGCCTGGGTCGCAGGCTTGATCCCCACTAGGGGGTGTGCAGGAGGCAGCCGATCCATGATTCTCTCTCATCGATGATGTTTCTTTTTTATTTTTTTAAATACATTTTTTATTGATTTCAGAGAGGAAGGGAGAGATAGAAACGTCAATGATGAGAGAGAACCATTGATCAGCTGCCTCCTACATGCCTTCTACTGGGGGTCAAGCCCACAATCAGAGCATGTGCCTTTGACCGGAATCGAACCTGGGACCCTTTAGTCCGCAGGCCAATGCTCTGTCCACCGAGCCAAACCAGGGCTCATCGATGATGTTTCTATCTCTCTCTCCCCCTCCCTTCCTCTCTCTCTGAAATCAATAAAAATATGTTTTTTATAAAAAAGTAATGGCAGTAGCTAGCAGTTAGGTAGCAGTTACTGGGGCCAGGTCCTCTTCAAAGCACCTCATACCTATCACCTCATTTAATCCTCATAACAGCTCTGTGAGGTGGGTGCTTTTATCATGTCCATTTTATAGATGAGCAAACTGAGGCATAACATGGACTAGGGCCTCATAGAGCAGTGACCCGTTTTCCTTTTTTTTTTTTGAGGAGGGAAGTTTTTCTGTCCCCACTCACATATATCATGTTACCCAAATGCAGTTCTCAGCCTGGACCACATGTTGGAATGACCTGAATGACTTCAAAAGTCATGGCCAGGCCCAGCTTGTGTGGCTCAGTGGTTGAGTGTCAACATAGGAACCAAGAGGTCACAGTTCGATTCCTGGTCAGGGCACATACCCAGGTTGTGGGCTTGATCCCCAGTAGGGGCGGTGCAGGAGGCAGCTGATCAGTGATTCTCTCTCATTAATCTATCTCTCTCTCCCTTCCACCCTGAAATCAATAAAAATAATATTAAAAAATAAGTCATGGCCAGGCCCCACTCCAGGCCAGGGATTTCTTTTTTCTTTTTAATATATTTTTATTGATTTCAGAGAGGAAGGGAGAGGGAGAGAGAGATAGAAACATCAATGATGAGAGAGAATCACTGATCGGCTGCCTCCTGCATGCCCCACACGGGATTGAGCCCACAACCCCAGCATGTGCCCTGACCGGGAATCGAACCAGTGACCTCCTGGTTCATAGGTCGATGCTCAACCACTGAGCCATGCCAGCCGGATGGGGCCAGGGATTTCAGAAGCTCTGGGGCAAGCTGGGCATTGGTATATTGAAAAGTTTCCCAAGTATCATCCAGCTATGTCTGAAGACCACTGCCTGACAGGATGCTTGCCACTTTACTATTTTATTTTTCTTCTCCTTTTAAACTTTTAATTGAAGCGTACTCCTAAGTTTTTTGCCTCTTTCCCCCATCCTCTGCCTTCTCTCTTCCTCGTTTCTGCCATGTTGGCCACCGCCTGCCACAACTTCGAATGTACCATTCCACACTTTGTTCCCTCTCCCATCGTCCTCTGCGCCCACACCCACAAAGGAGGGTCATTGTTTTATGGACGTGGGTTCCTTCTGCACCCTTCCCCACGTCTCTCTCTCTTGCTTCATTCCTTTGAACAGCCGTGTGGTGTCCACAGTACACGGGTGCCATAGTGTCGCCAGCCGTTTCTTCTCTGTGCCCATCTGAGCGCCAGAGCGCTTAGAGACCCTTAGGAAGAGTAACTAGTGAATTACAGCGCAGAGGCTCTCCGTTTATATCAACAGATAGAGTGTCCAGCCCTAACCGGTGTGGCTCAGTGGATAGAGCGTCCGCCTGCGGACTGAAAGGTCCCAGGTTCGATTCCGGTCAAGGGCATGTACCTTGGTTGCGGGCACATCCCCAGTGGGAGGTGTGCAGGAGGCAGCTGGTCGATGTTTCTCTCTCATCGATGTTTCTAACTCTCTATCCCTCTCCCTTCCTCTCTGTAAAAAATCAATAAAATATATTAAAAAAACAAACAAACAGCTAGAGTGTCCAAACGGTCACTAAACCCCACACCAGCCATGCTTTCCAGGTTGACGCACTCGTCCCAGGACTGGGTTTCATGAACCTTGAAAGAACTCGGTGCAGGGACAGGGACACGGACTAGCACAGCACGCATCCCCCTCGGGGCCTGAGGCTGCGCCTGACCCGCCCTCCTTCTCCCTCAGGGTGGTGGACAACGAGGGGACCCTGCAGCTGAAGAGGAGCTTCCCCATTGAGCAGAGCTCGCACCCCGTGCGCAGCATCTTCTGCCCCCTCATGTCCTTCCGCCAGGGCGCCTGCGTGGGTGAGTCCCATAGGGTTGGGTGTCTGGGTGGCCGGGGACAGGCAGACACCAGGCTGGTGCTGATCTGGCTCAGACATCCGGACACCCTGAGGCCCTGCCTTCCGGGCGCCGAGGCCTCTCCCACCCCACCAGCCCTCCACTGTGAACACAGAGCCCCATCCAGCTCAGAAACCTCACG
Source organism: Cnephaeus nilssonii (assembly GCF_951640355.1). Classification (NCBI taxonomy): domain Eukaryota; kingdom Metazoa; phylum Chordata; class Mammalia; order Chiroptera; family Vespertilionidae; genus Cnephaeus; species Cnephaeus nilssonii. The sequence continues at coordinate 126,945,549 of NC_137071.1, read as the reverse complement.
TCATAAGGCAGGGGTCCTCAAACTTTTTAAACAGGGGCCAGTTCACTGTCCCTCAGACCGTTGGAGGGCCGGACTATAGTTTAAAAAAAACTATGAACAAATTCCTATGCACATTGCTAAGTCGGCTGCTAAGCAGGACAGGCAGCGGCGGCAAAAACACCCGGCGGGCCGGATAAATGTCCTCGGCGGGCCGCATGTGGCCCGCGGGCCGTAGTTTGAGGACCCCTGTTAAGGCATGGGCCTCCCCAAGAGGGATTCTCTCTCATCAGTCTCCAGATGTAGATCCCAAAGGGCTAGTTAACCTCCCCATCTAGGAATGGGTCCCCCTATCCCCAGGCACGCTGGGACCTCAGAGACTTCCCCCTGGGTCACCCCACCTCCTGCAACACCCGCTGACGGCCTGTCCCCCGCACCCGCGCAGTGACGGGCAGCGAGGATATGTGCGTGCACTTCTTCGACGTGGAGCGGGCAGCCAAGGCCGCCGTGAACAAGCTGCAGGGCCACAGTGCCCCGGTGCTGGACGTCAGCTTCAACTGCGACGAGAGCCTGCTGGCTTCCAGCGACGCCAGCGGCATGGTCATCGTCTGGCGGCGGGAGCAGAAGTAGGAGGCTCCCGGCCCTGCCATGCCCACCTTCCCACCGGGCCCGTGCTCCAGCCTCGTGTTTGTAAATAAAGATCCTGTGCTCATGCCCATGGCTGGCTCCCAGGGCCGCAGGGGGCGGGAGAGGGGAGAGGGCAGGGGCTCACATATTCATTCATGCATGCGTGTGCTGATTTCTTTTCTCATTCAACAACCATTTACCGTCTGGCCGCCTTGTCAGAGGCACCACTCTGAGGGTTTTACAGCCGTGCATTGACAGACATTACTAAGTATGTCCTGTGGGTCAGGAACTGTTCTAGGCTCGGGGGGTAAGCTGTGACCTGAACTGACAAATCCCTGCCCTCCCTCGCGGGCTCGCGTTCTAGGGGGAGCAGGCAGATAACAGAAATATTTAACAGGCCAGCTGAAAATGGGCGCTGGGAGGAAAAAGAAAGCGAGGCCAGGAGACAGCGGTGCAGGAGTGGAAGGTTGGGCTCTTTGGGGTGCCATCACCCTGGGAGACGTTCCTGCCTGTGAAATGTAAACAGATCCGAATGAAGTGAGAGAGGGAGCCATGGCACCTGGGGAGAACGTTCCAGACAGAGCAGTGCAAAGGCCCAGAGGCCACTGTTGGAGGGATGAGGTTGGCCCGGCCTGATCCTGGAGGGCTTCGTGGGCCAGCCGGAGAATGTGGGCTTTTGTCTGAGTGAGGCGTGAGTCACTGGACTTTTTTTTTTTAAATAAAGTTTTCATAGACGCTACATTTAACATGGATGAACCTTGAGAACTTTTTTTTTAAAAAAACCAACACATTGTTTTCAGAGAGGAAGGGAGAGGGAAAGAGAGATAGAAACATCAGTGATGAGAGAGAATCATTGATTGCCTCCTGCACACCCCACTGGGGATCAATCCTGCAACCCGGGCATGTGCCCTGACCAGGAATCAAACCCGGGACCCTTCAGTTCGCAGGCTGATGCTCTGTCCACTGAGCCAAACCGGCTAGGGCTCACCGGACTTTTTTTTTTTTTAATATATTTCTTTATTGATTTCAGAGAGGAAGGGAGAGGGAGCGAGAGCTAGAAACATCAATGATGAGAGAGAATCATTGATTGGCTGCCTCCTGCATGCCCCCTACTGGGGATCGAGCCCACAACCTGGGCATGTGCCCTTGGCCGGAATCGAACCCGGGACCCTTCAGTCCACAGGCCAACGCTCTATCCACTGAGGCAAACCGGCCAGGGTACCAGACGGTTTTGAGCAGAGGATCCCTCTGGGTGCCATGAAGAGAACAGAGGAGGGTGGGGGGCGAGGGTGGAAGCAGGAGGGCCAGTGAGGAGACCCTGCAGTAGTGGAAGCGAGCATGATGGGGAGCTGCGCCAGGGGCGCTGGAGAAGTTGAGGTGGCGGATGTTGGCTTCTACCCCAGGGTTTAACCCTGTGAGTCTGCTGGACTCTGCTGCCTCGGGGACACCCAGGCTCCCCCACCCCCTGCCCCAGGGCAGCCACTGCCTGGGCCCCACACCTGTCTGTGCATCGGGTTGTCCAGAAGCAGGAAGCAAAGGTGTTGAGGACTTGAAGTGCACGCCGGGGCAGGAGCAACCATGAACCCTAAGGCGGAGCTAATGGCTTCTACTGGGAGTGGAGGACATGGGGCTTCTCCCTACCCCCAGCGGAACTCCAAACCACCCATAGCCCCTCTCATGCCCACCCAGGGCCCAAAGTCCAGTCCTGGAACTACTCAGGCCACCAAGCCATGTTCAGTATTTGAGGGGAGCACTGAGTGAGAAGAGAAAGCTTAGGGTCTAGAGGGGGCGATAGATAACCCAAATCCCTTGTCAATGACCTGAGTCACCAGGGAATGTCAAGGTTGCCAGAAATGGCAGAGGCTCTTGGTCCAGCTGCTCCCTTCCCTCCACCTCTGTAGGCTGCCATGTCCAGAAGCATCAGTGGGAAGCGTGACACCATCTTGAGACCTCAGGGTCAGTGCACAGGGTCACAGAGACACCAGCCTGGCCCAACAGTGTTGAGCTGCTGAACTAACACCCGCAGTCTTGCTGAGGGAGGAAAAGGACCTCCTGTTGGTTCCAGCCACTGTTATTGGACTGGGTGGTTACTTGGAGCCAGAAGCAGGTCCTTGAATAACGCTATTTTGTTCAATGTCGTTTTGTGATGATGTTGGTAAGATGCCGTAGAAACTGAACTCTGGTTGATACCAGTTAGCCTGTGGTAAAATTGGTTTTGTTGTATGTCGTTTTGCTTGAAGTATAGAACCTGTTGATGACTTTAAGTGAGGACTTACTGTGCTTCCATCTCAGAGACCCTAAGGTAAACGGTGATGAGATGGGGACAGCAGAGAGCTGGACTGCTCAGGATCAAGGTCATGTATACACTGAGTGGCCAGATGATGATGATCTCTGAACGCATAATAACCTGGCCACTCAGTGTATATCCTATATAATAAAAGGCTAATATGCAAATTGTCCCCTCGACCAGGAGTTCGACCATCAGGCAGGCAGGCCAACCACCCATGTCCCCTCCCCCTGGCCAGGCTGGCCAGACCCACCCATGCACGAATTCATGCACCAGGCCTCTAATACACACACACACACACACACACACACACACACACACACACACACACACACTGAGTGGCCAGATTATTATGATCTCTGAACACATAATAATCTGGCCACTCAGTGTATATGTGTGTTGGAGGTCCTCAGGACCACCCAGACTCAATGATTTGCTAGGAGGACTCAGTCTCAGCACATACATGGCGATGATTTCTTCCAGCCAAAAGATACAGAGATCAACCTGCAAGGGCAAAAGGCCCATGGGATGAAGCCCAGGGGCACAAGCTTCCAGGGATCCTGTCCCAGTGGAGTTGCACGGGACACGTAATTCCCTCAGCCCTGGGTTGTGACAACACACGCGAAAGGTTTCCAACCAGGGAAGCTCCTTAGAGACTCGGCACGCAGGGTTTCTATTGGTGGCTGGTCACCTAGGCAACCCCTTCCTGGTACATATACAACTTCCGGACTCCCAGAGGGAAGCAGGTGTTCAGCATGAACCACGGTGCTTATACGAATAGAGTAGTGAGAGCCATTCTGAGGTCTAAGTTTCCAAACACCAGCCAAGGGCTCCCCTTGAAGCAGACCTTTCCAAGGACAGCAGTTTGGGCCTGCTCTGTTAACCCTTCTGCACAGCATGCAACACCAAAAGGGTGCTGGGTTCCATCCAAAGTCGGGTGGGCAAGATCATTTGGGAGGACTTCATTGTTCTCTAACACTTTCTTTCCTTCACACTCTTCATGTTCTTTATTGAGTCTGTGTTCAAGATGGCTGATTATGCATGTTGTTATACATGACTTTGGAGGTTTTCTCATTGTAAAATTCGGAGGTGGCAGAGTTGACATCCTGCTTTGAAATCATCTTCAGCCCTGGCTGGTGTGGCTCAGTTGGTTGGGTGTCATCCTGTGCACTAAAAGGTTGCTGGTTCGAGTCCCGGTCAGGGCACATGTCTGGGGTATAGGCTCGATTCCCAGTAGGGGGCATGCAGGAGGCAGAGGAGGCAGCTGATCACTGATGTTTCTCTCTCTCTCTCTCTCTCTCTCTCTCTCTCTCTCTCTCCCCCCTCCCTCCCTCTCCCTCTCTAAAAATTCAATTTTAAAAACTTTTTTAAATAAATACAATAATCTTCAATAAATAATGAGCATATAATAAAAATAATCTTATTGGTCAAATTGGGCCTCTGTTCATTTATCCATCATCACCGTGCCTCTGGGTTTTTTTGTTTTGTTTTGTTTTTATATTTTTTTCAAAAGAAAAAACAACTTTTTATTATTTCCTTGAATATGTGAACTCAGTAGAAAACTGAGTAAACCAAAAAGAAAAAAAAGAAAACTGAGTAAACCATTTAAAAATGCATGACTTCAGAATAGTATATTTCAGCAATTTACTAGAGCTCTTATATAGCCCCAGATCAGTGTCATTCAAATACTATTACAATTAAAGATTTCTCTGTAGATTATATCCTCATGTTTTAAAATTAATTTAGTTTTTTTTAATCACAGGTAAATTTTTTTAATCCAACATTACCACCTGGTTTGTAATTGTTTGACTCCGCAAAAATCAGAAGGCATTAATGGACAGCCAACCCATCCCATGGTGCTCTGAATGAAGACAAGTCAGCTTAGATATATGATGGACTAAAATCCCACTACTTAAGGCTGCAAGCAGTGAGAGGAACAGCCATCAGTCGTGCCTCTGGTTTAACATCAGATCTGGAACTCTTTTTTTTTTTTAATATATTTTATTGATTTTTTACAGAGAGGAAGGGAGAGGGATAGAGAGTTAGAAACATCGATGAGAGAGAAACATCGATCAGCTGCCTCCTGCACACCCCCCACTGGGAATGTGCCCGCAACCAAGGTACATGCCCCTGACCGGAATCGAACCTGGAACCTTTCAGTCCACAGGCTGACACTCCATCCACTGAGCCAAACCGGTTTTGGCTAGATCTGGAACTCTTAACCGTTCTGCCATCAATGCCACTCAAGTCTTGCCTCAATTCCAGGCCTCCGTTAACTGTTCCATGTCCTTTGTCTGACTTGGAATCTGTGTGTCTACTTCATCAGAAGCCTCTCTGGTCTGAGCTTGAAGCTGGGCCTTAGTTAATTATTACCTATCCGCGTACCACTGGTCAGTTCTCAAACCAGGGCCTCTGTATGCTATTCTACCAGCTATTGTCTTCTGATCTGACCTTGAATTCTGAGATTCTCTTGATTGCGATCAGTGCCCTGTTGCTCCAATCCAACCTTTAGGACCCTCAGTCCTGACCTTGAATCTGAGCGCCTGTCATTTTCCCAGCAATGCCCTTGTGGTGCCAATTCTACGCGGGGTCCACAGCCCAGTGTGTATTACTCCAAGTGTGGGACGGCTGAACTGCAGTGCAGGCCCCATGAAGCCTCGGGGGCCCAGTGGGCGAGGGCTCTGGAGCAGGCATTGCCAGTCGGAGCACAGCCCTGCCGAGAGCAAATGCCCAGCTCTGTACCTCTGCCCAGCTCAGCCACCACGTGGCCTGGCCCAGGCAGGGCGGAACCTCAGGGGAGGTGGCTCTCCAAAGCTGAGCTCCACCCTGAGAAGCTGCCAGCTGCCCAGCGAATGCTTCCTGGAAACGGGTCTGGCCGGTTGGGGAGTAACTGGGGGCCCAGGTTAAAGCCTGGTTCCTCCATCAGTCAGCCCACAGCCCTGAGCCAGGCGCCTCACACTCTACCTCCATTTTCTCCAGACTCAGCTGAGGGTTCGGGAGTCACTTCATTTATTCTTCTGACATATATTGACTGAGTCTCTACACTGGGCCAGGCACTGTCAGGATATAATGGTGAACAAAACAGGCAAAACCGCCCAGCCGGTGTGGCTCAGTGGTTGAGCATCGACCTATGAACCAGGAGGTCACGATCCAATTCCCGGTCAGGGCACATGCCCTGGTTGTGGGCTCCATCCCCAGTGAGGGGCGTGCAGGAGGCAGCCGATCCATGATTCTCTCCCATCGTTGATGTTTCTAACTCTCCCTTCCTGTCGGAAATCAATAAAAATGTATAAAAAAGAAAAGCAGGCCAAACCTCTGCCCTCAGTGATCCCTGACACTCATCCAGTGACGCACACTCCGAGCAGACGTCACTCCTGGCCTTGCTTGTTTGACACACGGTAAGTGCCGTGGCCTCAATGCATATGCAGACAGATGATGGGCTGGCGTGGAGCCGAGGAAATAACCAGCTGCGTTCACATGGAGGGAGGGAGGGAGCCGCCACAGGGAGTTCTTAGCAGGAGCTCAGAGAGATCAGGGTGGAGTTTTACAAGGGTTTTTCCAGCAGCAGTCAAAAAGCGAAGTGCAGGAAAAAGACATTTTTACTGCCTATCACCCTGCTCCTCACATGGATCAAATAAGGGAAATTAGCCAGCCAAAGCCAGGCCACGCTGCCTGTCCAGCTGTGGATTAAATGTTCGTTTTGGGTTGGTTTGTAGCCCAGTTATTTCCCATCCGTGGCAGCAATGATTGGGATTTTGGTTTATGATCTGACCATTTGGTGATCTCTGTGAATAAATGAATGGAGCTCTGTGAATGAATGAATGAATGAATGAATGAATGGGTGAGATACCACAGAGCATCTGGTTTGTTAGTCTGCACCTCTGGCAGCTCTTGCCTCTGTAGAACTGAAGCTTTAAGTGCTCTGAGTCTGAGTCTGTCATTCATTCAGTATTAGGTGTGTGTGTAACGTTGTCCTGTCTCCAGAAGGCACCAAAAAATTATTTTGTGAAGTCTGTTAAATTAAGAGAGCTCTGTTCTGATTGGCATATAGAAAGAATTAAGCACTTATACAAATCAAATATTCCTGAAATTCCAAGAAAACGAGGACATTGACGTGTGGTAGACTTGAAAAAAATTCTTTCATAAACTAACTTAGAGACTTTTACAAAATCCAGGTCAACATAATTAAGGTAAATCTTTGGCAAATGAAACCAGTTTACGAACTTGGGCTTAATAAAAACAATTATGTTTTCTCTGATTATCAATGTTAAGTATAATACAAATGTGCATTTTATTCTACAGTACTTGGGTTTATTTATTCCTAAATTTATACAGGTTTACTGACCAAATAAGCAGCTCTTACTCCAATGTATTGTTTAAGATACAAAAAATGTATATTTGTGTTTGACTCAAATGAATCATTATTCTGATAAATTTATTTCAACAGCAACTGAATTTTGTAGTATGTCCGCTTGAAGATAATTTCCAGGGCCCGGCTGGTGTTGCTCAGTGGTTGAGCATAGACCCATGCACCAGGAGGTCATGATTTGATTCCTGGTCAGGGCACATGCCAGGGTAGTGGGCACAATCCCATTGATGTTTCTTTTTTAAAAAAATATTTTATTGATTTTTTACAGAGAGGAAGGGAGAGGGATAGAGAGTTAGAAACATCGATGAGAGAGAAACATTGATCAGCTGCCTCCTGCACACCTCCTAATGGGGATGTGCCCGCAACCAAGGTACATGCCCTTGACCGGAATCGAACCTGGGACCCTTGAGTCCACAGGCCGATGCTCTATCCACTGAGCCAAACCGGTTAGGGCTGATGTTTCTTTTAAAAAAATTATTTTTATTGATTTCAGAGAGGAAGGGAGAGGAAGAGAGAGAGTTGGAAACATCAATGATGAGAGAGAATCATTGATCAGCTGCCTCCTGCACGCCTCCTACTGGGGATCAAGCGTGCAACCCAGGCATGTGCCCTTGACCGGAATCGAACCTGGGACCCTTCAGTCCACAGGCCGATGCTCTATCCACTGAGCAAAACTGGCTAGGGCCCCATTGATGTTTCTATCCTCTCTCTCTCCCTTCCTCGCTCTGCAATAAATAAAAACATATTTTAAAAGCCCTAGCCTGTTTGGTTCAGTAAATAGAATGTCAGCCCACGAACTGAAGGGTCCCAGGTTCAATTCTGGTCAAGGCCACTTACCGTGGTTGCAGCTCGATCCCTGGCCCTGGTCGGGTTCATGGAGGAGGCAACAAATTGATGTATCTCTCTCACATCAATGTTTCTCTCTGTGTCTCTGTCTCTCCCCTTCCCTTCCACTCTCTCTTAAAAAAAAAATCAATGGGAAAATATTCTCGGATGAGGATTAACATTATATATATAATGTTTTTATTGATTTTAGAGAGAGAAGAAGGGAGGGAGAGAGAGAGAGAGACAGACAGAGAGAGAGAGAGAGAGAGAGAGAGAGAGAGAGAGAGAGATTTGTTGTTCCACTTATTTATGCATTCATTAGTTGATTCATTCTTGTATGTGCCCTGACAGGGGATGGAACCCGAAACATTGGCATATCAGGACAATGCCCAAACCAACTGACCTACCCGGCCAGGGCTAATACCTGAGTTTTGAATGAAGCTGTGTTGCTATCATAGTTTGTTCGATTTTGATGGACTTATGTGCTCATCTGCTTGGTGTGCTGTCGATTGCCTTCACCCACAACATGAATTGTTATTTTTCCTTTCAATCTAATCTGCCCAGATAGTGAAGACTTTCTCTAGAATAATTTTCTGTGCTTTATATGGACTTTATTGTTATTAATTTTTGAAGGAAAAAATAAAAAGAACAAAGTTTTCTCACTTAAGTTCTTTACAATAGTATTGCTTCCTATGTTCCTTTTTATGTTTTATTGTCACGTTAGTTACAGTGCCCTGGCCAGTGTGGCTAAGTGGTTAAAGCATTGGTTCGCACACCGAAGGGTGGAAGGTTTGAGTCCCAGTCAAAGAGATGTACCTGGGTTGCGGGTTCATCCCTCCCCGCTTCATGCGTATGTGGGAGGTGGCCAGTGGCTGTGTGTCTCTCACATAGATGTTTCTCTCTCTCTCCCCCTCCTTCCCTGCCGCTCTCTTTAGAAATCAATGGAAAAAGTATCCTAGGATGAGGATTAACAAAACAAACAAACAAACAAGCAAGCAAAAGGTGCCTAGTATTGTTTCTCAGACACCTGTGATCCTATCTTTATCAAGTGCCCAAATCAGACTTAAATATTGGAAAAAAAAAACAATATAAAATTCAATTATTTTCAGCATCTCTTTGCGCCTAAAACTATCTTTGAGATTTCACACAGGGTCCTTCACAAAGATCTCTTCTTTTGCCTTATATATAAAAAAAGATGCTAGAAATAATTCAGCTTATTTGACGTGTTACTATTTTTTTTGTAAATATGCTTTATTGATTTTTTTCCAGAGAGGGAAAAGGATAGAGAGTTAGAAACATCGATGAGAGAGAAACATTGATCAGCTGTCTCCTGCACACCCCCCCACTGGGGATGTGCCCGCAACCAAGGTACATGCCCTTGACCGGAATCGAACCTGGGACCCTTCAGTCCGCAGTCCACCAAGCCGACGCTCTATCTACTGAGCCAAACCGGTTAGGGCTGACGTATTACTATTGATGAATTGCATGGGAAGAGATGGCCAATCAGGAGAGAGCCTCAGCTTTCCCTAGGTTACATCTGTAAGGTTAAAATGCTAACATAAATATCTTAAAAGTGCAGAAAGTGAGAATCCCCTGGAGATTTGTGCCCTTGCTTTTCATAAAAATGTCGAAACTCAGAGGAAACACTGACCAAAACTCTTATAAAACATTTTCATTGAGTTTTCCTATATTTGACAGTCTTGGTGGTCCTTTGCCTGATGATCTAAGACAACAGCAGTAAAGAATTATCAGTGCCTGGTGGGCAGGGCTCAGTGGTTGAGCATAGGCCTAGGAACAAGGAGGTCACAGTTCCATTCCCAGGCAGAGCACATGGCCGAGTTGCAGGCTGGATCCCCAGTAGGGGGCGTGCAGGAGGCAGCTGATTCATGATTCTCATCATTGATGTTTCCATCTCTCTCCCTCTCCCTTCCTCTCTGAAATCAATAAAAAAACACAATAAATAAAAAAAGAATTATCAGTCACAACTTTACTTCTTTTATTTAAATCTAGCATTTTCTAGGCCAGTGATTCTCAATGTGCAACAGACTTACCCAGAAAGTATTATTAAAATATAGATGTTTAGCCCTACCCGGTTTGGCTCAGTGGATAGAGCATTGGCCTGGGGACTGAAGAGTCCTAGGTTCGATTCTGGTCAGGGCACATGCCCGGGTTGCGGGCTCTATCCCCAGTTGGGGGTGTGCAGGAGGCAGCTGATTGATGATTCTCTCTTATCATTGATGTTTCTATTTCTCTCTCCCTCTCCCTTCCTCTATGAAATCAATAAAATATATATATATGTGTGTGTGTGTGTGTGTGTGTGTGTGTGTGTGTGTGTGTGTGTTTAGAACCTACTCCAGACTTACTGAACCCCCTTACTCAATATCCTTGGTAAATTATATATACTATGTCTTAGGATTATTATATATCTCAATATTTTTTCTTCATAAAAATTTATTCATCCATTTTGTCACCCATTTTAATAAATCAGATATAGTATTCATTGACGTCTTTGGGAAAATAGGTTTAATCATTGGCCTTAGAGACATTTTATCTAACATTTTTTTCTTGGAATGGCTTAAAACCACAAACATGTATTATCTCACAGTTTCTATTGGTCTGGAATCTGGGTGCAGCTGGGGTGGATAGCTGTGGCTCAGGGTTTGTCCGGAATTTGCATCTGTGGCCGTAGGGTCCACTGCCAAGAAGGCCCACTTACGTGGTTGGTGGTTGATGCTGGCTGCTGGCTGGAGTGCTTCGGCTCCCCCGCTGCGTCCTTTTATCCTCCAGGGCCTCTCTTTTCCATATGGTTTTTCCAGCAGGATAGCCTGGACTTCTTTACCCTGGCTGGGCTCCAACTGAGGGAGGGAAAAGAGGGAGAGAACCAACAAGGGAGAGAGAGCACACTTAAGATGGAAGCTGCAATCCTTTTATAAACTAACCTCAGAGATGATATCCCATCCTTTCTACCATATTGTCTTTGTTAGAAGTGAGTCAGTAAATCCAGGCCACCCCCAAAGGGAGAGGATTACACAGGGGCATGAACCCGGAGGTGGGGGGGGTCATGGGGGGCGACCTTGGAAGCTGCCTGCGACACTGCCCCTAAGGTGTGTGGGACCCTACACAAATATTTTTTCACAGGATCTGTGTCTATATAAGTAATCTGAATAAAAATCTATTACAAAATCATGGGTCCAGATGAGCTATTGTGAGTTTTTTCTTATTATTGATTTCAGAGGAAGGGAGAGGGACAGAGAGAGAAACATCCATGATGAAGAGAGAATCATGGATCGGCTGCCTCCTGCACGCCCCACACTGGGGATCGAGCCCACAACCCGGGCATGTGCCCTGACCGGGAATTGAACTGTGACATCCTGGTTTAAAGGTCGACGACGCTCAACCACTGAGCCATGAGGACTGGGCTGTTGTGATTTAGTGATGAAGATTTAGAACAAAGGGCAAAGAAGAAGTACCTCCTTACTTGTTTATTGCCTAATTAATGCACCTGAGGAATCCTCGAAGTGTCCACGCTCCAACTTTTTCCTGTTCAGGTCCAGGAACCATCTCCTTATATTCTTGATGTTCTTTATTGTCAGATGTGACATTCCCGGCTAACTTCATCTCCCACCACAAGAGGGCAGCAGCACCTTTCTTACTCACAATGCCACGGCTCTTCAGAACCTGTTTATACTGGGAAAAGAAAGATCTTCTTGCCTCTGTGTGTCCCTAATACCATTGATTTAATACTGGTTATGTCTTACTTGTGACAGGCACTGCACCATTCGCTGGGCCGCCCCTGAACACTGGCTTCCAACAATGCCTCCTCCTGCAGAAACTGTGCTTTGTTGATAAGGGCCGCAAAAGCCAACATGACGCAAAGCAAGCAAGAAAATGGGAACAAGACTTCATTTCCTGGTCATGTTAACTTTCCCGTCTGGAATTTTATAGCATAAATGTAGAAAACCACACCCTCCAACTGGCTCTTCTCTTGCACTCTTTGAACAGTAATCCCTGCATTCCTAGGATGAAAGCTTGACTGCGCCCTTGCTTTCCACACACCGCCAGCAGGCGAGGGGGGGGGGGGGGGGGGAAGCCAGGGGCCCTGGCAGAATGAGGAGAGAAGTCCCCTTTGTACAAAGAATGTCCATTCCTATCTGGCGTGACTTGAAACTGACCTGGAGAAGCACGAGACCCCCCACGTTGATGAGCCAAGAGACCGCCTTGGAGTTGGGGGGCAATCGTCTCAAAAGTCCTTAGAGGAGGGAGACATGGCCTGGTACCTGGTGCGCAGCCTGTGGAGGGAGTGACTTGTCCTGGGTGCCAGTGGCAAGACTTTTGTTATTTTTTTAAAAAATATATTTTATTGATTTTTTACAGAGAGGAAGGGAGAGGGACAGAGATCTAGAAACATCGTTGAGAGAGAAACATCGATCAGCTGCCTCCTGCACCCCCCCCCCCCCCCACTGGGGATGTGCCCACAACCAAGGCACATGCCCTTGACCGGAATCAAACCTGGGACCCTTCAGTCCGCAGGCCGACGCTCTATCCACTGAGCCAAACCGGTCAGGGCAAGACTTTAAAATATATATATATATATATATATATATATATATATATATATATATATATATTTTATTGATTTCAGAGAAGAAGGGAGAGGGAGAGAGAAAATAATTGATTGGCTGCTTCCTGCACACCCCGTACTAAGGATCAAGCCCGCAGCCTGGGCATGCGCCCTGACTGGAATCAAATCATGACCTCCTGGTTCATAAGTCACCCTGAGCCATGTCAGCCGGGTGGCCGGTGGCAAAACCTGAATAATTTCCTTTCATTAGGAAATGATTCCATCAGGTGTGTGGGACCCTACACAAATATTTTTTCACAGGATCTGTGTCTATATAAATAATTTGAATAAAAATCTATTACAAAATCATGGGTCCAGATGAGCTATTGTGAGTTTTTTCTTATTATTGATTTCAGAGGAAGGGAGAGGGACAGAGAGAGAAACATCCATGATGAAGAGAGAATCATGGATCGGCTGCCTCCTGCACGCCCCTCACTGGGGATCGAGCCCACACCCCTGGTACCTGTGCATGTGACCTTACTTGGCAAGGGGAGCCACAGAGCCACCTGCCACTACCTCCGCCCACCATTGGGTGCTCTAGACAGGAGGTAGGAATGCTGACAGGTGAGAGCTGACACATGGGCCTCAAGTGCAGCTCAAGCCCAAAGGTTGGCAGTGGCCAGTGACCCAGGGCTTTGAACATGGCCTGTGAACGACACGAATGAGTCACTCAAAATCAGCATATCACCACCATACTGATGGCCCGGTCTCATGAGATCCTGTGAAAGAAAGCTCCATTAGCCAGCAGAAGCGAACCATTTGCTAGGTCACACCCCTTGGGGCTGGCCAGAGAGTCCTGGGACAGCCCCATAGGTATAAGTACCAGAGTTCATCAGGGGAACTGTCTGGCCCCATTCATGGGGTAGAAGGTAAGAGAAAACACCCCTAAAAAGGAAAAGTGGGGATCAGGGCCCACTTAGGTCCTGATCCAGACTCAGGGTGCCTCACTCAAATGGTACTTATGGCCCTAGCCAGTCCCAGCCGCTAGAGGGGATTTTAGACCACTTTAAGGGAGGTAACCCAAAGCATGGGGCCCCTTGGCTCAGAACCCAGAGCAGGGGTCCTAATTGCTTATTTGTGGCGTGGTACAAGGTATACTAGGTTCCGTATCATCTTTCATTAGGAAATTATTCAAGTCTTAACCCCTGGTACCTGTGCATGTGACCTCATTTGGAAATCATGTCTTTGCAGATGTGATTAAGATGTAAGTTAAGATGAAGTCATACCAGATTAGGGTTGGCCCCAAATCCACTCACTAGTATCCTTATGAGAAGAAATAGACACACACAGGGAGAATGCCATGTAATTATGGAGGAAGACATTAGAGTGATGCAGCTGAAAGCTGTGGACTACCAACCACCTGAAGCTAGAAGAGGCTGTTAATGTATGAAAAAATTCAAACCTGTAAAGAATTTTTATGAGTTTGTTTGAGCCAAGCTGTCGACAATTGCCAGAAAGCAGAATCTCAACATATTGAGAATGGCAGTTTTTCACCTTGTTTTATACATTATAATCAAAGTGGGTTACAGGAAATCCATTGGTGATAGATTAGGGAGGTGGGAGGAAGCAAAGCGGGGAAACCTCTGGGATTAGATAAAGAGTAAGATGAGCCCTGACCGGTTTGGCTCAGTGGATAGAGCATTGACCTGCGGACTGAAGGGTCCCAGGTTTGATTCTGGTCAAGGGCATGTACCTTGGTTGCAGGCACATCCCCAGTGGGGGGTGTGCAGGAGGCAGCTGATCGATGTTTCTAACTCTCTATCCCTCTCCCTTCCTCTCTATAAAAAAATCAATAAAATATATTTTAAAAAAGAGTAAAATGATAGACACATACTTCTTTTTTTTTAAATATTCTTAATTGTTGATAGTATTACAGATATCTCCCATTTCCCCCCTTGTCCTCCCCTCCCAGCCCCTACCCACCCACCCCAAGTCTTCACTATCCTATTGCCCGTGACACATACTTCTTTTACATAGGTCGGTACAGGATAGTTAACAGTCAACAGTTAACAAGATAACAATAAGAATGAGGGGATATGTGGTCTCTGCCCTGGTGCCCTGGCCATTGGTTGTGCCCTGAGGGGTCTGGAAAAAGGGAAGTTACAAGTTACTATGACAATCCACAGGTATGTTATCATAGATGCAAAATACCACAATAGGCTCAGTAAAGATCCAAGTTGATCTTTGTCAGGGAAGATACCCCCTCCCCCCCTTGGACATGACTACCCACTATAAACTGCTTTTACATTAAAGGTTTTAATTTCAGACCATCCTTTGTGGTTACTTTAGGTCTCTTAGGTTAGCATGTGGCCCCTTTTCATCCACAAGGCCGGAAAGGACTCAGCAGACGTTTATTGGGAGCCTATTCTATGCCAGGCACTGGGAATACAATGGTTTTTAAGGCAAGGATTCTGCCCCAAGTTGCTGGCAGCAATACAGGCAGTAAAGCAGCTAGGATGGAGGGGCTTTGAGAATAATGGCATAATACGCCAGGACTCCATGTAGTCATGCTTATGGCTATGATTTATTACAGTGAAAGGACAAAAACACAATCACCAAAGGGAAAAGGAACAGGAGGGAACAGGAGCAAGCTTCCAGGACTCTTCTCCCAGGGGAGTCACACAGGACGTGCTTAATTCCTCTGACCATAAACTGTAACAACATATCGGAAATATTGTCTGCAGGGAAACTCACCTGAGCCGAAGACCCCAAGATTTTTATCAGGGGCCAGTCACATAGGCTAGCTAGCATATACCAAAGTCCCAGATCCCCAGAAGGAAAGCAGATGTTCAGCATAAACCAGTGTTTGTACAATACAGTTTAGGTGCAGTGAGCCACTCATCATTTAGAGCAGTGGTTCTCAACCTTTTTAATGCCGCGACCCTTTAATACAGTTCCTCATGTTGTGGTGACCCCCAACCATAAAATTATTTTCGTTGCTACTTCATAACTCTAATTTTGCTACTGTTAATGAATCGTAATGTAAATATCTGTGTTTTCCGATGGTCTTAGGCTCTACAGCAGCGGTTCTCAACCTGTGGGTCGCTGGGTTTTAAGACTGGGTGGCTTAAAAAACAGAAATGTGTTTCTTATAGTTCTGGAGGCTAGAAGTCCAAAATCAAGGTGCCACCAGGGTTGGTTTCTGGTGAAGACTCTCCTTCTGATTTGTAGATGGCCGCCTTCTCACTACGTCCTCACATGGCCTTCCCTCTGTGCCTGCAAGGAGAAACATCTCTGGACTCTTCTTCATATAAGGACACCAATCCTATTGGATTAGGGCCCCACCCTTATGACCTTATTTAACCTTAATTACCTTCTTAAAGGCCTCATCTTCAAATATAGTTACTTTGGGGATTAGGGCTTTAACATATGCATTTGCGGTGAGGGGGGAACATGATTCAGACCATAACAATAACCAATGACCAAACTTGCAGGCCTTTCTAAGGACAAGTCTCAAGTATGCTATATACTCTTTCCTGCACAAGGTCTGTACCAAATTACAGAACCTTGAAATGGCTGCCAATTCTGTTGCTCCCTGGGAGGAGGGGTCCCTATTTGATGCTGGTGGTCCAGATTACAATGGCTCTTTCCATGTGGGTTGAGAACCTTCCTGCCCCTTGGCCACAGCTGAGGAGACCAGAAGTTGATGTGTGAGCAGAAGGCAACCCTACATGGAAAGAGCCTAACAACTCACGCCAACAGAGGCACCCCTATTTGATGGCTGTGATCAGAGCCTCTCTTCAGGAAGTGATATGAAAGGGTGTGGCTCAGTGGTTGAGCATCTACCTTCGAACCAGGAGGTCACAGTTCGATTCCCAGTCAGGGCACCGTTAGGTCGCTGAAGGGGGAACGCACGAGGCCAGAATGGTGAAGGATTATGAATTTATTCGACCATCTGCACACCAGGTGGCTGAGCCTGGATGGCTCCCGCACCCAGTGAGGGGAGTCAGCGGCTTTTAAAGGACTTGTGGCGGGCTTTTTCTGGGCGGAGAATTATTTGTGCAGCCCTAACCGGTTTGGCTCAGTGGATAGAGCGTCGGCCTTCGGACTCAAAGGTCCCAGGTTCAATTCCGGTCAGGGGCATGTACCTTGGTTGCAGGCACATCCCCGGTGGGGTGAGTGCAGGAGACAGCTGATCGATGTTTCTCTCTCATCGATCTTTCTAGCTCTCTATCCCTCTCCCTTCCTCTCTGTAAAAAATCAATTATATATATATATATATATATATATATATATATTTTTTTTTTAAAAAAGAAGTCTTTGTGCAGGTCCGGAGGGGAGATAATGGAATGTGGTCGCTGCAAGTGAAATGTGGTCTCAGCAAAGGGAATGTCCACAGTGAAATGGCCTGAAAAGCCAGTTCCCAGGGGGGGAGGGGTATCAATTCAATTATTTGATCAGACCTAACAGGCATATGCCCAGGTTGCAGGCTCCATCCCCAGTGTGGGGCGTATGGGAGGCAGCTGATCAATGATTCTCTCTCATCATCGATGTTTTTATCTCTCTCTTCCTCTCCCTTCCTCTCTCAAAACAATCAAAAATATTTTTTTAAAAAAGAAAGAAAAACAACACATAAATCAACACTAACTGAAAACATGTCAAATGACCAGAAAGCAAAGTATGACATTGTTCAAAATGTAGTGCTGGGGATTCAGAACGACTCCAGAAGCACTTCCTGTGCTGAAGGGAACAGTTTATAGTAACGCTGTAACGGTCATAAGCCTGAATGTATTAATACTAGAGTGGCAAGATGCAAAAATAAAACCTCCAGGAAATGCAAGAAATGGATCATGGAAACAGAAGCAGCGGACTTACCTTTGTCAGCCTAGGATAGATCTAGTAGTCACAGCAAAAATAGTATAATTAATAAAACTCTAGCAAGTTTATTCTCGCACACCCATGAATACATTTTTTTAGTCAGTAACTATGGAGCATTAATAATCATTGATACTGATGTTAGGCCACAAAGAAAATGTCAATAAATTCCAAAAAGAAGAAGGACTCCACATTACATTCTTTGGCCAAAATGGAATAAACTTGGATTTTTATTATTTTTTTTAATCACAAATCTCCAATAGCTTTGAAAGAAAAGTTGACTCTCTTAAGCAGCTCTTTTTGTGTGTGTTCTCCTAAGCAACTCTTGCATCAACGTATAAATAAACCAAAATTTGCAGAACATCGAGAGTGGAAATACTGAACCATTTTTGTTATGAAAACATTACCTACCCAAATGCATCAGATACGATCTCGGTGCAAAATGCATAGTTTAACATATTCAAGATATAGTTGAAAACTCCCAAACAATATACCCAAAACAAAATCGACAGACAAAAGATAAACTGGGGGAAATATTTGCAACACATGAAAGACAAAGGGTGTGAGATGGTGATTTATATTTATATTTCGTCTTTGTCCACAGTTCCTGGCTCACGGCTCCCCAAACCCTTGGAATTTCCTAAGTGCTGGGAGCGATAAAGGTGTCTCTTGTTATGCTAATGAGGTTACTTTGCAAAGCACCTAAGGATTGGGCCTGGTTGCCAGAGTAACCAACCAAGTGATTAGAGGATTAGGACCTTCAGTACCACCCCCTGGCCCCTGGGAAAGGGAGAGGGGCTGGAGCTTGAGTTCAATGACCCAAGACCATGATTTAATCAGCCATGCCTCTGTAATGAAGCCCGCTTAAAAAAGAAAAAAAAGAAAAAGAAAAGGACGAGGTTTGGAGAGCTTCTTTTGGTGAACACGAGGAGGTTGGGGGAGAGTGGCGTGCTGAAAGACAGCATGGAAGATAGCTCTCTACCCTTTGCCCAAACCTTGCCCTAAGCATCCCTTCCATCTGGCTGTTCCTGAGTCATATCCTTTCATCACAAAGCAGTGATCTAGTAAGTCAATGTTCCTCTGAGTTCTTTGACACACTTGAGCAAATTAAACCCCAGTTGGGGTTGTGGGAACGTCCTAGTTATGGCCAAGTCGGACAGAAATACTGTAGGTAATCTGGCCTTGAGCCTGGGGTCTGAAGTTGACTGGGACCTAGCCGGTTTGGCTCAGTGGATAGAGTGTTGATCCCCGGCCCTGATCGGGGTGCGTGCGTGCGGGAGGCAAGCAATTGATGTGTCTCTATCACATTAATGGTTCTGTCTCTCTCGCCTCCTCCTCCCTTTTACTCTCTAAAAATCAATGGGGAAATACCCTTAGGTGAGGATTAACACCAAAAAGGATGAAGTTGACTGCGGACAGTCTGTGGGTTGAGCCCGCAACCTGTAGATTCTGATGCTATTTCTGGTTAGATCATGTCAGAATTGAGCTCTCATAGGACACCCAGCTTGTGTCAGAAAAATGCTTGTTGGATGTGTAGGGAAACCGCCCCTCACAGTGGGATTGGGTTCCGAACCCAAAAGAAAGGGCTAACTTCTTTAATTTATAAATCAATAAGGAAAGACAAAAAGTGACTAGAAAATGGACAAAAGATATGAATGGAAAGCTCACAAAAAGGAAGACAAATAGTCAATAAACATGTAAAAAATATACTCAATTTAATTCATAAGTGAAAAAATTCTAACCAAACAAGGAGATATTCTTTTCATTTTTCAGATTGATAGAAATGTATACGTTCTCTAATAGCCAGTGCAGATGAGAATATGAGGAAATGTGATAATACACAGTAGGTGAAAGTATAAAATTAAATGAGTTTTGGAGGAAGTGGGGCAATATTGATCAGTTTTCACTTTATACACATTTAACCCAAGAATTCCATTGCCTGGAAGTTACTTTTTACATTTATTTTTTTAAAATATCTAGCTGTTTAGATATTTTTAATGGAAGTATAAGCCAAACAATAAACAAACAGCTGTTTTTTAAGACAATCAATTAAAAAAGGAAAATGTGATTTCCTATGGGAGGAGGGAAGAAGGGGTAAAGGGGGAGGAGACAGGAAGAGAAGCTAGATTTCTCTGAATACACCATACTATTGTATTTAGAATCTTATAAATCCTATATAATAAAAGCCTAATATGCAAATCAACTGAACGGCAGAATGACTGGTTGCTATGAAGTGCACTGACCACCAGGGGGCAGAGCCGGCAAGCAGGTGGCGCCAGGCCGGCCAAGGCTTCTAACTCTCTATCCCTCTCCCTTCCTCTCTGTAAAAATCAATAAAATATATTTAAAAAAATACTCTACTAGCCATGAGATCATGATGAAGCTACAAAAATCATTGACCACCTTTGAAAGTTGCTAATGAACCAGCACATTATTCTGGAGAATAAAGAGAGAAAAAGTAACTTACTAGACAATTTATGATATCCAAAAATCACTGTTGAATTTTTGAGATATGATAATGATGTAAAGCTAACTTGTTCAAAAGAGTTATCATTTACAGCAACACCTTGAAATATTTGTGGATAAAATGATATATCTGGTTTGCTTCAGAATAATTCAGTGGGGATAGGGAAAAGGGTGGAGGCTATAGATGAAACAAGATTGGATGTGAATTGATAACTGTTGCAATGGAGTAATGGATACATGGAGATTTATTCTATTACTAGGGGCCCAGTGCATGAATTCATGCACCTTGAAAGGAACTGTGGGCCATGAGGCTGTGGTGGGCACAGGGGCGGGTCTCGGCCCATCCTCTGCACCCCCACCCAACCCCTACGCCATGGCCCCCAGCCCCCTGTCTGCCTGTAGCCCCGCTCCCACCACCGCTGCTTCCACCTGCTGACTGCACCAGCCCCACTCACACCCGCTGATGACGTGAAGCAATTGGGGCCAGCGCCAGCAGCAGGTGCGAGCGGCAGCTGCTGCCCCAGTTGCCCCTCAGGAGCAGGGGGAGGTGGAGAAGCCCTCAGGGGCGATTGGGGCTGGCAGCTGCCTCTAGCACCTGCTGACAGCACTGAGTGATCAGGACCAGTGCTGGGTGCCGGCAGCGGGTGTGAGCAGTGGCTCGAGCGCCAGGAGCAGGTGCGAGCTCCAGGCGGGACGCGCGGCGCATGAGTGCAAAGAATTTTCAGCAACCACCAGAGGCTCGCCCCAATGACAGCAACCAGCCTCCCACCTTGGTCTGGTGCCCCCACTCACCTGCTCCAGCATCCTTCTGCGGCCGATGCCCGCCATGTTCTACGTGCGCCCCCCGGTGGTCAGCGCACATCATAGTGACCTGTTGTTCGGTTGTTCAGTTGTTCCACCATTCGGTCTATTTGCATATTAGGTTTATATATAGAGAGATTCTCTCTACTTTTCTATATGTTTGAAATTTTCCATAGTAGAAATAGAATTTTATGGATACAAAGCCATATGGAGAGCCTGAGTTGGGTCCCCACTGCTAACCATGATGTCTTAAATCATTTGTTGGCTTGTTTTTGAAAACAAGAAGAGGGGGAAACCAGAACTGCTACCGGGAGAAGGGAAAAGTAAGCAATGTCTTTTTTAAAAAAATGAGTAACTTTTGCCTACAATTCCAGGCCAAAGATGGTGTGTTGCCAGATGCACGGTGACTTAGAATTCGATGCCATTTCTGGGAGAACTGAAAAGAGCTCCTGGAACCAGATAGCCTGGGTTCAGGTCTCAATTCTGCCACTTACTCCTTGTGTGATTCCGAGCAAGTTACTCAACCTCTCTGTGCCTCAGTTTCTTCATCTGTAAAATGGGGATGATAGCACCTACCGCATAGGTTATTGTGAGGATTAATGAATTAATGTGTGGAAAGTATTTAGAACATTGAGTGCCTGGCATATAATAAGCACTCGCTAAGTGTTGGCTATTGTGATTGTAGTGTTTGGAGTGGATAGTCCAAGGGAGAAGCCATGAGGGATGTTGCTGGAGAAAGGAGATAATCTTGCAGGTTAAAGGAAGGAATGTGTCTTCTATTTGGCAGAGAGTCACTGAAGGATTTTAAGCAACACTGACAGCACTGCTGACTGAGGACAGAAGCTTCGTTTCTCACAAGGGGTTGAAACATGACTTTCTTACATGTGCAATTAACTATGAGATGGTTTGGGGCAAGTGGAGAATCTCTGATTGTGTTTACCAGAACGCTATGAATAAAACCTAGTTCCAAGCATATGCAAAGTGCAGCACCACATTAATTCAAGTCTGTCTTTACTTAGAAAAAGAAAAGTTGGCCCTAACCGGTTTGGCTCAGTGGATAGAGCGTCAGCCTGCAGACTGAAGGGTCCCAGGTTCGATTCTGGTCAAGGGCATGTACCTTGGTTGCGGGCACATCCCCAGTAGGGGGTGTGCACGAGGCAGCTGATCGATGTTTCTCTCTCCTCTCCCTTCCTCTCTGCAAAAAATCAATAAAATTTATTTTAAAAAAGAAAAGAAAGAAAAGCTGGACATGGACTGAACTGCTGTTTCCTTTGATTTTATTAACTAGAGGCCGGGTGCATGAAATCCGTGCACGGGTGTGGTCCCTAGGCATGGCCAGCGATCGAAGCACATGCATCTGGTGTGGATGGGCAGGTCCCAGCTGACCTCTGGGCCCTGGACAGCACCTGGCCCCTGGGCCCCTGCACGCCCCCCTCTGCCTGAGTCATGGTGCCTGAGTCCCCACATGGAGATGCAGTGAGTGCAGCCAGATGCTGTGGGCTGGGGTGCAGAGTGGGCCTCTGGGCTGCCCAACAGCATCTCATGGAAGCCAAGCGGGCAGTGCGCTCTCTGCCAACCGGCCTCGCAGACCGGCTTCTGCATGAACCCCCATGGGGAGCCCGACCAGCCCCTGCAGTCCTGGTGGCTGCGGCCTGGCTTACCTGGAAGATGCTGCGTGGGTGTGGGGTGGGCTCCTCATGGGCGCCCGGCACCTGAGCGTGAGGGCTTCGCTGGTGCACAAGCCCTGGTGACCTGGGAGAGGGTAGGAGTGAGAGCCAGCTCGGTGGACACCTTACATTCTCACCACACCTCCGTCCCCATCACCCCCACCCCCAGGTAGCTGGCGAGAGGTCACAGCGCATTGCCATGCCTGCCATGTTCCGCGCCGCTCTCTGGTGGTCAGCACACGTCATAACGAGTGGTTGAACTCCCAGTCGAGGGGACAATTTGCATTTTAGGCTTTTATTATATAGGATTTTAAATCCTCACCCAACGATACTTTTCCCATTGTTTTTTAATTGATTTTTTACAGAGAGGAAGGGAGAGGGATAGATAGCTGAAACATTGATGAGAGAGAAACATCGATCAGCTGCCTCCTGCACACCCCCCACTAGGGATGTGCCCGCAACCAAGGTACATGTCCTTGACCGGAATCTAACCTGGGACCCTTCAGTCCGCAGGCTGACGCTCTATCCACTGAGCCAAACCGGTTAGGGCTCCCATTGTTTTTTTTAGAGAAAGTGGACAGAGAGAGACATCTATATGAGAGAGACACATCCATAGGTTGTCTACCGCAGCTCTGCCCGGGGGAATCAAGCCAGCTGTTAATGGAACCTGAGACCCTTCAACCCTGAGGGCCAACACTCTAACCACTGAGCAAACCAACCAGGGCTGAACTGCTATTTTCTTAACAGTAAGTAAGTGCCATGGGTTTGGGAAATGACTCATAAGTAGTGATATGACTCCCATTGTATAAATTGAAGACATCTCAAACTTCAAGACACATTTCATGAAAGTTCTACATATACAAATTATATAATTGGAGTATGTTCTTGTTTTAAAAAACTATTTTTGTTTTAATATTATTTTTATTGATTTCAGAGAGGAAATGAGAGGGAGAGATAGAAACATCACCCCTCCCCCCACTGGGGACTGAGCTCACACCCCAGGCATGTGCCCCTGACCAGAGTCGAACCTGGGACCCTTCAGTCCACAGGCTGGAGTATGTTCTAGGTGTATGTTCAAGGCTAGGTCTGAATTAAGAGCACTGTGCTTATAAAAGGCCTAATACCAGTCATCAGATTTTGTTTTCACTTTTTATTATGGGAAATTAGAAACATACACAACAGTTGAGAGAACAGCAAAATCAATATTCTGTACTCATCACCCAGCTCCAACCTTTATGAACTTGTGGCCAATCTTATTTCCCAACATCATATTATTTTCATCTAGAGTTTGTAAGTATGCATTTCTGAAAGATAAGGACTCATTAGAAAATTAAACCTCAATACCGTGTTTTCAATTAAAAAATAATAATTCCTAAATATTGTCAAATATCCATTCAGTCTTCACATTACCCTGATTTTTAATATAATTAGGCACATACTATTGGTTGTCTTTCTCTTAGTGATGCCATTGGTCATTGGTGAGCAGTGCCCGGATCCATTTATTCACAAGGGGTGACAAAATGAAATGTTCTGATCTCTCCTATTTTCTTCATTTCTTAACCCTAATCTATATATATAAAAACCTAATATGCTAAGTGTCCATCCGACTATTCAACCAGTCACTATGATGTGCACTGACCACCAGGGGGCAGACACTCCAACTGGTAGGTTAGCTTGCTGCTGGGGTCCGGCCAATCGGGACTGGGCCAGACACACTCCCTGCAGCTAATCTCCCGCGGTCCCTCCCTGGCCTCTAAAATATTTCTTCTAATTAATTTCCTTTCAATGTGCACGCATCCGTGCACCAGGCCTCTAGTATTTTTTAAAATATATCTTTATTGATTTCAGAGAGGAAGGGAGAGAGAGAGATAGAAACATGATGAGAGAGAGAATCATTGATCAGCTGCCTCCTGCATTCCCCCCACTGGGGATCAAGCTGGCAACCTGGGCATGTGCCCTTGGCCAGAATCGAATCGGGACCCTTCAGTCCGCAGGCCAACGCTCTATCCACTGAGCCAAACCAGCCAGGGCATCTAGTATTTTTATAAAGGAGAACTTCCCCTTGCCAACTCTTTGGCTTATACGAGAAAAACAGAATAAACGCTTGATTCTTCCCTGTATTTACCAGTTTTCAATATAAAGAGTTGTTTCCCCATCATCTTTCCCAAGTTGACCAATGAGCTATCTTTATTTTTATCATCCTGAACTTGCGGATTGTAAGCATGCTTATATTTAATGTGTCTCGAGCCATTGCAATTATAATCCTGGTTGATGCTCAAATTGTCCCATCTGCACTCAGTGGGATCACCGTCAACTTGCCTTCCGGAGCCTTTTCTCAGGATTTTGGGATTTTCAACTCTAACAAAGCACGCCTTTCTTTCCCATATTACAGGCTCATCCTGTTTGTCCATGTGGCTTGCCGCTTCGCCAGAGGCTCCTCTTGGTGACAGTGTTGCTCCAGAAATGCCAAGAAGCCCGCATTCCCTCAACCTACCCCCATCTCCATGGCCTCTTTCCCCACCCTCAGGGTCTGGGGGGAAAATGCCACCAAGGTGAAGGGTTCTGGGAAGGAGGCTGCCTGCTGGGGGTTTGCTGGAAACCTGCTCACTGCTGCGGTGCTCGCCTTTCTTCTTTGAATCAGGAATCAATCTGAGGCCTAAACTGCCATCTCTCATCAGATAGCATTTCTAGAATTCCATCTTTTGCATTTCCAGAATTCCATTTCTACTTGACCTAGGCTTTGTGAGTCCGCCCTAGTGAGCTCCACATTACATCCCACAATTTTTCTGTGTCCTGTGTTGTCAGAAATTCTGGAAACTGAAGGCCTGGAGGGGTGAGCCATCCGCAGCTACCAAGCTGTAAGGTGCAGAGCCTTGCACACCTTTAAAAAATATATATAAACCTAACTGGTATGGCTCAGTGGAAAGAGCGTCGGCCTGCGGACTGAAGGGTCCCGGGTTCGATTCCGGTCAAGGGCATGTACCTTGGTTGCTGGCACATCCTCAGTAGGAGGTGTGCAGGAGGCAGCTGATTGATGTTTCTAACTCTCTCCCTCTCCCTTTCTGTAAAAAATCAATAAAATATATTTTAAAAATAAAATAAAATAAAAAATATATAATTTATATATAATGTAATTGATTTATTTTAGAAAGACAGAGGGAGAAAGAGAAACATCAGTTTGTTGTTCTACTTATTTGTGCCTTCATTGGTTGCTTCTTTTAAAAAAATATTTTTATTGATTTCAGAGAGGAAGTGGGGGGGAGAGAGAGAGAAAGAAACATCAATGATGAGAATGATTGATTGGCTGCCTCTCGCACGCCCCCTCCTGGGGATCGAGCCTGCAACCCGGGCATGTGCCCTTGACTGGAATCGAACCCAGGACCCTTCAGTCCACAGGCCAATGCTCTATCCACTGAGCCAAACCAGTGAGGGCTGGTTGCTTCTTGTATTTGCCCTGACCCGTGATCAAACCCGCAACCTTGGTGTATGGGGATGATGCTCTAACTAACCGAGCTACCGGCTAGTGCTGGCCTCTCACACCTCTGGGCTACAGGTGGCCTCCTCCATTTGCAGATCCAGATACTAGGCCAGTGGTTCTGAAAGTGTGGTACTTAGAAGCATCCACAACACTGGGGACTTTTTAGAAATGAAAATTCTGAGACCCTCGCTCCAGACCCCCTGTGGGGATGGGCCCCTTAGCCTGTGTTTTAACAGACCCTCCAGTGGATTCTGAGAACCAGTGCACTAGACCAGCTGTGTTAAGCGGGAAGTAGCTACTGGGGGCAAGTCCTTGAAGGGCCAGACAAAAGGTCCCCATCAGTCCATCAGTGTGCCCCATGCGATGCTCACCCAGAGGACACACACATGGTTCCTATTTCTTTCACTTTCATTTCAGAAATAGTACTTTCTCTTACCACTAGCTAAGGCATCCACACTGCTTGCAAGTGTTTCGGAAAAGAAGGAACTCTGTTGTAGAAATAAATGGCAGACATAAACCCAATATCCTAGCAATAACTTCTCATTTCTGTACTTTACATTTATGCATTTCTAAATCTCCATGTTTATATTTACATAAATATGTTTATATAAAATTGGGTTCACTTGTACATATTGTTAGGGTCGCCAAAGGAGGAATGCACAAGGCCAAAGTGGGTGAGGGATTACAAATTTATTAGGTCATCTGGATACCAGATGGGCTGAGCCCCAAAATGATACCAGCACCCAGGGACAGGGAGTCAGAGATGTTAAAGGACTCTTGGCGGGCTTCTCTGGGCGGAGAATTCTCTATGCGGGTCTGGATCCTGGGAAGATCCTGAGGGGAGAGATAATGGTCTTAGCAAGTGGAATGTGGTCTTAGCAAGAGGAATGCGGTCTCAGCGAAAGGGAATGTTGGTTGTGAAATGGCCTAAAGGTCAGTTCCCAGGGGAGGGGTATCGATTCAATGATTTGATCAAACCTAACATATCATTTTGGATCATACTTTTTCACTTCTGCATGCACTGTTACATCATATGCAGTTTTCCAGTAACAATAACTTGTGAATGCATATTTCGCCATCTATACTAATAAAAGGGTAATATGCTAATTAGACTGGACATCTTCTGGATGTCCTTTTGGGCAAAGCCATGGTGGCGGGGGCGAGGCAGAGGCGGTTAGGGGCAATCAGGTCAGCAGGGAACAGTTAGGGGCATCAGGCAGGCAGGCAGGTGAGTGGATAGGAGCCAGGGGTACCAGATTGCGAGAGGGATGTCCTGGATTGGAGAGGGTGCGGGCCGGGCTGAGGGACCCCCCTCCCCCCCCCCCCGCACGAATTTTGTGCACCAGGCCTCTAGTTTAAAAATAAAAATGCAGCCCTGGGCGAGAACCAGGAGAGAGGGACAGACTTTATCTTGCCTCAGCGGCCTCAGCAGTAACAACCAGAGTTTGTGAGCTGCAGATAAGCCCAGGGTTCACCCTCATGCCACAGATGAGATGAGAACCGAGGACAGGGAGATGCTGCTGCCACCACCATGCCCTGACCAAAGACTGTCGACTTCCTCATGGCCCAGTTCTTAGAGTTAGGACAAGCTTTCCTAGGAATCTTTGCAAAAGAAGTATTTCAGCCCAGCCAGTGTGGCTCAGTAGTTGAGAGTCCACTCAGCAACCAAGAGGTCAAAATGTCAATTCCCTGTCAGGGCACATTCCCGGGTTGTGGGCTCAATCCCTTGCATAGGGTGTGCAGGAGGCAACTGATCAATGATTTTCTCTCTTTCCCCCTCTCTAAAAATCATATATAAAGAAGGATTTCATTTTCTTGGCTTGAAATATATATATATTGATTTCAGAGAGAAAGGGAAAGGAAGAGAGAGATAGAAACATCAGTGATGAGAGAATCATTGATCAGCTGCCTCCTGTACACCCCCCCACACACACTTGGGATCTAGCCCACAACCCAGGCATGTGCCCTTGACCGTAATCAAATGCAGGACCCTTCAGTCTGCAGGCCAATACTCTTATCCACTGAACCAAACCGGCCAGGGCTTGAAATCTAGAGTTTTCCAGGCTTTCACAAATAGACTGGGGTTTCTGTGCTAGCTCCCACTTCCCCCCCAACTCATCACCAATAACAAGTGAGGTGCAGTCACATCAATTTCTTAAGCCAAGAAGGGGTCACAGGTGCTCCTGGGCCTTAACACCATGAAAAATACCTTTGTTCCCTACTTCCCTCAAAAGATCTCCCAACGTTTTACCAGAACCCCCACGTTTATTTCCTTATCCCTTCAGGAGATGTCCCATCCTACCTTGAAAAGTAGAAGTTTCCGCCCTCACCGGTTTGGCTCAGTGGATAGAGCATCAGCCTTCGGACTCAAGGGACCCAGGTTCGGTTCCGGTCAAGGGCATGTACCTTGGTTGCGGGCACATCCCCAGTAGGGAGTGTGCAGGAGGCGGCTGATCAATGTTTCTCTCTCATCGATGTTTCTAACTCTCTATCCCTCTCCCTTCCTCTCTGTAAAAAATCAATGAAATATATTAAAAAAGAAAAGTAGAAGTTTCCTCGCCTTCTCTCTCTCCTGTTCAATCTTGAACATCCTCACACCCATTCTTGCTTCCTTCTCTGGAGCTCCCCAGGATGACTGGCTATATACTAAGATTATGTCCTTCCTATTTTTTTTTATGTGAAACTCATTTTTTATTTTGTAAAGTGATGGTGAGAATAGTTACAAGTTGAGGCTTTGTTAGTTTGTTAGTGTCCAAAGTTGGCGAAATTGAAAGTTGGCCAACCTTTCTTCCTCTCCGACACATACCCATACATGGATACACATGTTTGCGGGGGGGGGGGGGGGCGAGGAAGTCATTAGTCCATCAAAACTTGACTAGTGTCGCCGAAACCGGTTTGGCTCAGTGGATAGAGCGTTGGCCTGTGGACTGAAAGGTCCCAAGTTCGATTCCAGTCAAGGGCATTTACCTTGGTTGCGGGCACATCCCCCGTAGGGGGTGTGCAGGAGGCAGCTGGTCGGATGTTTCTCTCTCATCGGTGTTTCTAGCTCTCTGTCCCTCTCCTTTCCTCTCTGTGAAAACATCAATAAAATATATTAAAAGAAAAAAAGAATTCAATACATGAATTAAAAAAAAAACTTGACTAGTGTCCATATTGTGTTTAAATTCTTAGACTTTAAATATGTTCTCTCTCTCTCTCTCTCTCCCTCTCTTCCTCTCTCTAAAATCAATAAACATATCCTCAGGTGAGGATTAAAAAACAAAGAAAGAAAAAAGTGAATGTCCTGTGTCTAATGTTCCATTTTCTGCTGTGTGGCCCAGGGTATCATCCTTGTCCTGTAGCCCCACCGACTTATATAACCAGGAAAGCACAAGACTTTTGGAGACAGTGATATGAACTGCCAAGAAGTAAATAATATGTAATATTAAAAAAAAACACTGATGAGGATAAACCATTTATTAAAGAAGTTTGCCCAGCTGGCATGGCTCAGTGGTTGAGCGTGGACCTATGAACCAGGAGGTCACGTTGTCGGGAATCAAACCGTGACCTCCTGGTTCATAGGTCCACGCTCAACCACTGAGCCAGGCCGGCCGGGCCCACCCTTTCTTGACCCTGTTTCCCAAATGTGTGTGTCTCTGGTGGGGGAAACAGCTTTGCACGTGGGTATCGGCTCCCCCTGATTCTGTTCTCCCTCTTGCACCCCCAGCCCCTCTTCAGCAATACATTTCTGGAGAGGAGAAGCCAGGCCAGTTTCATTACCTTTGGCATTGCCTGGCAAACTGCCTTGTGCAACAAGGTAATGAACATTTTTTTAAAAAAATCCAAAACAATTTCTAGTCCCTTGGGAATAATCCCTGGAGAACTGCGGCCGAACAAAGGCGGTGGAATTCGGTGGCTAAAGGCCCAAAAGGGATGCTATTTCTACCGTGAAGATCGCAAACACATGCCAACTGCGTAGTAAAGGAATTAATTAAAAGGCTGTATCTTCAGCAACATCCGATGTCTTCCCTGGACCATAATCAAACATTGACTTTGGTCCTTCACTTCCCCACAAGGTGGCAGTAGGGATCTCTCCTTAGCGCAGAGCTGCCCAGAGGGCAGAAGAGGACCAGCGGGAAGCAGGGGGGCCTGGGAGGCAGGTGGAGCGACCGGGAGCAGCGGGGAGCCAGGGGGAACGGTGGGGGGCAAGGGGGATCAGGGAAGCAAGGGGGCCGGGGGAGGCAGGTGAAGCAGCGGGGAGCAGGGGGGGCAGATGAAGCAGCAGGAAGGGGGCTGGGGGAGCAGCGGGGAGCAGGGGGGCAGGTGAAGCCGCAGGAAGAGGGGCCCGGGGGAGCAGCGGGAGGCAGGGAGTCAGGGGAAGCAGGGGGGGCTCCTCCCCACCTGTGGGCCAATTAGGAAGCCATTGATTTCACAGAAGGCCGAGGAGACTCAGAGGGCCCGGCCTGGGGTTCTCTTTGTTCCTCCTCTTTTCCCATGCAAAGACCTGAAAGAAAAAAACGCTGAGTGACAAGAATTAATGGTGTCACACAAATACCATCAAAGACAATTTAAGAATTGCTCTTGTCGGTCTGAAAGGAATGAAGAAGACAGAAGAGTGGTGGCTCCCTTTTTACCATTAACTACTCTGTTTTGGAGAGGACAGATGAAAAGTGTTTTTTCACTGCATTGCATTGTCATTCAGCTTGATCCATGCTCACAAATTAACCGTTTAAAAGATTTTCCCGAGAGGACAGTTTGCTACAAATCAGAGTTTTTGCTTGATCATAAGCATAACCTTATTGATAAAGCACAACCTTGTTTATAATCTCAGATTGCCAATATGCCTAAAATGACTATAAAATGGTCGTTTCGAATCTTTTATAAAGTAGACTTTTTAAGAGCAGTTTTTGGTACACAGCAACACTGAGCAGAAATTGTAGAGGGTTCCCATATACTCCCTGTACCCACACACGCACAGCCCCCCCCCCCCCCCCCCCTCCACCAGCAACAACACCTGCACCAGAGTGGTACGTTTGTTACGGTCAATGAGCCAACATTGACACATCATTATCATCCAAAGTCCATGGTTCCCATTAAGGTTCATTCTATGGATTTGGACAGATACATCATGACATGTGTCCATCATTATAGCATCTCCACTGCCCTAAAAATCCCCTGTGCTCTGCCTGTTCGTCCCTCTCTCCTCTGTAACCCCTGGCAACCACTGATGTTTTTACTGTCTCCATAGTTTTGCTTTTTTTTCATAATGTCATGTCGCTGGAATCAGACAGTAGGTAGCCTCTTCAGATGGGCTTCTTTCACGTAGTAATGTGCGTTTACGGTTCCTCCTACCTTGTCTTTTCCTAGCTTGATGATTCATTTCCTTCTAGAACTGAAGACTGTGCCATTGTCTCGTATCACAGTTTATTTTTTAATACGTTTTTATGCATTTTTAAGGAGAGAGGAAGGGAGAGATAGAGAGAAACATCCATGAGAAACATCATGGATCAGCTGCCTTCTGCAGACCCCTTACTGGGGATCAAGCCCACAACCCGGGCACGTGCCCTGACGGAAATCGAACCAGAGACCTCTTGGTTCATGGGTCGACGCTCAACCACTGAGCTACGCTGGTAGAACAATAAAACATGTTTTTTACAAATACAAAATAAAATGGGGTAATAATAGTGTTTACCCCATAGGGTTACATATGAGATGTAAAGCAGATCTTGAAACATTTGTTATCGAATTGTTTAATACTAATTTCAGTATTTAAATGATTTGATGAGAACAAAAGGTATAGTTTGTGGAGTGTCAGAGACATGAATGAAAAGGAATGGTGGAGTCCTAGCTGGTTTGGTTCAGTGGATAGAGTGTCAGCCTGCAGAATGAAGGGTCCCGGGTTCGATTTTGGTCAAGGGCACATGCCCAGGTTGTGGGCTCCATCACCAGTAGGGAGTGTGCAGGAGGCAGCCAATCAATGATTCTCTCTCATCATTGATTTTTAAAAATATATATTTTATTGATTTTTTACAGAGAGGAAGGGAGAGGAATAGAGAGCCAGAAACATCGATGAGAGAGAAACATCGACCAGCTGCCTCCTGCACACCTCCCACTGGGGATGTGCCCGCAACCAAGGTACGTGCCCTTGGCCGGAATCGAACCTGGGACTCTTCAGTCCACAGGCCGACGCTCTATCCACTGAGCCACACCAGTTAGGGCCATTGATGTTTCTATCTTGCTCTCCCTCTCCCTTCCTCTCTGAAATCAAAGCTACTTTTTTTGTTGTTTTTGCAAAGCAACTTCCATCTATTTTGTACAGAACGCTAACTTGCTGTGAGAAAAGTGACAACGAAGCAAATTGATAAGAAATATTTGGACTGGAACCCGGGTTCTCTGTCCGCCAGAATGGAAGAATGAATCCACAGACAGAAAGTGGCATAGCAAAGGTGGAAGTTTATTGAAGAACAAGTACAGACTCCCACGTGGGGAGGGGGAAAGAGTCCCACAGAATGGACTCCCACGTGGGGAGGGGGAAAGGGTCCCACGGACTTCCTTTTCCCTGTGGTTTATCAAGACTGCAGATCCTGGTGCCTTGATCTCCCCTCTGATTGGTCACTATTCCCTTAGTCTGGTTACTATAGTAACTCCTAGGCTTAAAGGTTGAACCTCAAGAACATTATAACCTGATGAATAAAAAGATAGATACAGAGGCAGTAAAGCACGGAACAGACTGTCAAATTACAGCGGGAAGGCTGGGGAGTGTTGGGGAGGGAGGGAAAGAGATCAACCAAAGGGCTTGTATGCATGCATATAAGCACACCAATGGACACAAGGCACTGGGGGTGGTGGGATGAGGGCATGCGACAGGGGGTAGGGGAGGCTGAGGGAAGGTCAATGGGGAAAAGGAGATATATGTACTACTATATGTAATATTTTAAACAATAAAAAAATATTTTTTAAAAAGTTGAACCTCGCCGAAACCGGTTTGGCTCAGTGGATAGAGCGTCGGTCTGCGGACTGGAGGGTCCCAGGTTCGATTCCGGTCAAGGGCATGTACCTTGGTTGCGGGCACATCCCCAGTAGGGGGGGTGTGCAGGAGGCAGCTGATTGATGTCTCTCTCTCATCGATGTTTCTAGCTCTCTATCCCTCTCCCTTCCTCTCTGTGAAAAATCAGTAAAATATATTTAAAAAAAATAAAAATAAAAATAAAAAAGTTGAACCTCACAGGGACATGTGAGTTCTCCCCCACCCCCTTCCCTATTGTTCCCCATGGTCCCCTTAATTTCTAAAATTGCCTGAACCTGTCCTATTTTACCCCCCCCAATTCCTGTTTCAAAATGAAGTTGAAGTATGTGTTACTCATTTTTTAAATTATCTGCATTTTTTCCCTGTATTTTATGGTTTATGCTTGGACATTTTGGAGCCTTGCTAATCCTGGACAGACTCCTCTCCCAAGGCTAGCGAATTCCCAGAGATAGCAAACAACAAATTCGACCTTGAGCAATGCCTTTGATCTGCAAACCAACCAATCCCGAATCCAGACCCTCAATCCCTCCTTTATCTGACTTTCGTGTATTCTAGAACAACTTCTGACAGCAACTATGTATCAGTCCTTACCCATATCTTATAAATCCTAAGAATTTCATAACGGACTCAAGGGGGATCTTCTCCCATTTCCCATAATTTGGTTTTGGAGTTGCAATGTTGAAGCAATGTGCCAAAAACTGCTTTTATTTTCCCTGATTAAAAATACACTATCTATTCTTATTAGCAAAGAAACAAAGATATATTACAGAGGGAAGAGCAAAATGAAAATAGGAGAGTCGTCTTCCTTTTGGGATCACAAAAAGAGCATAAAGAATTAAACTCTATACAGTTCCCAAATTCTGAAACAGAAACCTCTCGTGGAAGTTCTAATTCTACTCCCTGTAAACATTTCTTTGGCTCATCCACCTGCCCTCGGGCTGCCCAGCAGGTGATGATAGGTGTGGTATTTGGCCTGGAACTGGTGTTATGTCTACCTGCAGCAGTGAAATCTGAAACTATTAGACCGGGACATTCTGCATTCTGCTCTGAGGGACAGACAGATGGCTAAACATATTTATAAGGAAGCAGTACATTACATATCACACACATATATACCTTTCTCTATCTTTTTAAAAACATTTTTTTAAATTGATTTCAGAGAAGAGGGAGAGAGAGATAGAAAAGAAATAGCAAGGATGAGAGAGAATCACTGATCGGCTGCCTCCTACACGCCCCACACTAGGGATCGAATCGAGCCCGCAACCCGGGCATGTGCCCTGACCGGGAATCTAACAGTGACCTCCTGGTTGGTTCATAGGTCGATGCTCAACCACTGAGCCACGCTGGCCAGGCTACCTTTCTCTTGATCTGACCCGAGCACTGTGGAGGGAGCACAGAAATACGAGTCACTCAATAGTCTCATCCTTCTTGGGAGTTGAGCCCTGTACTGTCCAGAGAACCGGCTGAGCAAGGACGGGGGCTGGGAGTCTGGAGGGAAGGGAACATACGACTGAGTGGTGCATGCTCCGTGGAGGAACTGGGTTTGAGAAGGTGAGAGCCGTGAGAAGGGGACAAAGGGACGAGCGAAACGCCCTGGAATTCCTGGCAAATAATAAGCCATTTGTAATAATGTCCACTTGTATAATAACTCACTCACAGGTAAAAGTGTGTGTATCCCATTTGTCAGCATCTGACTCTAAGGATGTCAGTTTCTTTTTTAAAAAAAGAAATCTTTATTGTTGGAAGCATTACATATGTCCTCTTTTCCCCCCCATTGGCCCCCTCCAGCCCACTGCCACCCCCACCCCAGGCCCTCACCGCCCCATTGTCTGTGTCCACGGGTTATGCATACATGCATACAAGGTCCTTGGTTGGTTACCTCCCACCCACCCACCCTCTAAAGGTGCCAGTTCATAATGTATATTCATGTAATTTTTCTCATACATATTTGAATTGAGAAACTCATTTGGACAAACCAAGCGTTGTTTGCCTCGTCTCCCTTAACACCAGTTTATTTTCCTTCCCTAGGCAGCCCTCCCTCCGCCCCACTGTTTTCTCCACCACACTGCATTTCCCCCCATTGTTTTCGGCATTGTCTCCCTAATTAGCAGTTAACCCACCAGGTGGGACTCATTCATTTCTGTTCCCTGTGCCCCACCCCAGGGGGCTCAGCCCCCGCCGCCCCCCCTCCCCCCCCCCCCCCCCGCCAGCTCTAAATAAGGAGGTACTTCTTGTGATGGGAAACGCTGGGAGGTTGTGGAAACCTTTGGAATGCATGTCACGCATTCATTTATTCACTCATTCAACTGTTATTTTTCTTTCTTTTT